>NC_048220.1:21909675-21992591 GCF_002007445.2 Ailuropoda melanoleuca
TGAGCGGCCCCGGCGTTCCCCCGGACCTCCCGGGGCCGCGGCCCACTGCGCGCGGCGGCCGCGGGCCGGGGCTGCGGGGACGTGCGAAGGCTGCAGGCCGGGGCCGGGCCGCCCCACACCACGCGCACGTAGTCCCAGTCTAGGTAAGGGAGGAGGTCGGTCCCAGGCGACGGCGTGCGCGGCTCGGGAGCGCCGGAGGCCGCGGAGAAAGAGCTGTAGGCCGAGTCGGCGCGCGCGGACAGCCGCCGCAGGTCCAGGCTGCGAGTGGACGAGGCTGGGGAGGTACGGTCGCCCCCAGGCCCCGGGGCCTCCATGGCTGCGCAAGTGAGTGCTGACGCCAGCTCCGCGGGGCCTGGAAGAACACAGACGGCGCGGTCGCGGAGGAGCCCAGAGGCAGGCTGGCCCCTCCAACACAGATGGCCAGGTGCTTACCCATCCCCTCCCTGGTCACACGATCTTTAGCGCGGCCACCTCCCGGGTCGGGGATGACATGGGTAGGGCCAGCCCCTGGGAGCAACTCTGGAGTTTGAGGGCATTAGCTATTCCTCTTAGCTCAGGGGTAGGAGCTGGCGACTAGCCCACTCCCCCGGAGGCTCTCAGGGCTGGCAGCACCCGCCTCTACTCTGGCACCTCCTGGAGCTTTGAGAATGTACCCATACTCCTTCCCTCCCCAACCCCGTTACACCCTGGCGGCTTCCTGGCGGCTTTGTTAGTTTCTCCATCTGATCTTTCCCTAATAAACAATGGTCAAGAACGTTCTGAGATCACAGGGAAGCCAAGAAAGGAGGGGGCAAGACCCAGGTCAGGGGGCAGGGGCAGCCTCACAGCTTCCCCCCCTTCCTCTGTCTCAGTTATGCTCCAGGTGCTTTATATAAATATTTATCTTGATCCTCACAACTGCTATCTGCATTTTACCGATGAAGACACTGGGGTTTTAAGGGGGAAATGATTTGCCCAGGGGCACACAGCCAGTAAGAAGCAGAACCCTGTCTGGAATCTGGGCCTGCCTCCAAGCTTACTGCAGCCAGAATCAATTTCCTAGAAGCAAACCCTGCTGAAAACCAGTTTACCTCCAACCCTACCCCCCAAATGCCAGAAGCCTCCAACAAAGCCTAAACTCCGCTGTGGGAAATTCACCCCCACCTGCTCTCAAAATACTAGCAGATATCACAACAATATGGTCTCTGCTTTGCAGCCTCACACCCCCAACTTTGTTCTGCTACTCTTTCTCCTCCTACTGGGCCCAGCTTAGAGGTCTCCTGACCTTTGGGACCCCCTACAGTGTCCTGAGCTTCCCCCCCACACACACACTCCACCCAGCACAGTACTCATCACCCTGCAGTGTAATTGTTGGCTCGCTTGTGATTCCCTCTTCCCATTCCCACCCCTGAACTTCCTGAGAACAGGCCCTGTACTCACTAATCTCTGTACCCTCAGTGCCTGGCACGTAGTCGATGTTAAAAAAATATTTGTTGAATGGCAAGGAAAGCAGCAAACTTGCAATGAGTGGATGGGGGGGTGGATTTGGTGGAGAAGTAAGAGGGCTCTTTTGCTTCTGCCCACTCTTCTATTTGTCTTTTCTGGTGAACGGGACAGAATGAATGAGGCAGCTGACCCCATGGACACTGTCCAGGTTACTCCTGCATTATTAGGAACCAAAAGAGCAGGCACACACAGGTGGAGCAAGACAGGCCAGAAATCAGTACCTCCCCAGGGCCAGGAGGGGAGCAAGGTGAGTGAGGGGAGGAGTTGGGTGGGTGTGCATGGGTCAAGCTCTGAGTAAGAGCATGGCTAAGAGCAGCTCTGAGACTTACGAAGCTGGGGCTCCTTATGGGCTTTGGGGACTCGGGGGAGGTGGGAGGGCTTGCTTTCCCTGAGCTGGCTTGGGGAGGGGTGCAGAGGAGGGTGTCTAGCAGCTGGGGTGGGAACTGACAAGCAGGTTCATTTGAGCCTCCTAAACACTCTTTGGAACTCAGGGTCGCCCTCCACCCCCTTCCCCAAGGCCACTACAGCCTGCAGGTCAGGGGAGGGTGGGGATGTTAGTGGTGTGAGGATACGGTGTTTCCTATAAGGGAGAGGCAGCATCTGTAATATTCTCAGGAGGGGCTCTCAGCTGATCTAGAACCAGAATCTCTTGAGAGTGCCTCCTTGGAGGTATCTCATGCCCATTAATACCAGCCCTGCAGGTTGGTCCTCACACTCAGGTTGGGGACCTCTTTCGCAGAGTGTTTCCGCTCTCCAGACTTGAGGAAGACAAAAAGCTACTCTGAGTAGCAGCTCCTGGGAGGACAGTCATCTCCTCTAGGAAACCCGCCCTAGGCACCCAGGCACTAGCCCTCTCTTAGTAGTCTGAGCCCAGCTTGGGAGCCTGATTTTCCCTGGCACATGCCACCCATGCCTGCCCATCGTTGGCTTCCTTCACCTACAGACACCAGCCACTGCTCACCTACGAAGAAGTTTCTTCGAAAAGTTTATCTTGGGAGTTCCTGTGTTCACAAAGGACTCTGAGTTCACCGCATAAAAACAGCTTCATGGACAATGAAACTGTATATAGCTATGTTTGCTTTTGGCCCCTAACTTGTCTTGAGGATACTTTGGCAGTGGTGGCCTCAGTGGGCTGATAACCATGCAGACGCTCACACTTGCCTTTTGCAGAACATGCTACACTAGGAGGGTGCAGCTCCTTTAGCGTGTTGGGGCCTCAACACAAAGAGCAAGGAGTTTGCGCACTTGCGCACTTGTCTCTTGCAATCCGGCCAGCCACTGGCTGAGGGTGACGACACCCCAGGAGCCCTAGCATCAGCATTAGTGTCAGCTAATTAGTGGGCTGGGCTGCAGAGCCAGCGCCTACCTAGAACTCAAGTCCAGAGGCTAGAGCTCAAGGAGCTCTTGAGCCCTTTTGCCAAGCCTCGCCAGAGCAGGGGGAGCAGCATGGAATCCCTGCCGGAAAACCGTGAGACTGGGGTTCGGCAGTAGGGTGGGGGGTGGGGGGAGAGTGGTCACATACACTTGTCACCTGAATGAAAGAGCAAGAGAGGAAAAGGAGACAAAGATGACTTTAGTGTTCAGGGGTGGAGGCCTGGGAGGTAGAGGTGCCAGTCTCAGGAAGGAGGAAGCTGAGATGGGGACTGGCCCAGGGTCCAGTGCTCATTCAGTCTGCAGCCTACAGGCTTTGCAGTGTTTGTGGCAAGTCTGGGAAGCTGCGAAGTGGGGCTGTGGGTTTAGACCTCAGCAGAGAGTTTGGGCAAGCAGTCTGACTCAGGTTTTTAGTTAGAGGTTGTTGGGGAAATCGATGAAGACAGCTTCCAGCTGGTAAAACCACACCAAAAGACAACAGGAGCAGATCCAGGTGAGGTGACCAGAAACGCAGACAACCTCAAATGATCAACAACGATCAGAAATTAAAGCACACTCTGTCCAAGGCCACCTCACATCTGACCTCTCTGTGGAGAGGTTGTCCAGGCCGCCCGTCGGGAATGGCCTTCCCTCAGTAGCATGCTCACTGTGGGGGCGCTGCCTGCACAGCAGTGCCCCTGCCACACGAAGCTTCTGGGTCCTGGGCCGCGTCTTGAATGCCAGCACCCCAGATTAGGTCTGCCAGACAGGCATGCGGGGAAGTAGCCCGAGGCCCCCCAGTCCCCCGCGGGCCCTTTGTCCACACGGACGGTGGAGCCCGCGCAGCCTCCGCTCTGTGTCGCTCTAGCCCAGGTGTCGTCCCCTGAGACTCGAGCTCGGTGCCGCGCCGGGCGCGCAGAAAAGGCGGGGTGCTGGCTGCACCCGCGGACAGGAGGCCGCGGTCGTGGGCGGACCACATACCTGCGGCTTCAAGCTCTTCAGAGTCGAGGCGGGAGAGAGGCACTGGCCTGGCGACCGCAGGGGGCGGCAGAGTCACGCGGTGTGGCGCGACGGCGGGACTCCGGGGACGCCCGGAGAGCCGATGGCCGCCGGCCGGCGCATTTGGGGGCCTTTCCTGTTGGGTTCACCGTCGGGGAAGGAGGACTCAGACGCGTGCGGGGACAGTGCGAACTGGGGCGCGGGGGCCCGGCATTCTCCCGCGGCTCGGCTGGCGCAGGGCGGGAGCCGGGGGTCGCGGAAAGAGACCCCACTGCGTGCGCTGGCCACACTGAGCGCTCCTCCGACAGCCCCCGCCGCTTGGTGGGTCTGGTCCTCCCCGCCGCCCCGCGAAGAGTTCCCGCACACAAGGGCCCGACTCGACCCGCGCCCGCCAGACTAGGCTCGGGGCGTAACTCCGAGAGGAACAACTCACCGGCTGCTCCGCGGCGCCCCACCCCCCAGCGCTCCCGCCCGCGGGGCTCGCCCTGCCCCCTCCGGGAAGGGCGATCCCGCCGTCCGGCCCCGCAGCATACCTGAAGTCCAGCCGGAGAGGCGCTCCTGGGCGCCGGCGGCCGCGCGGTGACATCAGAGCCCCGGGCTCAGGCTCCCGACCCCACCTCCGGGCTCCGGCCGCCGCGGGGGAGGTGCCACGTCCGGCCACGGGGGGCGGGGGCGCGGAGTGGCTGCGCTGCCCGGGGGATCGCCCGCGCTCCACCCCCCGCCCCGTGGTGGCAGCTCTCCCGCCTTAGCCCCGGGCCCAGGGGGTGGACACTCGCTCTCCCGCGGGCGGGAGAAGCGGGAGAGGAGGAGGAGGAAGGGCGACCACAGCCCTCGACCGCCCGCCTCCAGCGTCGCCTGACCCGGCGTGTCCTCAGCTCCCGCGGTGCGCAGGCTCGGGGCCCCGGGGGTCCCGACAGCCCCCTCGGTGGAGAAGGCCTGGCCGGCCCTCGAAGACTCCAGACGGCCACAACTCCTTTCAAGTTTGGCCGAGTAAACAGGCGCCTGGGGCTCGTACCTCTGTACCCGTCCCTCTGAATACAGTTCAGATGTAAGTCACTCCTTGACCAACTCTTCCTCCAGAGCCTCCTTCCAAAACTCTTCCAGCTTGGGGCGCCTGGGTGGCACAGCGGTTAAGCGTCTGCCTTTGGCCCAGGGCGTGATCCCGGCATTCTGGGATCGAGCCCCACATCAGGCTCTTCCGCTATGAGCCTGCTTCTTCCTCTCCCACTCCCCCTGCTTGTGTTCCCTCTCTCGCGCTGGCTGTCTCTATCTCTGTCGAATAAATAAATAAAATCTTTAAAAAAAACAAACAAACAAAAAAAANCGCTGGCTGTCTCTATCTCTGTCGAATAAATAAATAAAATCTTTAAAAAAAAAAAAAACAAAAAACAAAAAACAACAACCAACAAAACTCTTCCAGCTCTTTGACTCCCACTGTGGGTTCTTATCTCCCATTTTTGCCCCCCTTTTCTCCATTTCTCCCACCATTCCGCATCGTCTAGGCCCTTGTGGCCAGCCGCCTGAACCACGGCGGGCGCATTGTGTATCCACTCCGACCGCCTTCAGTGGGCCCGTTAGGTGCTGCTCGTGTGCACATCCCCTCCGGCTTGGACAGGGTTCACTCCAGACTGGGAGTCTGGCTCTCAAGGTCTTTGCCTTTGGAGTTCTCCAGACTTCAGAGAATGCTCTAAATTCATCTGCCACTGTGCTTCCCTCCCTACCCTGTCCTCAGCCTTCCCTGCCCCCACTTCCCAAACCTCTATCCTCAATACTGGCTCCACCAAGAAATGCTCCATCCCCAGAAGGGACTATGGGGCCCTCTGCTGAGCCCTTTCAGTTCTCCAGTTTCTCTGCTACTGGTGTGGGCATCCCTTGATCTCCCACAGAATCAGCATGCCTGAGGGTGGGGACTGTCATACTCAGATGATAAATTTTGTTGGTGGCAATAACAGGGACGCACAACTCAGACAAGGGATCAAAGCTACCACTTTCTGGGGACACTAGCAGCCTGCGGAACTCTGTCTGCTTGGGTTGTCTAGGGGATGGAGACCGCAGGCACCTGAGCCTGGCTTTTATTGGTGTCCTCCTGTCTCTGCTCCTTCTCCAAACACCACTCCCACCCAGGCATCACCTTCAGCTGAAGCTGGAGCCCTGGGCTTAAGACAGTGGCTCAGAACCTCTTGGTATTGAAAGCCTGCCTCTTTTAAGTTCCTGATCCTCATGGTTGGGCTCAGAGCAACATAATAGAGGGTACACAAACCAGCAACCAAAAGTTGATTCAAAATTGCCTACATTTTTAATTTATATTTTCCATTTTATATTGAAAAAAGTATCTTGAAAACCACAATGTGGACACAGTGTCCACAGCAGTTCTTATAAATCCACTCAACCTTCCTGCTCCCTTACTTCTCTTACACACTCTATAGAAACTCTGCCTAACTCCCAGAAAACTGAAATCCTGTCCACCCACTTCTCTCCTTGCCTCCTGTCTTCTGATGAAGAAAGAAAAGCAGCCCCCTGACATCTGGAAGTTGACCTGTTGGTAGGAGCTGAGCTGACATTCAGAGCCAAGGCCTTGGTGTTCTCCTGTTGCACATAATCGATTTCACAGGACATCAACATCAGACAAGGCCATCTGTAACCATTCTGTAATACGATCTGGGCACAGATAATCCATGAACGTTGTCCACATCATTAAAAATGACCAAACATCTTTCTGTCCTGGCTAATATGAGTGACTCCCATTTCTTTACCAGCTGTGGCTTTAGCTTCACTCTCATTATTCCTCTTTCTAGGTAAGACTTATTGACATGCCTAATCATGGAATTACTCCTTTCCGATGGCATCAAACACTGAGCAAAATCTTGTTTCTTTAACTCTCTCTAAAGTCGCTAACACAAGACCAAATTCTGTAACTCCTTTCTAACATAAACCCCATCTTACTGACCTGCCCAGTGGTTCCTCATGCTGTGTTCCCCCACTCACTGCAGCAATCAATACACCCACTTTGTTCAACTACAGGTGTGTTCCTGTGGTCTTTGCCTGGAGAGCATTAAGATTTCCTAGCTCTTATCTAATGGGAAGACACCAGGGAAGTGCTAACCGTCCTACAATGCACAGGACAGTTCTGCACAAAAAGAATTCTACAACTCCAAATGCCAATAGGGCTGAGGTACAGAAGTGCCTATTTACACCATTCCTTTCCCTGCCACAGGCAATATTCTGATGTATTTGGCATGTATTGTCTTACATTTATTCTAAGGTGTTTATTGTTGCTTTGTTGCTGTGTATGCTTAATGTAAATGGTATGATGTTAAAATCTTTTAAAAAAAATTCCTAGCTCTTTATTATTAAGGCGCAGAGAAGGGGCACCTGGGTGACTCACTCGGTTAAGCTAAGCGGACCACTCTTGGTTTTAGTTCAGGTCTTGATCTCAGGGCGGTGGGATGAAGCTCCAAGCTCCACGGGGGATCCGCTTGTCCCTCCCCTTCTCTGTCTGCCCCTCCCCCAGTGCATGCGCATTCTCTCTCTCATAAATATATAAATAGGGACGACTGGGTGGCTCAGACAGTTACATCTGCCCTAGGATCAGGTCATGATGGGATCGAGCCCCATATCCGGCTCCCTGCTCCACCACTCCACGGAGAGCCTGCTTCTCCCTCTCCCTCTGCCTGCCACTCCCCCTCCTTTTGCTCTCTCCCTCATCAAATAAATTTGTTATAAATAAATAAATAAATAAATAAATAAATTTTTAGAAAGCTCAAAGAATCTTAGAGCGGAAGGGAGGAGGAAAAATGGCAAAGTTCGAGTTCACCTTTAGTTCGAGTTCACCTTTAGTGCTGGCGGGTGGGGAGTAGGGCCCTGAAGGGGATGGAGACCTGCACGTATTGCTCACATTTTTCTACAACACAAGAAAACCAGATTCTTGTGTCCCTCAGCATCTCAGTATTTTCCCAGGCTCTTTTTTAAAGAGACTCCTAGGTGCCTGGGCTTAGCCAGGGTTGCAGCTACAGACCTCGCTGTGCCCGGCCAGGCCTTAGCTCAAGCAACTGATGGGTGGGAAGGCGTCGGGCCTCATTCTACGTGGCTTGGCACTTGTAATCTGAACTGTTGAAACATACCTAAGTCACTGCCCACCTCATGAGTCTCTGGCTTCTTGCTTTGATTCCCTCTCCCCGCTGTTGGATTTGGGTGATATGATGTGAAAATGGTATAATACTAAAGACCATGTATTTGCTGCCAGGCAAAATCCGTGCTATTCACCTTTTTAACCGTGTCATTCCTGAGAAGTAGGTATTATACCCCCACTTTACAGGTGAGAAAACTGAGGCTTGGGAAGATTAAATATCTTGTCAAGATCAAGTAGCTC
This sequence comes from Ailuropoda melanoleuca, assembly GCF_002007445.2. Taxonomy (NCBI): domain Eukaryota; kingdom Metazoa; phylum Chordata; class Mammalia; order Carnivora; family Ursidae; genus Ailuropoda; species Ailuropoda melanoleuca. The sequence continues at coordinate 21,917,879 of NC_048220.1, forward strand.
ATAAGAAGTAGAGGCAAAATTTAACCCCATGATGGCCAGTTCCAAAGGCCATTTTCACATAACCAATGAAAAGAATTGCAAGACATGGTGGTCCATGCAGCCTTCGGGTGCAAGTAGGAGAGCAGAATTTCAGATTGGGCAGGACTGGAAGGTAAATGGAGAAGGTGAGAAATGAGCAGCAGCAAAACTCCAATCAGAACTTCTTTCTTTCTGTGTCTTCAACAGTCTAACCTGCACCTGGGCTGTTTCACAGATGGTTTCCATGGGTTTATTGTAAAGGGCTTATAAAAACATTTCTTTCCAGGGGCATCTGGGTAGCACAGTCGTTGAGTGTCTGCCTTCGGCTCAGGGTGTGATCCCGGCGTTCCAGGATCGAGTCCCACATCGGGCTCCTCTGCTGGGAGCCTGCTTCTTCCTCTCCCATTCCCCTGCTGTGTTCCTTCTCTCGCTGGCTGTCTCTCTGTCACATAAATAAATAAAATCTTAAAAAAAAAATTTCTTTCCAGACATATCTTTTCAAGGTGTTCTGCAACCTGACTTTTTTTTTTTTTTTTTTGAGAGAGAGAAGGTTGGTGGTGAAGGGGGAGAAGGAGAGAAAGAATCATAACCAGGCTCCACACTTAGTGTGGAGCCCGACAGGGTGCTCGATCTCACAACCCTGAGATCAGGACCTGAGCTGAAATCAAGAGTCTGATGCTTAACCTACTGATACACCTAGGCACCCCTGCAACTTGATTTTTTAATTTGAAGTTATATCTTGGCGCTCTTTCGGTATCTCTGTACATAGAGCTGTATCATTCTTTTTAATAGATGCACAGTTATCCATTACATGGGCATAAATAAATTGTGTTATTGATGGACATTTAGGTTAACCTGTATTTTACTATTAGTAATTTTGTAATGAATACCCCCTGGTCATATATCTTTACTCACATTTGTTTGCAGGATAAATTCCTAAAAGATGAATTGGAAGTGGATCCGCCCAGCCACCCCAGCTAACATATTACTGATCAGAGAAGAACCATCCAACCTCGGCTTTCCTCAATTTCTGACCCTAAAAATCACAAGCAAAATGATTATAAATATAGACATTATGTTTTGGAGTAGTTTGTTACACAGTAATACATAAATGTAACAAGGTATGGAAGTTTCAATTTTGGTTGATATTGTTAAATTTCTTACAAAGAGGTTGTACCGATATACATTTCTGTCGATGTAGGAGAGTTACCATTTTACTACATCCTCACTAGTACAGAGTATTATCAAAATTTGATGTCTGCAATCTGAAAGGCAAAAATAGTATCTCACTCCTTTAATTTACATTTTTAATAAATGAAATTGCACAAAACTTTGTCCATTTAAAAGCATTTGTATTCACTTTGGCAATCTGTCAATTCCTTTTGCCCATTTTTCTATTTGATTATTGGTCTTTTCTTATTGATTTGTAAGATCTCTTTATATATTAAGGCAATTAACTATTTTTTTTTTCTTATGTGTGGCAAATATTTTCCCAAGTTTGTGTCTTTTGACTTTGTGGTGGCAATAAATCTGTCATCCCTGGCTGAATCAAAAGATTTATCTTTCTTTTAGACAGTAGCTACATAGCTGTCATAATAATTCAGAAATAGTCATGTCTTGGTTAAAATACAGTAGAGGCTAGAAAGCTTTCAACAAAATCATGTTGTCTATTTTTAGAAATCCAACAAAGCATGAGTCATTGCTTATACACAAATCTCTACTTAAGTTGTAAATGTTCCCTTACAGCAAGTTTGTTTGCTTTCTAATTATGCACTGAATTCACCACACTTGTTTAAAGATAGGACTCCACAGAAAGACAGCCATGAGATTCAAATGCAGAGAGAATGAAGCTCACTCTCTCCTGCGGGGGCTTTTGACAGTAAGGCCTCTGGGCAAGGCTGGGTAGGGACTGGCTGTCAAGGGATGAAATAAAAGTTCCCTTTCAGATCAACAGTCCTTGGGAAGGAATGGTGGGCTGTCACATGCCTATCGAGAACACATATATAACCTTTTCCCTACAGACGGTGGGTGATATATCTCAACCTCTGTTTGCTATAACCATAATAATTCAGCTTTTCTCCTCTAGCCTGTCCCCAAGCCTCAGGCCTGGGACTGTTGCATCTTCCTGGTCTACCTTCGTTCAGATGTTACCTACATACCCTTGGATAAGAGAGGTTAAATGAAATAGATGGACCGAAACCTCTCTTTTTCTGCCCCAGTGGACCCAGGACAGGTAAGTGGTGGTCAAGTAAGAATTTCTGTTTTGCTCTTCTGGTCTCCTGGGACCCAGATGAGAAGTGTCAGCTAAGCTTCATGTTGGTTTTCAAGAATATAAACTCAGACTCTGAACAAGACCCCCAAAGGCATTGCCCAGAAAGGGCAACAGCTGGCTCAAGCCCAGGAATGGCCAAACTGCCTCTTCTGTGCCCCGGCCCTAACAAAGTAATGAGATACTCTCCAAAGGCCCTCTCCTAAAAGTGCCCTCTGTTTGGGCTCAGTCTCTCAGGTCTCTGCTTGCCAAGAAGTCACCTGGTCAGCATTTTTAAGGGGAGAGAAATCCAATTCTAGAGCTCTGGGCCCAGAGCTGCACACAAAAGCCACGTGCTGGCCTGGGGGCAGGACTGGGTCAGAGCATGCCATGTGCATGTGGGGTGAATTGTGGTGGTAGTTGGCTCTGGAAAAAGATCATGCAGGTATTCAACATTCAGGTAGGAAATACTGATTTTAACTGATGTATCTGATCAGTTACTCACACGAAGGAGACCGCCCTAAAACCTGTGGGTGCCTATGTCCAGCATCCATCACGGTCCCTGCATTTTCAGGACCCTGCCAAGGGCGAATGTGACAACACCCTCTCTAGTTGCCAGCTCTTTGTACTTCAAGAGAAGGATCAAGTTAGGAAAAAAACAGAGAAAAGGAAAGAAAAACCAAGGTATGAAGTTACTTTTGACTTCCCTAGCCAATCAGCTAATAAGATCAAGGGGGAAGGTACCTATTTATTGGGTAACACCAAAGGAATTCTGGGGTTCAACAGCAACTAACAGTCATTGCCTGGAGGAAGAAGATGTGGATTCAGAAAACAGGCTTATTGGCCCCCTGTGATTCCTCGCCACAGAACAGGGATGTGTTCTCCAATTCATGCGACCCAGGTATAGGAAAAGCAGCATAGTGGGAACACCAGTCACGGTAGGACTCCAGAAAAACCCCAACCTTCCTGGACCTCTGTTTCCTCATCTGTAAAACAGTGAGGGGACTACGGATCTGCCAGTTAAAGATCAAATGAGATTCCATCACATATATTCAGTGGCAGGCTTGTAGGAGGCCATCAGTAAATGACGTCAGATATTACTCCTCACTTCAGCCTTCCTTGTGCAGAATACAATCTCCCCTAAATCCCAGTCTCAATTTTTTTTCTTTAAAGGTTTTATTTATTTATTTATTTGTCAGAGAGAGAGCACAGGCAGGGGGAGCGGGAGGCAGAGGAAAGAAGCAGGCTCCCCACTGAGCAGGGAGCCCGATGTGGGACTTGATCCCAGGGCCCTGGGATCATGACCTGAGCAGAAGACAGACACTTAACGGACTGAGCCATCCCGGCATCCCTCCCAACCTCAATTTCATCTCTAAGGGTTGGTTTATACACAAGAGGTTTCCCATGGATGTTGGTCATGCTGTTGGTAGCTTACTACTCAACTTTGCTTACTACTGCCCCGAACAAGGCTGCAGTGGACATCCAAACACTTCTGTCATGGGGGCAATCCCATGTTGTGTTGGAGAGACAGGGCCCCTCCTCCAGTCTGAAAGCCAGCCAGCCACAGATTAGGCCTGAGACCCGGGCTTGACCAATCTGATGCCCCTGCCAGGACTCTCATGCGAGTGACATAAAGACACAAGGACAGATGAGAAACTTCCAAAAGTCTGGGAGTACAGTGACAGCAGTAGTCAGGACCACCTGTCTCCTGCTCTTGCTGCCCAGTCTCTTCTGGTTCCTGCCTATTTTCGTAGTCTGGTCCTCCTGCTTTCTAGTCAATTCTATGAACTACCACACTTCCTTCCAATACATTCCTTTCATTGAGTGAGTCAGGCATCACTGGTCACTGTTGCTTAGAACTAACAAGTTTCTGATATGAGCCAAGACCTCTTTCAACAACTGGGATTCCAGTGTCAGGCAGGAAGAAATCTAGCCAGACGTGGGTATTGCAAACTACGTTTTCCCTGGAAGAAGTAAGTACCAAGCACAAGAGCAAGGGAGATCTCGCACAGATGCCCTGGAGCTAAGGGGATGCCATCCCAGCCCTTTGATGTGGCTGGAGACCCTTGAGCAGGTCATACACAACCTCAGAACTACCAACGCAGGAAACAAGATAAAGCAGCACAGGAGAAACACAAGGCAGGCAAGTTCCTGGTTCGAAGTCACAAACATTCGCTATAAAAACGCAAACAAGATTTCCCTTAACAAACATAAAATCAAAGACAGGAAAATCGCAATCAGTTTCTTTTTCCTATTCCTGCACTAAGGAGGGCTGACCTCGATTCTACCTGATTCTTCACACCAGCACGGACCAAAGGTCTGATATCAGGCCAAGGTGGGCCTGTTTTGAGACCCAGAAGTATAGGCTCCCATTCCACAGCTACCCCTTCGGGAGGGCTGGGCATATGCTGAAGTGTCTTCTTTTTGTCCCTCCCCCAGTAAGGACCCACTTGACACTGAGTTGCACAATCCCTGAGCCAAGCATCCCCTCCTCAGTGAAGCTTCTCTGATATCTCTAGGCAGAGTTCATCGTTCCCTGCCCCATCTCAGGCTACATTGTAGAATAGTCATTTATTTGTCTGCCCCACTAGACAGATTTTGAGCTCTTGAAAGAAAGGGTGCCTGGCCTACCAGATTCAGAACTGTGACCCGTGCTTGTTGAACAAATGCCTCTGGGAGACCTGATCCTGGGTGAACAGCAAAACCATTCCTCCATTCCAAGAGTTCATAGCTGGCAGCAACTTCCCAAGGATGGCCTTGGTCTCCAGGATCCAGTAAGGAGCATGTGTATGTGTACGTGTGTGTGTGCGCTTTGGGGGAGGTGTGAGGGAGTGTCCACACAAGCAGCGTTCTAGGTACCAAGTGGCCCTCCTATGGCAGTGGTAGTGTAAAAGGAATCACTTAATAAGCAAGCAAGGTCTTGTCTGTTCATGTGCCAAGTGGCCCATGGCTTCAAATTAGAGGCACAGGACACACACCCTAGGAGCCAAGAGCCAGAAAGGAAATCAGCAGCATCCTTCCTCCCACAGAGAGCTGTTTCTGGTAACACCTCTCTACTCCAGCATCAGCACCATTTCGAGGGGCTGCTGGCTATGCCCATGGGCAGACTTGTTGGAAGACTTTTGGTTTTAACTGCCACAAGGAGAAAGTGAAGCAACAATGGGAGAGAGCTGAAGGAAATGACCAGCCCGGATCGAACGTTGCTTTCAAGCTTGTTCCCCCAGTGAGGTCTTGACTCCTAGCCGTTCCCCTTGGGCTGGTCAACAAGGTCTTGTATCATCTGCTTCTTCTACGTCTCCTCACTGGGGCACATGCTTTATAGCAACATTAGAGGGGTGTCTGGGTCATGGTGGCTCAGTTGGTTGGGCTTCTGCCTTCAGCTTGGGTCATGGTTTCACGTCCTGGGATCGAGCCCCATGTCGGGCTCCCCACTTCTCCCTCTCACTCTGCCCGCTGCTCTCCCTGCTTGTGTTATCTATGAAATAAATAAATAAAATCTTAAAAAAAATAAAACAACATTCGATCCTGGACTGGTCATTTCCTTTATGTCTCTGCTATTATTGCTTCATTTTCTCCTTTTGATAGTTTTAACAAAAAGATGTGACTTACCATACTAGGAGCGGCGACTGTCTTTTCAGAGTAGATTGCTTCAGTTACTTGCTTGGCCACAACAAAACAAGTCTGGGGAGTTGCTGCCAAGGATGGAATCAAAGATTTCCAAGAGTGTTCAATAGCATTTCCAAAAAGCCTTTGCATTGATTCTTAGGATTAAATTAGTAATTTGTATTAGTGATGGCAGTAGGTGCTGGTTCACAGACACTCTCTAAACAATGGTTGTTTTGGATGCCTCAGTGGCTCAGTTGGTTAATGATCTGACTTCTGCTCAGATCATAATCTCTGGATTCTAGGATCCAGCCCTTTTGCTTCCCCCTCCCTGTGGTCTTTCTCAAATAAACAAATGAAAATCTTAAACAAAAGAAAAAAAAAAGGAAAGAAAAAAACAACAACAATCGTTAGTTTTCAAAAACTTAACACATTCCTGCAAAGAATTAAAAATACTGCCAAACTGCAGCCATCTGGTCCTCCTGGAGCAGTGAGTTGCTTTATCTAAATTACATTTACCTTAATATGCTTAAAGGCTTACAAGTCAACAATAAAACAAATAATCCAGGTTTTTTGTTAATGGTCAAAGGATTAGCATAGACATTTCTCCCAAGAAGATATGCAAATGGCCAATAAGCACATGAAAAGATGTTCAATATCAAATGCAAGTCATAACCACAGTGAGATACCACTTAGCACCCACCAAAATGACTAGAATCAAAAAGACGTTCATTAAACGTTGGCAAGAACATAAAGAAATTGGAATCTTCATGCACTGGGGGTGGAAACGTAAAATGGTGCAGCTGCTTTGGAAACAGTTTGTCAGTTTATCAAACAATTAAACAGTTACCCTATGACTCGGCAATTCTACTCTTCGGTATACAACCATTAGAACTGAAAACACGTTCATACAAAAACTGGCACGTGTTTATAACGGCATTATTCATAATAGCCCAAAATACAAAGAACCCAAATGGCCTTCAACAGATGTATAAACAATATTGTATTTCCATACTATGGAGTATTATTCAGCCATAAAAAGAAGGTAGGACTGATACACGCTACACGAATGAACCTTGAAAAGATTATGCCAAATGGAAAAAGCTAGACAAGAAGACCATATATTGTAATTCTATTTATAGGAAATGTCCAAAATAGGCAAATCCACAGAGACAGAAAACAGATTAGTAGGTTGCTAGGGGCTATGGGGAGGGGGGATGGGAAGTGAGCATTAAATGGTATGAAGTTTTTGGGGGAAATGATGGAAATGTTCTGGAATTAGTGGTGATGGTTGCATAACCTTGTGAGTAGACTAAACATCATTAAACACAGTTTATAACGCTGAATTTTGTAGTATGTGAACGCTCTCTGTATGTGTATGTATGGATATACACATATATACACATGGAGTTAACAGCGGCTGCCGACGCCGGCCAATTCTTGCTCGAGATCTTCATACACAGAACAAGAGATAGCCTCCAAGCACTCTAACCACTCTGATATTTTAAATTTAACACCTAAAAGCCAAAAGAGTGGCTGGGTCGGTTAAGCATCTGCCTTCAGCTCAGGTCACAATCCCAGGGCCCTGGGATCCAGCCCAGCATCAGGTTCCCTGTTCAGTGGGAAGTCAGAGTCTCCCTCTGCCTCTGCCCCTCCCCCCTGCTCCTGCACACACTCTAATAAAATCTTTAAAAAAAAAATGAAAGAGAAAAAAATTCACATATTCTTGAACTCTTTTACCCACTAGTTCAGAGCAGAGATCTGCCCAGAGACCTAAAAGCATCTTAAACCTAAGATCACCTGGGTTGCATCTGTGGGCTACATGTTCTAATCATATGCATGGAGCTCATACGACTTTTAGAAGTTACTATTGAGGGTCAATTAAAATCCACTCATTATTTTAAAAATAATCATTAGCAGTAATACCGAAGGAGTCTGCTCACAAGTATATAGCCTAACGATACGCGTTCATCAACTTTGATCTGACTTGATGAAATTGTTGGAACAACCAAGTTATTCTCAGGACCTGTCAAGTCACAGCATCTCCCATCCTGACAGCGCATGTGTGCCTACATGGCGGTTCTCCACTTTGTGGGTGCAGCTTCATGCAAGAAAAAGAACTCTGGCAGAGTAGATCCTGTTTGCTCCTGGTAGGCAGACTTCTACGGTACGTCAATTCCTTTGACTCGGATGGGGCAGACAATCAGACCAAGAACCACACTCCAAACGTAGCTGCCGAAAATTAAAGCAGGTTTCACGTGTATCTCAATCTGTGCTTCTCTCCTCAAACTGTGACTGTTTTCACCAGTGAGAGCTGGGATCCATCTCTTACCATCCGTGATTCCACCATGGCTGGGCCGTTCAGGAGTGGGAAAGAAGTATACTTGAGTATAAACGTTCAAGAGAAAGCTACTGCAATATGGGAGGGCAATGTATCAGACTAAGTAACAAATATATAAGGGGTGTACTTTAAAAGTGTCAAGAGCTCTACCTTGGGAGGCAATGTCCGTATGGAGTTCACAGTGAAATCCTATGAGGAAGAGATTGTTTGCTGTCCAATAGAAACACAATATGAGCCACACATGCAGTTTTAAATTATCTAATAGCCTCGTTTAAAAAAAAATTGAGACGAATTTTTATAATACATATACATCCTTAATATATCCAGATCCTGTATGTCAAAAAGCTATCACTTCAACATGTAAAATACCTAAATGTTACATTGATCACATTTTGTCACACGAAGCCTTTTCAGAGCTGCTGTGCAGGTTACCTTCACAGCTCGTTTCCACTGTGATCGGCCCTATCTCCAACGCTCAGCAGTCACACGTGGCTAACGACTAGGACAGCGCCGCTTCCGAGCATCTCAGTTACAGTACTAATAACAGCAGCATGGATGAGAATCTGTTTGCTGGACACCGTTCTCAGCTCTTTACATGAATTAACTCATTGCGTCCTCCCAACAACCGTATGAAATAGGCACTACGACTATCTCCATTTCACTGATGAGGAAAGTGGGTTCAGAGGCGTTAGCTCAATTGCCCCAAGGTAGAGCCAGGGTGGTTCCAGGGCTCATGGTTTTCATTCCTCTCCTCCCTGGGCCTACCATGGCTCTCTCCAGTAGGATCTCGATGAATGGTAATAAACGGAGTGCTGCCCCGCTGGGGATGCTTTTGGCCCCCACTTGCAGGTGGTGTCATTGGAGAAAGAGCTGAAAAAGATGAAGCTGTGAACGCTTTGGTTCCAGCAAAAGCTCCCTGCGTGCCATCAGCTTAGTCCATCACCAAGATTCCTTCCTCTCCACAAGCCAGCTTTTTAGCCCTTTTAAGTATTTCACAAAGTGACAATGGTCAAGGGCACAGACACAATGACAACGTGTGATCCTGATGATTTTCTTCTCCAACCATGCAATAATTGGCTAAGTTTACAGCACAAAATTTCCTGGCCAATGACGCAATGGAAGTTGGGCACATTAACCTTTATTTTGACTTAAACTGTTTTCCCCTATTTAAAGGTACAACTGAACTCAGCTTTTCTACAATGAGGCAAAACTTCCAATTGCTTATTGGCAAGTAGGCTGGTATCACTGTTTAACACTATCTAAGGAGGTACTTTTTTTTAATCTTAAATATGGCATGCAGTCCAAATATTAGATGGTCTCCTGCCTTAGAAGTATGTCTGCTTTCCTTACCTAAAACTGACCTGACGGTTACCTCAAGGAGGAGGTGGAGAAGTTTAAGGAAGCCATCAAACAGAACATATAGAAAGTTATTTGCAGATCACAAAGGGATTACAGTTTGCTTTTCTCCCCCTAAGATTTTATTTGAGAGAGAAAACAAGAGACAGAGGAGGGCAGAGGAGGAGGGGCAGAAGGAGAGGGAGAAGCAGACTCCCTGCTGAGCAGGGAGCCTTATGCAGGGCTCGAACCCAAGACCCTGGGATCATGACGTGAGCTGAAGGTAGACGCTTAACCAAGTAAGCCGCCCAGGTGCCCCTTAGACTTTTCTAATCCATTTTCTCTAAGCAGATGTCTGAAGAAGGACTTCACATGGGAATTGAAGAAGGATCTCTTCTTGAGGTGAAGCACTGACTGCACGCCTTCATCTCTACTCCCTCCCACTGCCATCAGAACAAGTGATTATCATATACACTCCCTAAAGGCAAAGAATAGGTGAGGAGAGTTTAGCAGATGAGTGTGAATTTTTGGGAGGTGGAAATTGGCCTCAAGTGTGAGCAGAGCTCATGAAAAGGGAAACCTAAACCTGCTGTGGGTGGGGTTATCAGAAGCCACCTAAGGAGCACACAGAAGCCTGGGAAATCTCAGGAGATGACGAGGCCATGTGCCATGGAAGGCGATGGTGCCAGCTAGGGCTCTAAGTGGGTATCGACAGTCTGTAGATACAACGATTAGACAAATGTACACTCCCCCCACCCCAAGCAGCTAGGTGACCAACTCTGCCCCAAAAGAGGAGAATGAGGGTTAATTCTGTGGAAGTATGGAATCAAAGAGTCTCCAGAGCAGCCAGCCCCAGGTGTGGGGGAGATTGGGAAAAAGCCCCCATATGGGATAACAAGATTAGGTAAAAGCTCATAGCCTCTTGCATTGCTGGGGTCTAAAACCACCAACCTCTCAGTCTGTATTTTGTCCCATCTTCCTCTCATCAAAAGATACAGTAATTCTTTTGTGCAGAAACCTGTAGAAACTGTTAGGAGCCTCAAACCCAAGAGCCTGTTAATGAACACCTCTGGCAGTCTCATGCAGACATTCCCACAGCTTTCTGGGGCCATATACTTAAAGATGAACAAAAGATTTTTTAGAAACTCTCTAACATGAAAGGCAAGACCATAACAAAACTTTAAAAAATATTTTTTTATTTTTTTATTTTTTTTAAAAGATTTTATTTATTTATTTGACAGAGATAGAGACAGCCAGCAAGAGAGGGAACACAAGCAGGGGGAGTGGGAGAGGAAGAAGCAGGCTCATAGCAGAGGAGCCTGATGTGGGGCTCGATCCCATAACCGGGATCACGCCCTGAGCCGAAGGCAGACGCTTAACCGCTGTGCCACCCAGGCGCCCCTAAAAAATATTTTCTTTTTAAACATTTTATTTGAGAGAGAGCGAGCACAGGCACATGCATGCACATTTTGGGGGGGACAGAGGGAGAGGGACAGGGGACTCCCCACTGACCAGGGAGCCGGATCTGGGGCTCCATCCCAGGACCCTGAGATCATGACCTGAGCCCCAGGCAGACACTTAAGCAACCGAGCCACCCAGGCACCCCCAAATAAAACTCCTAAGAAATTTGCAAAAAGAAAAAAAAATTGTAATTCAGATGCAGCTCATATGGATGGGAATATGAAGCCAGGGAATGGCAGAAGTTTTATCCTTTCGTTTCACCACAGGGACTGGAGTTTCTTCGCTAAAAGGTTGCCATCCTACAACCGCAGAGAGATTTGCCAAGTAACAAAACCAAGGACCAATGAAAATACATGCCAAGTTCTTCACCTCTCTCCATCCCATCTCCACTGCGATAATGCAAGTCAGCACCATCTCTCCCCTGGACCCTGACAACAGCCCTCTAAAGCCCCGAGGGTCTTCAGGCTTTGGACTAGTTTTAAGATTTTATTTGGGGGGAGGGGGGAGAGAAGCAGACTCCCTGCTGAGCAGCAAGTCTGACTCGGGGCCCAATCCCGGAGATCATGAGCTGAGCCGAAGGCAGACGCTTAACGGACTGAGCCACCCAGGTGCCCCCAGACTAGTTTCTGCCAAACAATTCTACATGTAATATTTGGAGTGATATTTAAGGGAAAAAAAATGAATAGAACCATTTCCGGTAACTGGTTTAACATTCTCCATGGCTTCCTAGCCAGTCCCCTGGTGCTGGCCTAATAAGGTCTTGTATCCTCTACCTGGTCTACTTCCATTGCATGTCCTCCTACTCCACTTGGCTCTCCATGCCTTCCTCCTCCTTTCCTACTTGCCAGTCACACCCAGTTCTTTCTGTTCTCAGAACCCAGGTTCATTCTCACCTCGGTTCTGCCTAGAAGCTCCTGGATATGGCTGCTCATGGTATTTGTATAGTGTCCGTCTCGCCCCACTTATATAAAGCTCCGTGAAGACAAGTACCTTGTTAATCTTATTTCCCACTATGACACTGCTTAGAAGAGTAACGTGTGGGGGCGCCTGGGTGGCTCAGTCATTAAGTGTCTGCCTTTGGCTCAGGGCCTGATCCCAGAGTCCTGGGATTGAGCCCCCCATCGGGCTCCCTGCTCTGCTGGGAGCCTGCTTCTTCCTCTTCCACTCCCTCTGCTTGTGTTCCCTCTCTCACTGGCTGTCTCTCTGTCAAATACATAAAATCTTAAAAAAAAAAAAAAAAGTAACATGTGGTGTACACCCAATAGGTACTTACTGAATTAATAAAACTATAGTTTAAAGGGCTCAAAGTTTTAAGGGTAGGGGTGAAATGGCAGGAGATGAAAAAAATATTAGACCATTAAATAATATCAAAATATTAACAAAACTCTAGAATCTATCAAAACTATTGACGTTAGGATGAACGTTTCCTTGACCAAGTAGTTTTTAATGTAAAAAAAAAAAATCTATTCCATCAATGACAATATCCTAATTGTGGTAGTATGCTAGTTTCACAAGGTATTATCATTGCAAAAACTGGACAGAAGATAAAAATGATCTCTCTCGTATTTCTTACTATTGCATGTTAATCTCCAATCACCTTAAAATAAAGTTTATTTTAAAAAATTCTAAAGATACTATTCATTCAGCCTGCTTATGTAGTACCACCCCAAACTGTATTCCTCCAATGAATATTCTGTGGTGACAAAAGCTCTCTCTTGGAATTCAGAGTAATAAAGGAAGTCTCTGTTTCCGGTAAGTGATATATTTTTCCTGTAGCTGAGAACATCAGACTCCGTTCTTAACCACACATAGCAGCACCTGGCCCATAGTCAGTGTTCAATAAATATTTATTCAGTGAGCTAATTATTTCTGAGAAAGCCAAAATGACCGAGGCACCGGCTATGAACTCCCAACACTGCCTGTCACAGCATTCCAACAGGGAAAGACACTGACTCTAAACTGTTCACATAGCACTTAAGCAATAAAATCCCCAAAATGCAGTTGACCCTTACCCACATGTATTACTCAATTGTTCCATAGAAATTGCATTACACACTGAAGTAGGACAAAGAAATACTGTCAGACCACTTAAAAAATCCTATTTTTTAATTGCTGAAATAGCCCTGGTCTAACATATTAGGGCCCTTTCCAAACACTAACTCATAGACTTGTGCTTTGGGAAAGACAACTGCATCAGGAAGTAATTATACACACAAAAAGTACCTACTTATCAATTCTGGTCTGAATCTCCTGGTTGTGTTGATTTTTTCCTTCTATTTAAAGAACAGTTAATGGATAAAACAATGCTTTTCTATTTTATCAATCCATTCAGCCAATGACATATTTAGAAAGGTTTTGGGGGACTAACATCCCCTAGAAGAGTATCTTAAGTATTTTAATTTCACTTGTCATTTTATAACTTACAATCCTAAAGTTACAAATTAAAATTGGTTACTTAAAATTTTGGTAAAGTTCTGAGCATTTTTATCACTTACGTAAACATGAACACTTCCTCCTTGACCCCACATTTCCCCACAGACTGTCCAAACTGAGCTCTCAACCAAGTCCGGTGGCTGCTGCCCTTGAACCTGCTTAGTTCAATACACCAAGTATTCAGTTTAACACAGGAGTTGATTTAAACAGATAAGGAGCAGGAAACTCAGAGCTGAAGGTAAAACCAGCTCTTGACCTGCACCATTGTTCCCTGGCATACTAAAGCACCCATCCCATTACGTGACCTCCTATCTCATCTGAACTAAATACCAAAGCTGAATGCATCACTTTAAGGCACATGTAGCCTCATCCTTGAATTTCCAGATTTCCATCACCGTTGTCCTTTCTCATTTCTTTTCTAAAGTGGCAGCTTTTCTAAGAGCAACCAAAGAAAAACAGGTTTCGTTGGGAGGAGGCCGTTGGGAGACTAGTATACCCTCCTCAGTTGTGCAGAAAAGAATCTTTGAAGCTTAAATTTAGCAGATTTATCATCTCTCAATATTGACGCTGTCCTATGCATGAAGAAACTAGATTAGCAAGTTTAAAACAAAACAAAACAAAGTCACAGGGAAGCCAAACTTACAGTTCTTCATGCTATCACTACACAACTGCAGGATCTAAATACTATACATCACCAACTTTAGAAGTTACCTGTAAGAATGAACTCTTTCTGTCCCTAATTATGGCATTGACCCTAATACTTAACTTCCATCAGAACAACTCCTTTTCTTTTTTTCTAAACCTTCAGATTGCTGACCATATCTATACTCAACCGCAGAACTAGGCAATGAAAAAAGTAAAACGAATTCCCGTCTTCGGGGAAAGAATTTCAGTTTAGTTGGAATAATGAGGAATACTTCAACTTGATATGTATTTCATGTGGTCCATTTGAAAACAGCTGTCTTTAAGGCAGACTTACCTTCAAGTAAGTTTAATTGCACATCGCCATGGTTACTCATGCCCTTTCCAGGCCAGTTATTTTTTTTTTTTACCCTGAAGAATGACAGAAGACAAGACAAAACCCTTGAAACACCACCTCTTAGACTGGCAGCCTCATTTACAACAGAAAAAGGACTCCTTCAGGTTAGACAGTAAGATGGCAAAGTTACTTGGAAACTGGCCCATCTAAAACTTCTCCCTTTGTTACAGTTTTATTTTTCCTTTCTCTTTTTTTTAATGATTTTTATTTGAGAGAGAGAAAGCACAAGCACAAGTGGGGGACGGCAGGGGGGCAGAGGGAGAGGGAGAAGCAGACTCTGTGCTGAGCAGGGAGCCTGATGTCCGGCTCCATCCCAGGACCCCGGGATCATGACCTGAAGGCAGATGCTTAACCGACTGAGCCAACCAGACACCTCCAGGCTCATTTTTCTTAAAAAATGTTTTTGAGTGGCTAAAAGAGCATTTTGTCAGTATGTGCAGGCTTGTGACCTGTATGCAAGATAGCACCACACCAGGAAACAACTCAAAAGGAAATTAAGAATTCTACTCTCAATCACATCAAGAATAAAATACTTAGAATTTAACAATAAGAAATGCAAAACTTATACTCGAAAAGTACTGAACATTGTTGGGAGCAATGAAAGAAGACTTCAATCTAAGAAAAAACATGCCATGCCATGAATTACAAAATTTAACATTGCTAAAACGCCAATTTAACATTGCTAAAATTTAACATTGCTAAAACTCCCCAAACTCATCTACAGATTCAAAACAAAATCCCAGCTGGCTTCCTTAGACACTAAGCACTCACCACTAAGAAAAGCTGATTTACAAGAATGAGGAGGGGCATCTGGGTGGCTCTGTCCGTTAGGCCGACTGCCTTCAGCTAGGATCATGATCCCAGGGTCCTGGGACTGAGCCCTGCATCAGACTCCCTGCTCAGCTGGGAGCCTGCTTCTCCCTCTCCCTGAGATTCCCCCTGCCTGTGTTTGCTCTGTCAAATAAATCAAATCTTTAAAAGGGAAAAAAAAAATGAGGAGTACGGGGTGCCTGGCTGGCTCATTTGGAAGAGCTACCAACTCTAGATCTTGCAGTTGAGTTCAAGCCCCACGTTGGGTGAAGAGGTAATTAAGTAAATAAAAACCTTGAAGAAAAAAAAAATGAAAAGTACATTTTGCATTTAGTTGTTACTCTGGTCTGTAGATTAAGTGTTAGAAACGCTGAAACAGGCATCACTACGTTAGTCCTAACTGTACCTCTAGGGCTCTCCCAAGGTAGGATTTATTGAAAACTCATATGTAAGCCCTGATAGCCAAACCAGGCCCGTTCTGTAATGTAACTTAATCACTGCCAGGTTCATTTAATGGCAACACTCCCAAATCCACCTGGAAAAAATTTGTGGGGACGGTGTGATGGGAGCTGAGGGAAATCTGCAAAAACAAACAAAAATGAAAAGAGGAAAAAATGTTCCCTGACTTCCTTCCGTAGGGTCAGAGGTTTTCAATACATAAAGGTGAAAACATTCTAAAAATCTTGAACATTGCATTTTCTTGTAAAAATCTGCAAGGCAATTTCCGTTAAGTAAATGGGACAAATGTTATATTGTTTGATGTGAGTCACCCTATTTACACATGCCACCCGGAGAGGTGAATTAGCATGGGGTGCACCCATCACACTAATATAACAGACACAGGTTGCACGTGCTTCCAGTCCTCGTAACTGTCCTTCATCAGGTTTTAGGTAGAAAAGCTAACTCCTTAACTAAAAAGTTAAGCCAAGACTAGCTTATAGATTATACTACTTCTCCCTCCCCTAAGACCATTTAAAAGCCATCCTAAAACAAAACAAAAAACAAAAAAAACCCAAAACCAAAACAAAAACCACCAACCCCCCCCCCAAAAAAAACAACAAACCACAGAGACAGTAAATTTATGCCACTGAGAGGGATTTATTCTTCCATTAAATAAAACTATAGCACTCTGAACTATTTAGAGCCACAATTCCATCCAAGATTTAGGTTTTTGGTTTTTTTTTTTTTTTTTTTTAACATCAAAAACAAGACTCCAAAGGAAAAAAAAATGGCTCAGGGAAAAAAAAACCTAAAGCCCTCCGAAATGATTTCATGGACATTTGAAAATCAAGGCAGCTGTTACCACTTTACACTGACGGCTGCCACAGAATGGGCTCATCTACACGGGCTCCTCCATACACAACATACCGCAGTACAGCCCCTCGACACAGCTCTCCCTGGAAGGCCCGGAGAGGCACACGGTATTTCCTTCACTGAAGAGGCTCAAGGTTTTAGTTCAGAGAATCCTCCGTTAACGACAGGTGCACTTAGTGGCGATCATGTCTTCATATTCTTTGTAAGCGATTGAGCCATCCAGCTCAATGGTCAACACACTGAGAGGGCTATATTTAGCGGGTACACACGATGGTCTGGGCACTGAGGAGTCGAGCTTCTCATGGATGATGTTCTGCACCATGGTGTGAACTGGGGAGCCATACCGATGTCCAACTGCCCTGGGACAGTTGCCTTTACAGTATCGAGGGTTGTATCTGTGCGGCGCCACGATCCAGTTGTCCCACTTGAGCTGGCTGAAGCTAAGCCTATAGTCATGTAGCTCGCACTCGTGTTGGGGAAAAAGAAACTGTTTGAAGTATTCACTCAGGTTCAAAGAAGCTGGAACCAGTGGCTTGTTCAATGCCAAGCTGACGGTTTCCTGACCCCTCCGGTGACGGGAAGCTCTTACACCCTCAGCCGACCCTTCTCCCTTGGGGCAGGCAGACGGACCTCTGTTGTGGTCAGCGCTCAGTGAAGGCCTCCGTTGATTGTGAGGGGAATACCACCTGTGATAAGCCTGAGCGCTTGTGTCATTCAGATACAAAAGCAGTGAGGGGGGCACCGGAAGAGTCACGTTAAATGGCCTGTCCTGCGCTGGGGGATCCTGCCGCCGGTCTCTCATGCAGGTGAAGTTTACAGACATGTGAATACTTCTCTTGTGGGAGGCCATTAGCGGCCGAAGAGGAGTGGTCACATCAACCTCAAACCATTTGTATTTCTTTTTAAATTCAAACTCTGTGTTAAAGGTATATGAGGACGGAGCTCTCTGGGGAGTCCTGCTAGAAAACTCTGGCTGTTTGATCACCAGGGTGCATACACATTGAGCAGCAGAGGGAAAAAAAATGGAGTTGCTGAAAGTGTAGAGCAAGACTGACTTCAGTAAGTTTTCAACGGCAGTAACATGGTCCAGGTTAAACAGCAGGTCCACTGATGGAGCGGATCCTGAGAAGAAAAACAACCCACCAGTAGTGCTTTCATACAGAAACATAATAGCGAGTCAAATCAAGGCATTTGTCCTTGGTAATGTGTTATCTCCCTTCTCTTTCCCCACTTCCTCCAGCCTTAAAAAGGCGGGGTGGGGGGGTTGGTTTTGGAGAAAATACTGGGGATAGATACTGTAGCTAACTGCCAGCGGCTACAAGTGGCTATTTTATCACCAGAAATTCAGAACAGCTTCAGTGGTGAATAAAACAACGCAGAATCATTACATTTCCCAATCTCTAGTTTCCCAGTCTCAGTAATTGGCTCCAAACATAGAAGAAGGTAGTAAATTTTATTTTTCTCTGAGTCTCTAGAGAGATAACTAATAAACACTTATCAGCCTTAAGACTTTTAAGCCCAAAAGAACAGAATCAATAAAGAACTTTATAGTCTAATTTGGAACACTTCAGATTGATAAATAGAAGCTTTAAAGCCACTCTAATAAAATAAGACCTCAAGGAAGAGGGGAGGGCTTTAAACAGCCACAGCTGACCCACTGGGTTAAAATGGTTTTGGTCACAAGCTAGTGAATCTAGGTTTGGTGTTTTTTTTGTTTTTGTTTTTGTTTTTTTTAAAAGGACCACTCCTGGGGCGCCTGAATGGCACAGCGGTTAAGCGTCCGCCTTCGGCTCAGGGCGTGATTCCGGCGTTATGGGATTGAGCCCCACATCAGGCTCTTCCGCTATGAGCCTGCTTCTTCCTCTCCCACTCCCCCTGCTTGTGTTCCCTCTCTCGCTGGCTGTCTCTAGCTCTGTCAAATAAATAAAATCTTTAAAGGACCACTCCTTTCTCTGACACACACAGGACTCCAAGGTGCTGGGTCAGATTGGTAACTAACACTTTCTTCCTGGGAGGATCTACTGTTCTCAATACTGTCTTCAGCTTTCCTCTCACAGAAAGCAACAAACAAGGGGGAAAACTTTCTATTTTACACAATACACCAGTAGCTAGGAGACATTTTAGACACGTTTCCAGGTGAGCACGGATAAAATGGGAATAATAAGCAGACAGAGGTCAAAATACCTGGTTTCCAGTCTTGATTTTGTGACCTTGGACAAGATGCTGACCTTCAGCAACACTCTGCTCAGTCTTTAGAGCCATTAAGTGTCTTCTAGCTCTAAAGTTCTACCATAGGAGCCAACGTTAATCCATGAGGGCATTAGAAAAACAGTAAGGTCAAGTACCAGATTTGTTTCAATGTTGATACTGAGTATCATGCAAAATAAAAAGTAATCCAAGGAGCAAGGCCCAGCTCCATTCTGTAACTGAAACACAGACAAGTCTATCATCTCCCCACCACCCATTCACCAGTCGGCTCCTACACACCTGTTGCCGGGTCCGCAGGAGCCTGCTTGTGCTGGGCACAGGATGTGAAGAGCCGAACAGTGTTGTAGAGAGGACTTCTGTTGGATTTAGGGATCCCCTCCTTGGTAGCATATGCCTTATAGAGCCTCTTCATGTACCGCAAAGCTCTGGAGTCTGGCTGCAGCCTACGGGTACCACCTCGCCCATCATACAGAACCTTGAAAAAAGGAGAAAGGAAGCCAGGTCTGTCTCTTCCATCTAGAGGCTGCAGCAGGGACCAAGGCTCAGCCTCAGGTTCCAGCTCAGCACCAGCTGCAATCTGAGTTTCTCCTCTAGAAGCCTGAGTTCCAAGGCTAATAGGAAAACACAGCCAGGAAAAGCAGAAAAACCAAAGGAAGAAGTTGCTGAGAAGCTCCATGGCCTGAAAGAACTAGCAGGGGATACATTTCCCCCTACCAGTCTTCTTGCTAAAAGCCAGGAAGAGCCTAGGTCAGCCTCTTAAATAAATTTTAGGTGAGTGGGTAGGCAAGGGTCACTTCTGTAATCAGACCTCAAGGATGCCACGCTGAAGATAATTTTTATCAGCTGTGCATCAAACTGCTGATAACGTCCTATTTATCCAATTTATGCTCATTAGGGATGGAAGTATCTGGTTATTTAGCTTTCCTCTCCCTTTTCCCCACCTCTCCCTTTTAAAGAGGCATTTATTTAAAAGCTCTTAAGTGTTTGTTATGCCAATAGACTAGTTATGCAAACTGAAAGGCCAAGAGAATTGAGAAATGATCTTAAAACCATCCATTTTTTGAGGTTAGGATTCTTAACATGTTCCTTAGGTGCTTGCTGAAACTTCCAAAGCAAGTGGGAAAGCTATTTATGATGATAGGAAGATCTGTTGGTACGCAATATATTGGATTCACTCTTCCTCTCCCTTCATCCTCATCACCTCTCCCACTTCCAGGTGCTTAGAATAATTACTTACTGCATGTTGATTTGGAGAGTGAGAAAAAGTCACAACTGGCATTGAAATTCCAGAGAGCAGAGAACTGTTGGGTTGCCCAGTTCTCAGGGAGCTTCCTATAGAATATATACTTGGAATACTGAAATATGCTTTAAAAAGGACATCGCCTTTAACCTTGACTCATTTTTAAATATAATATCTTTTTTTTTTAAGATTTTATTTATTTACTTGACAGAGATAGAGACAGCCAGTGAGAGAGGGAACACAAGCAGGGAGAGTGGGAGAGGAAGAAGCAGGCTCCCAGCGGAGGAGCCTGATGTGGGGCTCGATCCCATAACGCCGGGATCACGCCCTGAGCCGAAGGCAGACGCTTAACCGCGGTGCCACCCAGGCGCCCCTAAATATAATATCTTGATCCTTTACTTTGGTCTGCACATTCATCTATATATATTTTGGTTGAAAGGCTTAGAGATGTTTGGTTTTGGGGGGGTTAAAAATTAATTTTTATTTTTATTTTCATTTGATAGGGTGTTTTTGTTCTTGGGATAAGGACTTAATGTTCTTGGAGCTGAGACAAGGCTAGAGATGATGCTTTAGGAAAACGAGACAAAGGCGGACCATGAAAAGCTGTAACGAGGGCATATCCGGCGCACCCGTGAGGGGACCACGCTGGAAGGAAGTCAACCCACACTCATGGTACAAGATTCAGAAGCAGTCAGTGCATTGCCCAGGTTGATGAAACTGAGGTATGTTTGCAAATTTTAAGTTCATTGCCTGCCAAGACTCCCTGGCCCCTGTCTAGGAGGCAGGGTTCCATAAAACACACGCCAACTGTTGAATGACAGCTTACTCCAACATCACATATGGCCGGCAACGCCATGAACAAAACATTTACGGACGCTCTGCAGCAGGCAGAAAGGCCAGGCCAGCAGCATCCTTCCGGGAAAGCGCTTGCAGAAACGCCGAGAAGGCCCCCGGGGCCGTGGAGAAGCGTGGGCGGCAGCACCTCCCCGTAGCCCGCCCCCGGCCAGACCTGGGTGGGAGGTGGCGGCAAGCCGGCGGCTGTGGAGGTAGCCTCGTCCCTCCTACCGCCGCCCACGGCCTGTTATCAACGGTTTGCCCATTCCTTGGGGACTCCTGGGGCACAATGTGAGGAAACGTTTTTATTCTACTGGGGGAAAGTCTAAGCCCCGCCAGTGGATTCCCGGACCACGGCGGTCGAGAGAAGCCGCAGGTGCACGTCCCCGAACCCGGTACTGGGGTCGCTGATGTTCTGGAAAGAACCGAGCCCCTTAGCGCCTGGGCCAGAGCGCAGACGGCCGCGTGCAGCGGCCCCTCCTCCGGCCAACGCGCCCTGGACGCCGGAGGGCCCCTTTCTCTACACCTCTCTGCGCCCCTCGGCCCCGGCCGCTTCCTGCGGTTCTACCGCAGGGCAGAAGGCTGAAGGGAAGCGTGAGGGCCTCGCGGGGCGCCCCCGTGCCCCAAAGCCAGCTCCGTACTCCGAGCCCCGCGCTTGGCCCCGCCCACTCACGGGCTACGACACCCCGCCGCCCCGCGACCAGGACACTTCTCTGCAGAAGGGGGAGCAACGACGCCTCCCCCTGGAAAATGGTATTCCCCGGAAGTGACTTCACGGCCTCCGGGACGGGCTTCCAAACCGAGCGGAAGTGACGGACGGAGGCCGGTCGTTCCCGCAACTGTGGAGGGCGAGGTGACCCCCGCGCGGGAGTAAGGTCCGGTCGCGCGGTCTTGGGGGTCCGTGGGAGGGTGGGGGCGCCGCCTGGGCCGGGAGAGATGAGGAGCTCCGGGGAGGGCGTCTTGGGTCGGGGGCGGCGCGCCCGGGCCTGAGGCAAGCGCCCGTCCACCCTGGCTCTTGCAGGCGCCGCCGCCGCCATGGGCCGCGAGTTTGGGAATCTGACCCGGATGCGGCATGTGATCACCTACAGCTTGTCGCCCTTCGAGCAGCGCGCCTTCCCGCACTACTTCAGCAAGGGCATCCCCAACGTGCTGCGCCGCATGCGGGCGTGCGTCCTTCGCGTCGTGCCCCGTGAGTGCCTTGGCCGGGTTGGGGGGCTGGACTCCGTCAGACACTGAGTCACAGCGGGCCCCCTCAGTGAGCCCTCCCTACTTGCCACGCACACGTTTTCTCATGCTTCAGTGTCCTGAAAGCCCTTGCGCTAGTGTGTCCTCCCCATCTTGCAGAGTAGCAAACTGAGTCACGAACGACCGGCCCAAGGTCACTTGTGTGATTCCAGCGTCTCCCTCTGAGGTCATCTTTACCCACTTCGTAACGATGAACTGTTACGTGTGACATGTGCAGCAGATAGTGATGATAGTAGCACAGCCTTGTAAATTGGCCAACCCCCCCCCCAAAAAAAAAACCCCACAGAAGTGTGCACTGACGTGTTAAATGGTGAAGTATATGTTACGTGAATTATGTCTCACTTGTCTCATTAACATTTTTAAAAATGTGTAACTGGGGGAAGAGGGAAGGTTTGGTGACAGATTTTCCTGGGATGGCCCTTTCTTTTGGTCACCTGCAAAATGGGTGTGTGATGTAACTTTCCTTGATCATCTGGCTTATAAGTGGCTTCTTAGAAACTAGAGATAGTTGGGCGGAGCCTGCAGTGAGTCAGGAAAGAAGACAGGGACCCTGGTGTCTTCCATGGGCTCGCTACTTACTCTCACTTTTGATTTTTAAAGCTTTTGTAGCCTTTTATCTTGTCTACACATGGGGAACCCAGGAATTTGAGAACTCCAAGAGGAAGAATCCAGCTGCCTATGAAAATGACAAATGAGCCATTCATCTGGATAGTGGTTCCCAGTGTCTGAAAGACCCTTCTCTGCGAGAGGAGTCTACACTGTAGTGTCTTGAAGACTTGAAGACGTAATAAACTTCTTATGGACTGCACTGTTGTGATTTTGCATTTCTGAGAGCAAGCCCTTGGTGTGACTGCTGATGCTCGAGTTCATGAGCTCCCCTTCCTAGCCTGAGTCCCAAACGGGAACTTGGCTAGTCTGCGAGTTTGGCGAAGGTTCTGGGCTCAGTGCTTGTTCCATAATCTATAAGAAATTAGCGGCAGCTACTCCTGCAGCTGATCAGTTGTGGGTGGGGTCAACTGTGGGGTTGGTTCCAGTAGTCTGCTCCCATAATAACAATAAGATCTGGTAACTATATTATAATTATGTGTGAGATAGTCAGCCCTTTATATAAATAAGTACTTGTAAACTTTAGAACTACCTTTGAATTAAGTATCATGGCATTCATTTTGCAGATGAGGACCCAGGAGCTCAGTGAGAGTAATTTGGCCAAAATGACACAGCTAATGAATGGTGGAGTCTGGTGCTAAAGTTTTGGCTCTTAAAGCTATCCTAGACTGCCTTTTCTCCTAAGACAGGCCTTCCTTAGCCTGAGGGGAAAGAAGTCAGCTATAAAAGGAGGGGGTGAGGTCATCCCTTGGCCTCCATAGCTTAACTACCTGTGTTTGTACCAGGTTGCTAAGAGTGGCCTTTAATCACATATGGCCCATAATGCTTAAAATACTTACTCTCTGGTCCTTTATTGAAAAGTTTACCCTTGTTTTAGAGCCTTTGAATTATCTTTTTAGTAGAAAGGTATCCTTTCTCCTTCACCAGATGGTAGAGGTAGGTGTTGGTAGTGTTATGCTTCTGGTTCCCTACTCCATTTCCAGAAACTTCCTCACTTCTAGGGACACTTACTTGTTCAGAGCAGCAACTTTCACAGTATAGTTCAGCTTCTGGCTGTATTTTTTTTTCCTTGTTATAATGATTATTCTCGTCTGTTAGGAACTGAAGTTAAAATACTTAAAAAAACAAACGGTGATACAAACTGCGTTGATTGGGAGGCAGGATAAAGAACCTCTGAGTCTGGTGGACTTAAGCCCATACCCTTTAACCTGTGCTGCTTCACTGCATGATGCAAGAAAGAAACTTGGGTTCCTGAGCTTTGACCTTTTCGTTGGTAAGATGGTGTGTTAATAGAAAACCATAGGGCTGTGGTAATGGTGGAATGAGTGATCTCTAGGAGTCTGGCAGGCTTAACAAAGGACAGCTGTAGGATGGAAACTCCTGCCTCACCCAACATGGTCTAGTTTTCCTGGGCTCTTTGTCTGTTGTATGTGTCCCCAGGGTTTCTTGCATGTTTGGGACATAGGCTGTTGAGAATCTGATGAAGCTGTGACCTAGAGATGGAAATGTACCACCCATCCTTCCCTCTGCGTAGTTGGGTTTTTGTTTTTGTTTTTTTTCTTTTTAAGATTTATTTGTGAGCACGAGGGGGTGGGTAGGGTCAGAGGGAGAAGCAGACACCTCGCTGAGCAGGGAACCTGATGTAGGACTTGATCCTGGTCCCAGGATCATGACCTGAGCCAAAGGCAGATGCTTAACCGACTCTGCATAAACAGGTTCAGGTAGCAGGAGAGGGCCACTGCCTAGACAGGCCACTCATCTGTCTTTCTCCCTCTCACTAGCCCCAGGCTTCGGGGAGATAGCTACCCTCCCCCATCTTCTTGGCTTCTTTTTACCTCAAGGCTTTATTTCTTTCCAGTTCCTTGACTCCTTTGGAGATAATGGCTCAAAAGCAAATGTTCCCTTCCTCAGCTCCAACCAGGCACCGAGTCTGGGTCTGAATCCTTTTTATCCCAGGAGTGCTCTGAGAAGATCTGGCTGTAAGCCCTTTTACATGATGAGCTTCTGCCTTTGAAGAAAATTAAGAAAGTCTGCGGTAAGCTGGTCTCTCACCAAAGGGCTTACTTCTCTAAGCTGGGGGGCACGGAGCTCTGTGTGTCAGGGTGCTGAGGTCGGTGGGGGCCTGGAATGTGGGGAGTTGTATAGCTCAGCGCTCCTGTACGTGATAGGGGATCTGGGATGACTTTAGGGGCATTATATCTGCCGAAATCCATGAAGGAAAGAAAAACTTGGGTGAAGACTCTCAAGAAAGGAACCACTGCTGTGGGCCCCGATGCCT
Source organism: Ailuropoda melanoleuca (assembly GCF_002007445.2). Lineage (NCBI taxonomy): Eukaryota > Metazoa > Chordata > Mammalia > Carnivora > Ursidae > Ailuropoda > Ailuropoda melanoleuca. The sequence continues at coordinate 21,942,892 of NC_048220.1, forward strand.
GTAAGCCATCCCCGTGGAAACTCCAGCCCTGGGTGTGGCTCCTTTCTCTGCATCCGGGGCACAGCCACTTACTCATTTCGCCCTTCTTTTCCTCAGCAGGGCCCTGCCTGCCCCAGGGCTTTTATCTCTGCGCTGTACGATGTGGCAAAGTGAACTCTAGTTTGCCAACCAAGCCCCGGAGATGCAGGCCTATCTCGCGTAGGCTCTGAAGTCTGTGCCAGGTCCAGCCAGCAGAAAAGCAAATACACTTTGACCCTTGAAGCTGTACCTGGAAGTTTTTCCGTTTCACAGTCTTTCATTTTTTATTAGGCACGTCCTGCTCAGGGACAGCAAAAGAGTCTCCAATTACTGCTGAGCCTTCACGGTCTCCTCTCCACCTGGAATGTGTTTCAAATGTGCTCTTGTAGCCACACCCTCTTTCTGCCATTTCAGCCTACGCACTTACCTCAGTGGCCCGAAATCCCTGGGAGTTGTAATAGTTACCAAGCTATAAGCTGTCAAACGTGCTTCTCATTTTCTTCCTATAAGTTAATCATTTGAACCCCCAAATGTCAGTGCTGAGAGGCCTCAGATCTACTCCCATCTCGTTGGGAGAACAAGAGAGTAAAGCTCAGAGGGAGAGGGCTGGCCTGTGGTCAGTTAACGTAGACTCCCTGCTCTTGCCTCCCAGCCAAGTGTTCTCTTTATGGCCGAAATCGGTAAAGCCTGCTCAGACCTTTCTGCTGGAGGAAGGAATATGTTGTGTTTATTCATTCAGCAAAATACTTGACTGTCGAGAGCCCATGAATTTTTAAAATTTATTCATTTCAGGGATAGGATTTCACAACTATTCAAGGGCTGTGGGATGGCTGTGGACAACCGCTGTCACCTCAGTTAATGCTGTCTGGATGCCACTTTGCTTTTAAAGCTTTGAGTTTTGCTCCATGTTTAATTTAAAACAATGACAGGTAATGTCATTGTTTCTGAGACGCCTGGGTGGCTCGGTCGGTGAAGCGTCTGCCTTCGGCTCAGGTCAGGATCCTGGGGTGCTGGGATTGGGCCCCACATCAGCCTCCTTGCTCAGCGGGGAACCTGCTTCTCCCTGTGCCCGCTGCTCCCCCTGCTTGGGCGCGTGCTTGCTCTGTCTCTTGCTACCCCCAAAAAGAAAAGAAAAAAGAAATATGTTTCGTAACAGTGGTTCCTCCCATGGGCAGTAACGGATAGGTTTTTTCTTTTGGGAGGAGGGGTGACAAACAAGATCGAGGCTCGAACCCCAAAGACTTCTGCACTGTTGTCACACTCATGATGATGAGCCCTATGTTTTCCCCTGTGCACACAGGAGCCTCGGGCCGTTTCCTTGGCTGGCGTCCTGGCTATATAATAAGTTAACACAAAAGGCTAATTTGATTTTGCTTGGAGCACAGGAAAGCAGAAATGAGGGATCGGGAGAACGTACCCAGGTTTGGAACCAGCAGTTTCCAAACCCCTTTGGCATATCCCTCTCTTCAGAGCAGGCTGGCACTGAGGCCACACCAGACCCAGCGTCTCTAGGACATCACGTTGCTCGGTCTCTTGCTTATCTAATTGGGTTTGTGTTCTTACCAGTGTTCAGAGGTCATCTCATAGATTCTTCCCCACCCCACAGAGGTTCCCAGTTAAGCCGCTACATGGGGTGATTCAGCACCCAAGCTCAGGGGAAAGGGAAGGAGCAGCTGACTAGTCTGCTTCTCCATGTTCGTCAAGTGCAAGCAGTGGCGTCTCCCTCCGGGCTCGGCTCCATGGTCCCTCATGGACCAGAACCGGGACAGACGGATCTGCGGAGTCCCACCCGCCTCCTCTCCTGCTCCAGTTCTGAGATCCACCTTACCATGCTCTTCTCCCTTGACAAGAGGATTGGCGACCATCCTGTTCCACCTTCAGCTGTGCCTCATCTCCTCCACTTTACTTTGCGGAACAGGCAGGCTCAAACCAAACATCCAACCTCTGAAAATGGTTAAGGGCCTTGGAAAGAGGTTATCAGTCACGTTTTTATGGAGACACCAGTCAGAGAAATAATCGTGTTACATTTGTCTTGTTGGCTTATCCTTCCTGGTCATAGGAAGATCTGAAGTCCTATAAATCTTAAGTTGCACCGTTCCTCCAAATTTATTAAAATGCCCATGTAGGGGCGCCTGGGTGGCTCAGTCAGTGAAGCAACTGCCTTCGGCTCAGGTCATGTTCCCAGGGTCCTGGGATCGAGTCCTGCGTCGGACTCCCTGCTCGGTGGGGAGGCTGCTTTTCCCTCTCCTCCCTGCTCACGCTCTTTCTCGCTCTCTCTCTCTCTCTCTCAAATAAAGTCTGTCTTTAAAAATAATGAAAAAATGCCCATGTTAATAAATACCCACACCACCTCACAACTTAGGTACATGCCCTTTCTGGTTCTAGCAATCTGCAGCAGTTCCTGCTTCAGTTGATGATGTTTTGGGCTTTAGCGGTATCTCAGCCCTAGGCCTGCTCCCCTGAGGCTGCTGGAAGGCTATGCTCCGCAGAGGGACCCAGTCAGCTACCGTGAGGAAAGTCTGTAATTCAAGGATTGCCATGTGACTTGTCACCACTGTCAAGCAATCCCACTGATTTAGGAGCCCCTGCTAACTCCTTATTCATTTAAAAAAAAAACAAAACCCTATGCTCATTCATTCTGTTCACCCAGTTTAATAAGTCCCACATCAGTCTTGATTGCTCTTCCCCTGGGAGGAGGCAGGTAGGCCGGACTTTGAACTTGCCACGGCTGGGTCCATTCCTCTAGGGAGATGCTCTGGAGCAGCTAAGTAGGAGGACAGGGGGATCTGGGGCACCGTTAGATCACACTCGCTGAAGCAACCTCCCGCAGAAGGGAGATAGGGCCTTAGCCAACTGCCTGTCACACAACAGATTGGTGCTTCTTTCCTAGACGAGGCTGAAAGGGGTCAACGTGAACACCTCATTATGAGACTTCTATTTTGATTACAATGATTTCACTGAGCTATTTTGGAATCAAAATGTGGCTAGGTGCCTGGTTTCCCTCAGTAGCTTCACGTGGCCTTCAAAGGGAAGGAGGGGGTGGTGCTGACTTTTGGTAAAAGGTTCAAGCCAGCACCACAATCACTCAAAGTCCAGATGAGGGATCAGTAAATACAACGTGCCCGAAAGGCAGGCCTTGAGCACATTGCTCTGGTAGACATTAACTTATTAAATCCACCCTGACTGCAAATATAAACTTTGCCCCCACCTCACCTGGCAACCATAAAAGAGGTGAATTCCAGTCTATAAAAGTGGGAACTGTCGCTGGACTCCAGGCTCCAACCACCTCCCTCTGGCAAGATGTGGCACCTCAAACTCTTTGCAGCGCTCATGATCTGCTTGCTGCTGTTGAACCAGGTAAGATGTGCGTGTGCAGGGCTGCGCTGGTGGGGAAACTGTAAGTAGAACTTGAGAACGGGAATCAGCCCTGAGGAAGGGTCCCTCTGCTCTCGAATCTACAGCGTCCTGGGGGTGATCATTCTCCCCAGGTGTACAGACCGGGTGTCAACGCTTCCATACCTGAGGTTACTTTGTCTTTGCCCTACAGGTAGATGGCTCCCCCGTACCGGAACTGAGTTCAACAAGAAGGCTACGGAGGATGACCCCATTTTGGAGAGGGGTCTCCCTCAGGCCCATTGGATCCTCTTGCCGGGACGATTCGGAATGTATCACGAGGCTGTGCAGGTATTCCACAAACTCGAGAGCAGGGCAGAGGACAGATCAGCACGTGCGTGCGTGCGCGCGCGTGCACACACACACACACACACACACACACACACACCCCTAAGAATAAAAGTGGAACAGGCAGTGGCCTGGGCTGTAGCCTGGAGCTCCCTGGAGAATCCTTCAGGGTTCAAGAACAGCTCCCCACAGGTACCACGAAAGAGTGGTGCCTCTCCTTTCTGCAGTCTCCCGAGGTTGGACAGAACAAGCAGAGGAAGGAAATGTGGAAGAGGTGGCTGGCTCTGGGCACTGCTAGACCTCTGTCTTAAAAATCACCTTTTCTTTTCCTTTAGAAAAAGACGCTGTTCCCTAAGTGTGGCCCAGGAATGATGTACAAACCAGGGGAAAAGAGGACAGTGCTCACCTACAACAATGCTCCGTTCTATGGAATATTGATTAACTGCATTTTGGCTGGAGACACTTGAGTAAAGCAATCGTGTATTTTTAATATTTAAAGACAGATGTATGCTTTAAACCGGTCTCCGTTTCTTCTTAGAATGTGATATAGATAAGCATGACTAAACTTGTCAAATGAGAGTCTATTTTTCTATGTATACTATTAAATGTCTCAAATTTTTCACAGTCTGGAATCCAAGCTTTTGAGGGTTTGAAAAGGATTCATTTTGTATGCTACAGAAAAACCCAGCATTGCCTAATAGCAGACTTCTCAGTCTGCAAAGTACAGTAAAAGTGAACATTTAAGAAACAACACGGTGACAGGCTGAAAGACGAAAGTTTCCTAATAGCCACATGATCAGCCTTGGCACGTTCCCAGGCTGTGGCCCTGGATCCTGGCCCTTCACTCAATGTCAGGACTCTCCTGTGAGGTGTCAGAGATGAGCAGTGCTGGCATTTGCGACCTGATGATGTGCCCGAGTTGTCTAGGACTGAACAGAAGGCAGAATTGGAAGAAGAATCTAGTTTAATAAAATAACAAAAGCCCAAGCCCCCAAGAACAGCAGAAAAGCCTTTTTTTTGAGATTTCTGCTGGAGCAGGGTGAACTGTGACCTATGCAAAAGGACGTGTGGCCATCAAGTTCAGAATTTCTGTAATCAGGAAATGAGAGCTGGACTGGGGGCCCAGACTTTTCAGCCAGAGTAGCAGTGGACACTAAGGTACAAAACAGAAATTACACTGAAAAGGCAAAGTAAGAGTTGAAGAAGTTTAAAGAGCACAGTGTTTATAAACTTTAATACAGAAAATCTATTTGATATTTATTAAACTTAGTTTCTCCAGCTATGGTTTGGCATTATACAAAGCATCTTAATGACACAGTAGAGTTAAAAAGATCTTTACAAATTGAAATGTGATACCCTTGTCTCCAAATATTTTAATTGCCATAAATTTGTTTAAAAATACACATTAAACGCATGTTTGACACTCTAAACTTTCTATAATCTCAATACCACAAAATACATATAATATACTATACAGATGTGGAAAAATCTAGTTAGTATATAATACTTTGCTCACCATTAACAGCTGTATTATGTGAAATGCACATACTTAGAAATCCTAGCTTTTGAGCCCCAAAGTACCTCTGAAATTTTAATGTATTGCAACAAATAAAAATCACAGTATGTAATTGAAATTTTGGTTGAAAATGTCAGATGCCTAAATATTTTGGATAAAAGAAATGTAAAACAAAGATTTGGATCATGTACAAAAACAAAGGCATCCTATCAGACACTAACAGTACCTTTCTGCAAAATCAACAAGGCTTTTAATTTATCAGCGGCATTACTTCCCCTCCAAAACCCTCCCCAAATACCAAACCATTATTCACCAAATAATTTTAATTTCAAATAAAAGGATTCAATAAATACAAAAGCATTTCCATCCTCCATACACAAAATTTCTTAAAACCATTCAAAATGGAGGCCAGACAGAAATTTTTATAACCGTGCTAACCAACACATCTGGTCCTCAAAAGTAGTGCCTTTTCAGGCACCAATTGGGCCAGGTCTGGCGGTGAGCCCCGCCCCACCCCACCCCACCCCCAGTACTGTTGAACGCTCATGTCAATGATCTGCCAGGTGTGTGCATAAATAAAGTCATAAAATGGGGACACGTCTTGAACAGCAACAACAAACTCAACAGTATGGATAACCATGGCAGAGATTTGAAAGGCAGCATTTCCAAACAGATATCTTCCAGAGAGGAACATAGCAGGGAGAATATTCCAGTGGTTAAAAGCTGAAAAGAAACCCCACGTGGAAGCGGTAACAGGTCAAAAACTGCAGATTACTAGAATTTCTGGGTGGGAGCTCTTCTTCCCCATGCTCATTTAGAGAGCTTTTTTTGTTTCTTTTTTAAGAATGGCAATTTATGCTTAGCCGAGCAACGGTGGCACGGAGAGGTCAATGCTGACATTCCTAAAGTCGACTTCATTACATAATGATTACTTTAGGCTGCTATTTCAGGATGCTTAACATCTAGAAGACTTGGCTTAGATTTAACCGTAATGCCTTATTCTGGGACCAGATTCCATCAAAAGGAAGAGATTAAGATATTTTTCCATTGCTTTTCTAGAGACAGTGACTTTTTAATTAACCATGTGGTTCAAATGAATTGCATCTGCTTTACCTACTAGTAGTAACTTAATTCCTGTCACTTGCCAGCTTGGTTCTAAGGTCTAGAAGTCTAAACCGAGTTTCTCCATTACTGAGTATGTGAAAGATAAGCACGCAAAAAACATGACCAATGAATGGCCTCTTCCTCTACATATTCCAAATCATTTGATACTTATCTCTTCTCTTTATTTTACTGAACAGCAACCTTAGATGTGCAGTGTTATTTATTACTGGAGAAAAGTCTGCCTCTCCAACACATTAATACGTGAAACCAAAATGAAATCTGTTCTCCACATAATTAGGGAATATGGGTAATAGGAGTCTGTATGGATGTGAAATGCTCTGCTTCCCAATTTACTTAGGTTAAAAAAAAAAAAATCACAATCTGCCTAAAACAGTCATTCCCATTAGATGTTCCTGGGACCCAGAGGCAAACTCCTATAATTCAAAATACATAATGAGGCCATTTTATTCAATTAGCAACTGGAAAATTAAAATCCTTCCCACCCTGTAAGAGCCCTATTATACTACAGAAGGGCTCAAATATATTTTAAAAGTTAATTTACTACAAATCATAATTATGCTTTAACAATCTAAAAGGAATACACATTGCACCCCTGAACATTATTATTCAAGGTGTCAACAAGAAAGTGTCTTAGATCAATTTAATAAATAATGTGGAAATAGTTGCACTAAGCTAAAATACTAAACACACACATTTTTGACAAACTAATTTCATGTTTTCATACATACATACATATATATAAAGTGTGTATGTGTACATAATTTTAAAATCCAAAGCTGCATACCCTCACCCCTAGAAGAGTGCACAGTGTACCTCCCCTCTGCACAGTCAGGCATGGCGGGCTGGAGCGAGCACCGGCTGCGCTGAGCCTCCAGAGTGCTGCCAGCCTCCAGAACCACAGCCTTCCTTGTGAACAGGGGCCTTCAGCAGGCTCCTGCTTCCCAGTGCAAGCTCGCTCAGTGAAGATCATGTCCCAAAGTCTCTGTCATTAAATACAAAATGATGCTTGTCTGATTTAGCTGATTAAACCTTTCTTTAATAAAAAGAAACAAACAACAATTAAAAAAAAACAACAACGGTGAATCTAATAAAGCCACAAGTGAATGCAAAGTGCGGCCCGGATGCCTCTGGACCCACCCGTGGGAGAGCTAGCCGGAGCACAGGCGTGTGTGGGCACGTGCACACATTCCTCTACGCTGCTTCTGCGCTGGAGAATGACATCAGTGATGGTCAGCCTTCTCCACTGCTCAGCAACAACGGCTGAAGATTTAGCTGCAGTACTCACTGCTTACAGAGTTAGTTCTCGGCTACTTGCCCAGCAAAAGGTGGCACTGAGGCAAGGAACGGGCTGACTGCTCCCCAGCCAGACTGGACCCGGGCTGGACTGTGGCAGCTGAATCACTTGCAGGGGAGTGCTCCCCACAGCCCAGCCCAGGCTGGGCAAAACCACCACGTGACTACTTCATCCGCTGTTCACCGGTCGCCTGTGAAGAGTCCGGTGGTGTAGGCTGCTGCCTCCTGGCATACAAGTGTGGTCTTAAAAAGCAGTCAACAGAGTGATTTTTTAAATAGTTGCTACTTCTATAATTAACTATATATTAAGTACAAGTCTCAGACGAAGTAAGTTTTTAGCCACTTGTCAAATTCAGTTTTAAATGGTTAGAGAACACTGAAGACACCTATTGAGGAAGGAGGAATGGTGGCCCATAAAGGGAGTCCAAAGTATGTGCTGGAGCAGATGAAGACACACACAACTTTTGAGGAGATGGACACAGAGGAAAGGGAGTGGTGTTTCCACAGACTATGACTTTGAAAATTCAATGATTTAGGACAGGATTTTGATCCACTGCCCATTACCAGCTGGTGGGAAAATCCCTCCACAATGAAAAACTTGAAAAATTCATTCCCAAAGAATTAACACAGTTTCAGAGAGAGAATTAACTTAGAACAGCACCATAAAACATGCAGGAAACTATGTTTAACAAAATATCAGTGTGACCCCAGAAACAGTCCTGCTGCCTTTCAGGACACGAGATTAGAATACACTGGAACTCAGAGGTGCCGCACTGGCTGCTGTTGCTGCAAGCTTTATCCATTTCTAAGACATCCCTGCAAATGAAGGAATCGGAGGAAGAGCAATCAGAGAACAGGACATACATCTACTTGATTAACGGGCAAGTTTCTTACCAAAGAACTACCCTCATCACTGAGAAGTTGTCCTCTTAAGGAAAACTGTTCCTAAAACATACTAATGAGAGTAAGTCAGAAAGATTTCTGAGGCAATTTCTCCAAGAGAAAACGGTTAAATTCAGCATAATTTCTAGATTCCAATCCCCAGAGACACGCAAAAACCACCTGAGGCACAGAACGCTTAAAAAGCTCTGTAAATATGAAGCCACAGGACAACGAAGGTTCACTAGCTTCAGAAATAAGACTCAAATACAAAGGATTCACTGCACCACTGGGCTTGGGAGATTTTCTATCCTTTCTTTCCCACTTTGAACCTTAGCAATCATCTATAAATAGCAGGGCAATCCTTTTTTCTGACTGGATGAATTCATTTCAGGAATGGGGAGAAGGACAAACACTTTTTTTTGGAGCAGTCATTACCCAATCAGACTAAGCCACGTACCAAAGTGTTAGCTTTTCTGAAATAATTAATCTTTATGTGACCCTAAAGGAAGATTAAAAAAGAAGGAGAATTTAACACTACTACTACCAAAGACCAACCATACTGGGTGATCTGGTCCTAGTGTAAAACTTCATCTGTAAACAATCCGTAGAGTTTTCATTCAAAGGTAAGATTTAAGGCACACCAGACATGATAGGGGCACATGATAGGGGCATGACAGAGGGTACATTTCTCACCTTTGACTCCAATATGCACCTTACACGGAAAGGTACTCTGATATCCAACTCTTCTAGAGCTGGCGGAAGCTCTACCCTTGTTCCCCTTCCCTTCCCAAGAGACCTAACATTGAACAAATTAGGGACTTTTCTAGTGTGAATATTCTGATCCCATCAGAAACATAAATCACTGGTGAGGGCCTTCGTAATACAAAGGGAGTCAGTACAAGACAAGTTTAAAAGGAGACCATCATCTCTACCTCAGGCATTATAATTGTAAATCATACAGCAAAAGCACACACAGCAAAGCTCCAGCTCATTCCTGCATCAGTCACTGCGTGCTCCCATCAGAGCATCACAATCTAGTGTGGCAAAAACATTTCACAAATAAGAATTCTGAAGAGAGCTTTAACCCTTCAAACACCATCACGGAAAGAGATACAGGCAGCAACCCTCAGGAGTTGGATCATCCTTTGTTCCACAGTAACTTACTGTTTCAATTAACCGTCAAACTATGAGCAACCAAAAAGAACACATGGTTTTAATAAAATCCATGAAGTTCAAGATTGTCCTTTTATGAACCCCTTCACGTGATATCCTTCTCCTAGAAAGTTTGCCTGCCCTCTTTTATAATGCATTAAATGCAAGCTATAGTCACCTTGTGATTGCTATAGTGTTATTAACGCACATTCACAGTTCTTGAAATAATGCATACCGAATCAGACACATTTCATCTTCTATCTGTAGAATGCCATCTTCTCATATTTAAATGATTTTTCATGTGTAGAAGAATATCCTTAATACTAAGCATAAATTTTGCAATAAAATTGTAGTTAAGATTTAAAATAATACCAGGTAGTAGGTACAGAAAGAACATGTCCATATTTTAGATGAACCAACTCTTACCCTTAGAAGAGCTACCACAAAAAGACATTAGGTAACAAAGCTCCCCAAACATATAAATAAAAACGCCTACCTTAAATTTATGCTAAATGTTCACAGAGCAAATTTATAGGCAGAAGTTTTAAACTAGCCCCAATCTGGGAACTTAAAAAAATTAAAATAAATAGAATTTCAATTGATTAGTTATGAATTGCAATTGGAATTTCAATCTTGTTACGGATCACTGAAACCGTCTTATCAATGTGCTGCAGATTTAAAAACACTTTAAATAACTTTTCATGTTGGGAATATTAAAGGGGTCAACTGACATCATGGCTTTGGGTTATAAATAACAACACATGAACCAGGGAGGAGAAAACCATTCCTCATTCTTAGTGTCGACTAGGTGGCATGCTATGGCAGTTTTCCTTCGTGATGTGACACAGTGTTGTGGAGAAAATCAGAGGCAACGAGAATGTGTTCAGTTCAAGATATCAGCTTGGCATCCTGGCGAAGCCAGTGCAGTCCCTGCCGGGTGTATCGAACTAGGTCTGTCATGATGCTCGCGTTAAAGATGAGAGGGCCCATCACTTTATCCAGTTCGGCAAAGAATTCTAGAAAACCAAAAACAGTCATTAAATAGCATGCACATTCTCCTGCAACGCTGCTTTAACAGTTTTAAACGAGATTAAAAAACAGTAGTCACACAAAGTCAAAAACACACTCCCTCCTGCACTACAATGATGACTGTCCATATTTTAGACAAACCATCCCACAGTCTGTCTTTCAAGTTCTAGTATTTTCCCTAAGTCATGAAACGTTTCAAACAGACTGTATAGTTAAGAATTAAGTGCTATATATAAAAGCAGAATTCCGCTGATGGAAATGATCAATTGCTAGTATGCAGTACACATTACTAAAATGGGGATAATGTACTACTTTGTACTATTACTCAAAACCATCTCTGTGTACTGTTTTTGTGTAAGAAGCAAGTGGTACAAAAAAAATTCTTTGCACAGTTCCCCACAAGAGCTCCTGTGAGGTTAGACATTTATGGCAAACTTCCTGCTGTAATCAGATGCCATGCAACACTGATAAATCAAATCCCATGTTTAGACAGTACAGTTTAAAAACATAAAGGATGTAAATGAAAGGATTCTTCCTAAGTAAACAAATAAAGGCTGATCTGCACGTGAGGTGGGTGCATGGAAGAGAAGGAATGACACTGTCCTAACGTTTGATCCTGATGCATTTTGGGAGAAGAGAGGGATATAGGTTCAGACAGAAAGAGTTTTTATACATGTAGAGAAAAAGGGGTCATTCTCATGATAAACACCTCGGCCTACTCAAATAATTCAAGAAACAATCAAAGAGAAGAGGAGAAAAGGGTCTTCTTTATAGAATTCCAGATGATAAATGCAGATGTAATATCAGACTAGAAAACTTCTGCTTCTTTTGTATTTTTTTTTTTTTTTAAGTAGGCTCCAATGTGGGATTTGGACTCACGACCCTAATAAGATCATGACCTGAGCTGAGATCAAGAGCCGGATGCTTAACCAACTGAGCCACCCAGGCGCCCTGAAAATTCCTATTTCCTAGTGGGGGAATAATGGACGTTAAGTAATGACCATCAGTGGGTGCTAAAACCTAAGTTAAAGTTTAATAGGGAATCTTACATCAAACTCGGGCTGAAACCACCTGAATTGTTATCAATGGTCAAATCCATATATCACTGAATAAGAGATAATCATTAATTAAATGCCTCAATAACATCATATAATAGGAAATCTAGAGCACCATCTATGAAACGTTATTTAAAATAATGAACTTGAATCTAATCAAGTCTCAAAATGTAACTATCAGTATTTGAAGGAAATAAGGGGGGGCAGAGGAGCAAGCTAAATGATACCAAGAGGAAGGAATCAATCAAATCCATCACAGGACTCATTTCCTCCTCAACATAAATGGCACAGTGCCCCACCCCCCAAAACACCAAAAACTGGAAGAAGGATACAGACTTCGGACACGGATGAAGGAATGTTTGGATCCTGTTAAAAACAAACAGTGAAGAGAAAAAAAGAGGCATATTTGCAACAACAGGAAAACTGGATGATAGACTAGGTATTAGGTGATAGAAAGGAATTACTGTTAATTTTTGTGGCTGTGTTAAAGGCATGACAATCATGTTCCTGAAAAATCTTTGTCACCGAAGGATGCATACACCTAAGTATGTGCAGGGGAAATGCTTTAAATACTCAGGAGGGGAAAGAAAAGTATGATTCAGAGAGAGAGAGAGAGAGATATGAAACAAGAGTAGGAAAATGTTGTGTTGTTAGTTGAATGGAAAGGTGCACAGGGGTCATTATGCCATTATCTTTCCTTTAGTCAACATTTGAAAAGTACCACACAAAAAAGTAAAAATGGAAGGAGAAAGAAAATTTTACAATGGAAAAACAAGGCTAGAAAACTGGCATCAGGAAGAAAAACGGAAAGTAAAGCAGGAGTGATTTAATAAGAATTTCTGCATTGTAATCTTTCCTGAGCAATAATGACAATATTTCAAATTTTAGGAAAGAACTAGGTTGTCAGAAACACTATTTTATGTTAGATGTTGGGGTTCCTATTCCACCTTTCTCCCACCATTATCCTTCTTTAGGGATAGGAATCTTTCATCTTCATCTGATTACCTGTTTATATTACAAATATTTAAATACACTCTGTGAAAAAAGGACACTTGATTGACTAGTGTAGTCTTTCTCTACAAAGAGTCTACCTGAATAGCTGCCACACACACACATTTGCCAATAACAACTATGGAAATAAGATGGTATTTACATAGTACTTTTCCCTAGGATCCTTTATTTACTTAGTTTTTAATTTAAAATCCAGTATAGTTGGGGCACCGGGTGGCTCAGTCAGTCAAGTGTCCGACTCTTGATTTCGGCTCAGGTCATGATCTCAGGGTCATGAGTTTGAGCCATGCTTCGGGCTCTGCACTGGAATTCTGTCTCTCTCCCCCCTCTGCCTCTGCCCCCTCCCCTCCCTGCACTGCTTCGCGTGCATGCACGTTCTTTAAAAAAAATAAATAAAATAAAATCCAGTATAGTTAACATATAGCATTATATTTATTTCAGGCGGACAATATAGTGATTCTTCCCTGGGATCTTTAAATACTTTATAATTATCAATGTTCTTAGTTTGGGAGATAAACTTAAGGTACAAAGCTTCAAATAACCTAATACTGAAGAATGCTAGAAAATTATTTATTTATTTTGTGGTCTCCTTTATCACACAAGTTTTCCAATTCACCTAAAAATCCAGCATGAATGTGTGTGTGTTTTTTTTTAAGGTTTTATTTTATTTTTTTTTTAGTACTCTCTACACCCAACATGGGGCTTAAACTCATGACCCCAAGACCAAGAGTCACACGCTCCTCCAACTGAGCCAGCCATGTGCCCCTGAATGTGATTTCTTATTTATCAAACATCTCATACGTACAAGATGTCTGCATGTAATCCTATGCCTAAGCCAAATTTACTGTTAATCATCCTGAAATAGAACATGTATTTTATTACTTTTATGATTGGAGCTGTATTTAATGTGTCAGAACAAAGGCACATATGTCCTAGAGCAAAAGCTGTTGTTAGTATAGTGTGTGTCACTGGTACAGTGAAAGGTAACTTTGACCAAACTCAGTACATTCAGTATGACTGGTAAGCAATGGTGATTAGGAAACTCTTTACCATCAACTTTAGATTACGCAATAAACTAAATGCAGATCAGACACTTATTCAACTAGATCATAAAAGCTCTTTTAACAATTTCATTCTTCAAAGTTTCTCCAGAGACCTTCTTACCTTTTTGCTCTTTGGAAAGCTGCTCAGCTTGGTCCCAAATTTCCGTGGCATAGAGGAAGTTGGATGTAACTTGAACATAGCTGGCTGCCATCTGGTGGATCCTCTGTGGAATGGTCACCGAAGAACCACTTGCTGTAGCACTACTGGCCCCAGAAGAGTAATTTCCTGAATTGCCTGGCGACAGCTTTGGAGAAACAGGGGAAGGCATCCCAACAGCTTTGCTACACAAGAGAGAAACAGGAATCTTACTCATATGAATATGGTGAACGTGATGAAACCAATGTTCTACTGGCTCTTCATCCATGAAGGCTTTTAAAATTTAAAGATTTTTTTTTTAACTAGAAGAGTTCCCTGAAAAGTACAATTTCTTCTAAGTACTTAGCTCACTAAAGCCCACGGTGAATCATCGTATCTGGACTCTTCGTTTTAATGAATGGCAAAAGAACAAAAGACAGCAAAGAAGTGAGGAAGTCATACACCTTGACAGCAGCAGTTCAAAGGCTTAGAAGGTAGATCACCTCACTCCCAGCTCGACACACTTTCCATCTATTCTGGCAGGTAATTAGGTACTTTTCAAGTTGTTTTGCAGAAAGTTGGGAGGAATTTGCAATTTAACCAAGAAAATTGTGGTAGTAGATACGACTGTCTTATTTTGAACTCCATTATTTCTGGTACTTTCCTAGTTTAACCAAGTTACTCAGCGCTGACAAAGAGGAATAGCTTTTTCAATCAACTGCAATTATCTCAAGCTTCCTGTCAATTAAATATTTCTTAGGAAACACATGTTGAAATCTGAGAGGTTCATTTCAGGAGTATTAAAATTTGTGGAAGTGCCCAAGACCATTAAAAAAAAAGGAAAATGGAAAGTTGGAGAGACAAAAGTGATTTGTTATGAATATTTTTTTATCTTCACTTTTAGCACTATAAATTTGGTTACGAAAACACACAAGGGCAAAGAAAGTCAATTAACATAAAATAATAACAGAACAGAAAAAATTACGAACAAAAGCTGTCAGGGTAATTTTCCTCCCTCTGGGGGGTGATGTGGATGGAGGAGAAACTACAATCATGCCCCTGTTATTAATTTCTCAAAGTGTCGAGACTTGAGTAAAATAAAGATAAGCTCACTGATAAAAACCCAACTAGCTGTACAAATTAAACTGTGAGAAGAACTGAGGTGCTGTCAAAAAATTCAGATTTCTACAGGTGAAATGTCCTCTGTCTACTCCTTCTAAGACTGGGTTCATTATATTTTCAACTTAGTAAAAAATAAAGAGAAAAAATGAAAACTTTAAAAAATACTTTATTAGAGATGGTTTTAATTTTTTCTTTTTTAAAAAAGATTTTATTTATTCGACAGAGATAGAGACAGCCAGCGAGAGAGGGAACACAAGCAGGGGGAGTGGGAGAGGAAGAAGCAGGCTCATAGCAGAGGAGCCTGATGTGGGGCTCGATCCCGTAACGCCGGGATCATGCCCTGAGCTGAAGGGAGATGCTTAACCGCTGTGCCACCCAGGCGCCCCTAATTTTTTTTTCTTAAATGGTCATCTTTCCATTTCTGGAAGTTGGACCCTACCCATTCCGCTTATACACAAAAATAAATCATTTTGTCATAAAAAATATTTTATAGAATAAAATTTACCTACCTTCCCAAGCCAGGTGATGGTGCTTGAGAATTATTATAAGAATTCTGTGGAAAAAATAAAATATACGTAATTTTAAAAACACTACTTCTGAAGTACTATATTCAAAAGCACACAGGACCAGACCTGCTCCTCAAGAAGCTTTACACATTTAAGAACCTAAAACAGAAACACAGGAGTAAGAGAGTATGTGTGTGTGGAAATGTGCAACACAAAGACCTTATTTAGGTCAGAGCTGGGAGTTCCAGAAGACTTAAATGGAAGGACAAAGAATGAATAATGCTCAGAAAGACAAGTGGTGAGTCATACTACATGCGAAGGCTGTGAACGGATGTGACCCATACGCTTTCCCTGGAGCAGAGGTTTAGGTAAGGAACAAGAGAAAGAGACCTCGATGACTTGAGGTCAGGGTAAGAAGCTTAGACTTGACCTGGCGAGCGACAGTATGCTACTGAAGGGTTCGAACTCAGAACCAGGGCAGGATTTTAAGGAGATTTATGTGGTGGTGTGAGGAAAAAACACAGACATTTCAGGAAACTACTTTAACAGTCTAGGGGAGGGTGGTAGTGAAAACACAGGACCATCTGCGAAGTAGAAGCTAGGTGTCCTGACAGAAAGAGGCTACATCTACTGAAATATTAGTAAGAGCTACTGTGTATGGCCACACAGATTCTACAATCAGATACACGTACATTTAAAAACTTTCCAAGAAATTTCAAACCTATTTGAAAGTTCAGCAACAGTAGGCTCCTCGCTTGCTGTGGCAGGCAAAACAGGAAGAGGCACTTGTGGGGCTGGGGTAGGAGAGGACAAATCTTGTCTCCTAGGACAGGGACCTTCCTCTTTTCCACACTTACCTTCAGGTGCTCCGTCAATGTCTTTGAGTACTTCAGAGCATTTTCTTTCTTCAGTTTAAACAGCCTCAGGTACAGCAAAGACTGGCACCGCAGGCTGGCCAATAGAAAAGGACAGCTTATTTACCAGCACAGCAGACTCTGGCCACATCTGCACAGATAACTTTGGTATTGTGCAAGAGTACAGGACTGGCTCACGTGAACAGACCATGGCATAAGGTCAACGGCACTCACCCTCAGGCAAAACTGGAAGATGTGTTCTGATTATGGTACACCCCCAAAGGAAGGGAAGAGACTTAGGACCAGTCTTGTATTTGTTGACCATAAACCTCACTCACAAGACACCAACATGTCATTATAACACAAGCATTCAAAGAAATCACTGAGGAGCAGAATCTCTAGATCAAATTATAAGTATCTAAAATTCAACAACAAAAACTAGGAAACTCAACTATGCATAGTACAACTCTGAGGCAACACATGGGAGCCTTACTATAGCTTACAAAAGCCTTACATGGTCACCACTGCCTACCTCTTCAGTCACTTTCACTTCTCCCTGGTCTTCCCTACAGCTCCTTTAGTTCCTTGATAGTTCCCAGTTTCTTTCCACCACCCAGCCTTTGCACATATTCCCTCTATCTGACGGCCAGGTGTCTCTACACTCTACTCTCTTACAGTTATTATACTTTTTTTTCAAAGTACTGAATTCATATACTTGTGTGACGATTTGATTAACTTGGGTCTCTTCACACTAGATACTAGACTCCATGACAAAAAAGACCATTGTCAGTTTATCCGCAGCTACGTTCCTACTTGTTAAAGCCAGCGCGAGGTAAAGTAAATACTTTTAACAAACAATCTAATAATAGCTCCCTGGGACCAAGCCAACAAGCCACAATCTTTATTCTGAATAAGCTAACATTTGCTTCCTAAGGAAAGGTATAGGATATGTGAATAAGGAGAGAGGATGCCGAAAGAGCCTGGAAAAGGGACCATGTGAGAAACGGGGAGTTCTACAGTCAGTCCTACTCTACCAAGGCTTTTGCCAAGAGCGCAATGGATCAGAGACAGACAACAACTAAAAATCTTTTAGTAGGAATTTGACTTATTTTCTACTTTTATGCTTGGGTTATGAAAGGTCGATTCAGGGATAACTTTCAGAAGGGCAGGAACAGCATAATTTCTTAGGGAACAGCCTGTCATCTAGCAGAGGCTAGAACACAACACTTACCAAAGTACCGTGAGCCTCTTATCTGCAGCTGTAGCATCAGGGGCCAAGTGGTTCTTTAGCTTCATAGTGTATCTGTGAGTTACAGCAACAAACAAATGACACAAAACACAGTACTTCATCTTGATCTTAGGACTTCCTTAGTCCTCAGAACATTAGAGCCCAACCTAAACCAAGGCAAAAATACCCCCCCCCCGAAGTATCTAGTTCTCATCCCAGGACAATAAAGGATTACGATCCTCCACAGCTTTACTGTATACAGCCTATCAGCGCCTTCCTACACGAACCAAAGTAATAGTGCCAATGACGTGGCAGCCGAGTTCTCCCACTTACTTGATGAGCTCCACTGTCTCTGAATACATAGGGAATGGGGATTTGGATTCCTGAGCGTTTTTCTCTAACGCATTCCCACATTCAATGAAGGATACCACAGCGTCAAGATAGTATACAGCTTTCTCAAACCTGTCAGACTGAAGAAAGGAGAATAAAGGTAATGAGAGATACACTGAGGTACTATGGAAACAAACAATAAATGAAAATTTAAGTTAATTTGATTAAATAAATAAATGTGAGAATGTTTACATACCAATGCATCAGCATTGTGCTTTAGCTTTTTCGCTTCTTGTAAATAATGGTCTGCTGAATAATTTCTGCAATGTAAATTTTTATAGTAAATAAAATAGTAATTATTTTTGAAAGATATTACTTGTTCATTTCAGTCTCTAGAATCCCTCAGTTTTCATGTCTTCAAGTAAAGAAAATGACCCATTACAAAACATTCAGGTCCAGGTTTTTTGACAAATGTTTTTATTGGGTTAAGAGCATAAATTGTGTTGGCCAACTCATGGCAAATTTTCTACTTAGGAAAACAGAAATCAAGCTCCCTAGTATTAAATGCTAATTTTCCCAAGTTGTTTGAAAGATTTGGAATAAATGGAATGTAGGTAAGAGAAATAACCTTTTAACAAAATGGAGGAAAAACCCCAACACTGCTCTCATTTAAGAAAGCACCCATGTTACACGGTGGTACCAGCAGCAGTCAAGGTTTTACTTGGAGGTACATTACTCACATCCCCTAGGGGTCATGGAGCTCAGTAAAAGGAACAATACTTGGACTAGTAGTGTGCCTTTCAAATTAAAATCTGAATGTTCCACGGAGCACAACACAAGTATGAATTCTTCTGGTCAGTGACAGGAATTTACATGCATTTCTTATATGCTGACTGGAATGATTTCTCCAAGGCATAAAAAAACACTTCTCTCACCTGTCGTCAAAGGCAAGCTTTGTTCTCCGAGGCTTAGAAGCATCAGGAGTTGGTGTAGATGAAGGACAGTTAGAGGAGCTATTTGGAGCCTTTTCCTGACCAAAAAAAATATATAATGTTGAAAATAAAATGTTGCAAAAGTATGTATGTTGAAAATTCTGAGGTGATTAAAATTAAACTGAAGGTATTTTTTGAGCCACTAGTAGAAAGGAAACATTGCACTGCCTTTAGTAATTAACTTCCTTGTTACAAGGTATTTAAATTTCAGGGGCGCCTGGGTGGCTCAGTTGTTAAGCGTCTGCCTTCGGCTCAGGGCGTGATCCTGGCGTTCTGGGATCGAGCCCCACATCAGGTTCCTCTGCTGGGAGCCTGCTTCTCCCTCTCCCACTCCCCCTGCTTGTGTTCCCTCTCTTGCTGGCTGTCTGTCAAATAAATAATAAAATCTTAAAACAAAAACAAAAAACCCCAAGATATTTAAATTTCAGAATGTAAAAGCCCTTTTTTACAGAATGGGTCCACTTTATATAACCAAAGATATTCATTCTAATAACAGAGGTCTACTATGTACCAGGCACTGAACTAGACACTAGTTAAAAGATAAGAAAGACACAAACCTATTGTGAGAATAGAGTACTGCTTAAGACAAAATTTACTGATAATTACTGGTCAATGAAAACAGCAATAATAAGATCTAACACTTACTACGTGCTTACTACTTAACCAGGCACTAAGTTAACTAAGTAGTTAGCACAGTCATTAATCCTTCCACAACTCTACGGAATGTATACTGTTTTGGGGACAGAATAAAAAGCAACGTCAAGAGGGTTGTAACTCACCCAATTTCAAACAGCTTTTAAGTGGCATTCCTGAAATTTGGATTTTAAATCCAGATCTGTCACATTTTAAAAGGTTAGCCACTTTCTTAAACTTTATTCTACTACCTATCAACATAGCCCTTTATGTGGGGACTGTGAGCCTATCTCCCCAACTGCTTCCCTATACACATTTTTCCACAATAAAACACCGTTAAGTAAGCAGAATTTATCCTATGAATGCATGTTTCAACATTAAAAAACCCAACTAATATATAATTTTACTGCTTGTGCTTAAGAATCTACTTTAAAAGGAACCATAAACCATTTCTTTTCTTAAATGATAACAGCTTTTCAGTTCTACACAATACAGCTTACCTCCAGGAATGAAAATAAAGGCCCTGGGATTTGAGAAAATACTACGCTCTTCATGGTAAAGTTCACGTGTTTCTGAAATTGCTTTCTGAATATTATGACGGAATGTACCATTACTAGGCCAGCTTTCCCTCTACATTTTGTAAGTACTTACACAATTGCCTAAGTTTAGATTTACTGAAGGAAAAAGTTAATAAAATACATTCAAAAACTGTCTATGTATTTTAACACACTTTTCTTATATAAAAATTATATGCATGGGACATGTAAAATCACTGTGTGGTGAAGGAGGTTAACTAAAATTACTGCAGTGGTCATTTCACAGTATATACATATATTGAATCATGGTGTGCACCTGAAACTAGTATTTTATATATCAAGTATATCTCAATTAAAAAAGAACTGGCAAAACTAAAAGAAGAAAGACAAATCCTGTATGTTTGTGGAAAAATGAACAAGAGGACAAAGTGACCAAAAATATCAGCATAAAGAAGGTTTGAAAACATGATTAATCTAACTGAATTACATAGATTCCCTGTCTAAAATATACGCAGAATACACAGTCTTTTCTAGCAAATACAGAACATAATGAAAATCTACCATATACTATACTCTCATAAAGCAAATCTTAACAAATTTCAAAAGATTGCTACCATGCAGATTACTTTCCAGCCCTAATGCAATTAAGGTAGAAACACTAATCAGAAGACAACTAGCAAATCTCAGTATGTTTGGAAATTGACTAACATGCTATTAAATAAACTCCTGGGTCAAAGATAAAATCACCCTGAAAATTAGAAAAGATTTTAAACAGAGTCATAAAAACACACCGCATCTTCTAGGATGTACGTAAGCAATATTTAGAAGAAATTATAGAGCCTAACTGCTTATATTTGAGAAAGAAAAAAGGTTTAAAAACTAATTTAAAAATTAATGAGCTATATTCGTTTCTAAAAGTCAGTAAACAGAACAGCAAAGCAAATAAGAAAGACTATAAATTAATGAAATAGAAAACAAAAATAAACCACAAAGAATCAACAAAACAAAGCCTATTTTTTGAAAAGACAAGTAAAATAAGCCTCTGATGAGACTGATCAAGTAAAAAGAGAAATGGAAGAGAACTAATATTAAGAACAAAAGGGGAACATAAGTAGAGATGTTACAGGTATCAAAAGCATATGAGAGACTGTAATGAACAACTTTATGCCAACATATTTCAAATATTTGATAATATGAGCAAGTATGGAGAAAACAAAATAAAAATTATATGTAATTTTGGTTTTCCATTTTATCTAATTTTCCTTTAGCTAAAATAAGAAAAAGCATATTTTCCAACTAAATTATAGATTCTTCTTTAATAAACCCATATGTAATTGCCTAAATTGGAAATTGCCAAGACTAACATTAGCGATTTTGACAACTGTTGAAAGCCCCAAAATCTTGAAATCAAAGTGATCAGGGCCTATATTTTATAATCTGTCAATAACAAGAGTACCAAATAACTACATTTGATCCAACAAATATTTCCTGATTACCCAGTAAGCTAAACAATGGAGAAAACACTGTAAGAAAGATATAAATCCCTGCTTTCAAGGACCTGACAAACCAATTAAAGAAACACAGTTTTACCTATGAGATCACAAACCAAATGAACAGGTGAGCTCACTTAAAGAATACATTTGAAAAGGTGGGGGGGAGGGCGCCTGGGTCACTCAGGCTTCTGACTCTTGATTTCGTCCTGGGTCATGATTTTGGGGTTGTGGGATCAAGCCCTGCATCGGGCTCTGTGCTGAGCGGGAAGTTTGCTTCAAATTCTCCCCCTACCCCAAATCAGGCATACATACACTCTTTCTCTGTCAAATAAATAAATAAAATCTTAAAAAATATATACTTATTTATTTGAGAGAGAGAGAGAGAGAGAGCGAGCATACAAGCATGGGGAATGGCAGGCAGAGGGAGAGGGAGAGGGAGAGGGAGAAGCAGGCTCCCCGCTGAGCAGGGAGCCTGATATGGGGCTCAATCCCAGGACCCTGGGATCATGACCTGAGCTGAAGACAGATGCTTAACCGACTGAGCCACCCAGACGTCCCCAAATAAATAAATCTTTAAAAAAAAAAAGAGAGAGAATAGCGAGAGGTTTCAAGAAATAAGCATTCAGGCCTCAAATCCTACAGGTGAAGTATGGAAAATGGAGAAAGAGCCAGTTAGCAGGTAGACACAGAACTGGGACGGTGAAGGAGGCCAAGAAGATACTCAGGTTCCTTAAGGACACTAGGACTCTCTGAATTACTACAGAAGGGTGTCCACCTGGATAAAAAAAAACATCTGTATAACTCAATTTGAGCTGTTGTTCACAATTAAAATCACCTCAATTTTAAAGACTTAATTAAATTGCCACATTTAATAAGCATGAGTACTTTTAATGGTCAATTTTTTCAACTCTCAAACTTTCGCTTACCCAGTCACAAACAGCAATCCAGTGAATTATATTCTTAAAAATCTAGGTATTTTCTTAATTTTGTCAGAGTTTGCTCCCAATCAAAAGAGTTTAGAAAATAATGCAAATAACCTGGTAAATAAAGTGAGGGTGAAAGTCTAATAAAGTACAGCCTTGAAAAAGCTTCTATGCTCCGTGTCTCCATCCATGAACACGAAGAATATTCCCCTATGTTATGATCATGCTCTAAGAATAGTTCCGGTACTACCTCAGGTAAACAATTTTCTCTTCTTCATGAAGCAAAGCCAAATTGGTTGCTTTATCACTTTATGTAATATACTTGCTTGTAAAATCTAATTCTAAAAAAATCCAAAGCCAATTTCAAACCACAGACAACTCAATCATAAGGACTGGAGCGATTTATAATTAGATCATAATTGACTACTCTCTTCCAAAACCAACTTTTTCAATTATAGGTTTCTGTCTTAATTAATATGCATGTGGCCAGGTGAAGTACTGCTTTCATGGTCTCAGATCAAGTGTATATGTTTATTATCAAGATTATGACATTTTGAGAGTAAAAATGCACAGGCCTATAAATTTAATGAGAGATTTACAAGATCGTCAAAGCACAGTGTCACCTTAGACAAGTCCCATGGCAATGAGATTGCTTTTCAAAAGGCTCAGACCCCCAATGCCTTACCTTGACCTCCTTAGAGCTACTGGAAGTCTTCCCTTCAGTCTTCTTCTGCTTTGATGTGGAGGAACTGTTTTTGCTGCTGCCACTATTCTCCTTGTTGCTATTATTACTTGACTTTAAAGACGACGACTGACTAATCGTCCTCTTCCGAGAGCCATGCTCTGTTTTTGGATCTTTTGAAGGAACAGGCCCCGCGGGAGAAGGCAACAAATCCTTTTCTTTTGCAGTACTTTGCTTAGATGACCTGCCAAATCAAACAAATGCCTTCATTTCTCCAACACAGTCATACCAGGTGATGGGTTTTTTTCTATTTCCCTCTGTTTTCAAGACAAATTTGTTTCTCCCTATTTGAATATTAGGACACATGATTTATATAAAACAAAATAAGAGTGTACATTTCATGAGGACAGGCATCTTACCAGTTTTCCACCTCCTTGCTGTATGTATACACAGTGCCTAAATGTTGGCCTGCCACACAAGTATTCAATAAATACTGGTTACATAAGTGAGAAGATGAATGATGAAGATATGAAGTTCCTAAGTTAGAAACTGGTCTTTGCCAGATATAGGTTAAGTTTATACTCAACCCCACTCCACCACAGAAAGAAAGGAAGAAGAGACTGAATCTCAAAAACCTGCCATTGCAATTAGCTAACAGCAAAAGCTCCCGCTATCTGGTATATGTACACGTATACATGGATATGACATATACTCACTGAAAGGAACATTCTAAGAGCGCATTAGAAAGTACCCAATGGCAAATGACATACACATATTAGCACACATATAATATGTTTTGGGGACGTACTCTCTGTTGCTGGATGGCTTGTGACCTGCCGAATTCTTGTCCTCTGTTTTGGGTTTCTTGCTGTCATTGGCTCGGGTATCATCTTCGTTCTGGATGAAAAATAGAAAAAAGCAACTACTACATTTGATTTTTATTCATCTAATTTCAGTTTCCAGCAGGAGTCACCCTCAAATAGCAAGATAAATGTGAAGTGAAAGAATTCATTTAAACAATGTTCGGTGAACTTAATTTCAAGGCTGAGAAGAAGTCTCCTATTTTAGATAAACAGAGCCCAAACACTGAAACATATTTCCTATAGTCTTTTAGGTGACATCTTTTCACCCTAATGATTTGGTGGGGGTGTGTGTGTGTGTGTGTGTGTGAAATTATAATTAAGATATAATTCACATATGATAAAATCCACTATTTAAAAATCCACAATTCAATGACTTTTAGTATATTCACAGAGGTATGTACAACCATTACCACAATTCTAGAACATTCTCATCATCTCAAAGACACTCTAGACCCTTCAGCAGGCATTCCCCCCATACCCTCCACCCCAGACTCTAGTAATCACTAATCTATATATTTGGTCTTTATGGATCTGTCTCTTCTAGACATTCCTTTTTTTTTTTTTTTTTTTTTTTTTTTTTTTTTTTTTTTTTTTAGATTTTATTTCTTTATTTGACAGAGAGAGACAGCCAGCTAGAAAGGGAACACGAGTGGGAGAGGAAGAAGCAGGCTCCCAGCGGAGGAGCCCGATGCGGGGCTCGATCCCCAGGACCCTGGGATCACGCCCTGAGCCAAAGGCAGACACTCAACGACCGAGCCACCCAGGTGCCCCTCTTCTAGACATTCCACATAAATGAAATCACATTTGTGGCCTTTGGTGTCTGGTTCTCTTCACTTAGTATAATATTTTTCAGGTTGTATCGGGATTTCATTCGTGGTTATATAGCTGAATATATTCCATTGTGTGTCTATAATACATTTTATTTATCCATTCATAAGTTAATGACCATATGGGTTGTCTCCACTTTTTGGCTAATATAAATAATACTGGTGTGAACATTTAAGTGTAAGTCTTTGTGTAGGCATATTTTCATTTCTCTTTGGTATATACCGAAGTGGAATGGTGTGGAATTGCTGGGTCATACAGTAGCACTGTGTTTAACTTTCTGAAGAACTGTCATTACTGCATTCCAAAGCAGCTACATATCATTTTATATTCCCACTGGCACTGTATGAAAATTCTAACTCCTCCACAACTTCACCAATACTTGTTACTGTCCATATTTTTTATCATAGCCAAGCTTAATGATTGTGAGAAACTCTTTTTGCTGCAACAAAAGCTGTGAGCCCGTCTACAGTTGCCAAAGCTACTTTCCTGACTGATTCCAAGTTTTCCCATTGCTTTAACTATCAGGGCCCAAGAATCCAAAACATTCTGCCATAACAAAAGAATCTGTTCCCTACACAAATGATTCCAAATGGACACATAAAAAGATGAGACAAAAGAATCTACATCCTTCATTATCCTTGGCTGAGACTCCTCTTAGTACCATCTGCTTTATCTTCAAAACTGTTCCTGACAATTTTACCAAAGCCATGAATCTCAAAACTCATTACCAAGTTTCTGGACTTGATTCTGATTTTATAAAATCAAAATCTGACTTACACGCGTTGACATAAAAAACTTGGGAGGAATAAAACATGCCAATGAGGAGCAGGGGAGGGGTGTGGTGCACTTCTTTTAGAAGAAGGGGATTTTCTGTAGTAAGTTATATATATTGTAGAATTTATTTTATTTATTTTTTTTAAAGATTTTATTTATTTATTCGACAGAGATAGAGACAGCCAGCAAGAGAGGGAACACAAGCAGGGGGAGTGGGAGAGGAAGAAGCAGGCTCATAGCAGAGGAGCCTGATGTGGGGCTCGATCCCGTAACACCAGGATCATGCCCTGAGCCGAAGGCAGATGCTTAACCGCTGTGCCACCCAGGCGCCCCATGTTAGAATTTAAAACAAAAGAGTGAAAGGGCATTCCTGTATTTCTATGTTATATAACATCTTATAAAGAATATGTAGTAACTTTTCAAGCACAAAAGGACCAATTCTTAATTCCGTAAGCACTTTAGTTTTCTAAAGAGCAGAGTCCATCATATATAAGCTCTTACTTCATGGAATTCTATGAATTAAATCTCAAACAAAGACCAGCAACCTGAGGTTGTAACTCTATAGCGGCCAGCAGCCCTAAATTTACCATTCGATAAAGCTTCCCTATACTACAATAATGGAAACTCATTAGCTATAGCACCGAAAGTAGTAAGCTTCAGTTTTCTATAAATTCAAAATTTTAAATATCTTCTATTTTTGAAGAGTCAAAAAAAAAAAAAAGAGGGTACTATTCTAGTTTGTCCAAATACACATCATTGTCTGCACACTGTACTGTGGTCTCAAGAAAAAGAGGAAAGACCTCCAGCTTACTTCATTTTAAGAAAATGCTTTATTCTTCCTATCCTTTGATGGGAGATTCTCAAGGTCAGGTGGGATTGGGGTTTTGCTCTCAGTCCACCTGGTACAACCATTCTGGTACCTATGTGTCCACCTGCTCACCTCTTTGGTCTTCTACATATCATATTCACACATATGTATCGATAAAGAGAAATCATACTGTTCTTCAGTACAAATCATTAAAATTTACTTTCCTCTAAAAATTTCTCAATAGAGCTGAAAGATCAAGCTTTTTTCCCCCAAAGAATCTCTGTCTGTACACGTAAGTTGTTCAGCTCTTTTCATTATATGTCCTTATTCTCCAATCATAGACATTTGTGGGTTTTCACATCTCTCGGGTCTAAAAAGGCTGACCTTCAATATATACCAAGCTTCACCTGTAAACCCAAATTAACCCAGATGAATTTAAAGACAAGAGCTGGCCATGTGTGAGCAGATGTGTTTAGTTCTGAACTTGCAGACATGGGTGTTCGAAAAGGGAAAAAGGGGGCGCCTGCGTGGCACAGTGGTTAAGCGTCTGCCTTCGGCTCAGGGCGTGATCCCAGCGTTATGGGATCGAGCCCCACATCAGGCTCCTCCGCTGTAAGCCTGCTTCTTCCTCTCCCACTCCCCCTGCTTGTGTTCCCTCTCTCACTGGCTGTCTCTATCTCTGTCGAATAAATAAATAAAATCTTTAAAAAAAAAAAAAAAAAAGAAAAGGGAAAAAGGCTGGGGACAGACAGGTACAGAGGTCTGGTGAAGTTCCTAAGGATGTGTCCAAACTGGTGAGTCAGTCTGGAAGCTGGAATTAGCAATTTAAAAAGTGTGACTTGGTCTGGGCATAAAAGAGAAGGGAGTGTTAAAGATTGTGACACCCTGGAGAATACATAGCCCAACTAAAGACATTTAAAATCAAAATGTTTAAGAATGTCGTGAAGGCCCGTTTGCAGTCTCTGCTTCACTCTCACCTCCACCCTGGCCAGCACACAGGCTAAACAGAAGCACTGGCTCATTTCTTACTGGATTAAAAACGAAAGGAGACAGGCAGAGATTCAATGGTCCTCAAGAGACTGTTCGGTCTGTACCCTCCTCTGGGTTTTGGGTTCACCCTCTATTTTCTCTCATAGCTATGATTCAACCAGGTATTTTCTGGCTTACTGAGATTTCCACTGCATTTCAGATTCTGATGTTTAAAAAAAACAAAACAACAAGAACTCTTTACAAACCTTATGTTTCCTCTTGCCTTTGTTGGAAACTTTTTCTGAGGCTTGTTTCTGAGCCTCTCTTGTGTGCTTTTCTGGCACATTTTTCTTTTCCCCCTTAGGTGGCTCTGTTTCTTTGTAAGGCTTTCCTGGTATTCTGGTCAAGAGATTCAGGTCAATCTTCACAATAAGTGGATACCTGTCATCAGGCTCACTGAGGGGTGAAAGAAGTTCCTTCTCTTCCATAGGAGAGAACATTCGTTGCCGAAAAAAGCTATCTTCTTCCTCCACTGAGGAGGGTTTCACGGGAGTCCTGTTACTCTCAGGGTACTTAGGAGTTTGTGAGGAAGGAGGAAGGCTCTCGCTTTCATCCGAATCTGAGGATGAGGTATCTGTTTCTATGATTTCCCTTGATTTCTGGGAAGATTTACTTGTTGACTTGTATTTCTTTTTCTCTGCAGAAGGTCGAGGGGAAGATTTGGACTCCTTTTTAATATTGGGTTTCCTTGAGCCTTTGGTGGCTGCTTTGTGTCTGCTGGAGGGCATGCTGGTAGCCATGTCTACAGGGGTTTCGCTTTCTATCTTCAGGCCTCCCCGGGGCTCTTCAGCAGCTGCCTTCTCAGCCTTTTTGGGTTGTTTTTTGCCTACAGTTCTCCTCTGTGTTGTGCTGTCACTCTGTGCAGGGGACTTCTGCCTCCCTCGCCCACTTTCTGATCCCTTTTGTACAGTTTTGGAGTCCCGTCCAGGAGTAGCAGAACTCGTTTCTTTAGGTCCGCCTGGATCAGTGTAGCTATTCCCGGTGCCCTGTTCTCGGCCTTCCTTTTTATAGCCTTGAGATGATGGGATGTTACTGTCCACAGAAGAAGCTGGTGACACTTTATGTGGGTTCACTTTATTCAACCAATTATCAAGTTGCCATTTGTTTGTTGGTGGTGGTTCAGGCTGAAAAACAGAGAAATAAATATTCTTTTGTCAACACTGAAGTTTTCTCCCTCCTTAACAATCTCAAGGAAGAGGAAAAAGCAAAACATCTAAGACCACAAAGGCATTTGTTGTTCACAGTTCTGTTTAAGCAAAATAAAGCAAAGGGCTGAATACTGATTGTCAGAGCTCTCATCACTTGAATGAGAACATAAGCTTGATGTTACATATGGCCTTTAAACATTCAAGATTCCTGTCAGGAACCCAACCTCAAAGGTAAAATTACAAATGACCATGGGGTATATTTAATCCCAAAAAGTAAACAAGTGATGTAGGTACTGATAGAGATTTTTAACCGTATTTTATCAACCCACAGTAAAATTATACAATATAAGACTCCTTTTATTCACAATAACTATATAACGTGAATTACCATGCTGAGATATAATAAGAAAGCCCAAACTAAACCAATCCAGTATTTCAGGGACCTGAAATATGACCTCAAGTAATTCCTAATCTAGACTGAATGTCTGTTCAAACAACAAGAAAACTGAAGTATCTAAGCTTCCTCCAAGATACACAGTTCAATTTCTTAACCTTCTTTCCCTTCACCATTTATATCTGAAACAGGTCTTAACTGGCCATCACCAGGGACCATACGAGGCCTACGGAAGGTACCCCTGGCTCCCTCTCACCTCAGGAGATGCACTCTGGGACGGCTCATTGGCCTCACTGTCACTGGAGCTACTTTCACTCTCTGAGTCAGATCCAGAGCTGCTTTCAGATCCACTGTGGCTGCTAGAATCATCCCTGGAGTTATCAGCTCCTTCACTATTATGGTGTGAAGGTTCAGAGTTACTAAAAAGAAAGAAAACATATAAATGACCGAAAGTTGTTTTTTTTTTTTTTTACAGTGACAGCAGGAAAACACCCAAATCTGACAACCAACTTTATTTAAAATGTTTACTGTCTGTTATGCTGTTACAGTTCTATGAATCCAGAATGTCATTTATAAATGAAATACTTCCTTAAAAAGTTTCTAATATGCTGCTCAGACATTAGCACTTACCTTTTAAAAACAGTTCTACGTGTAATTTACATACCACAGAATTCACCCATGTTAAGTGATTAATTCAATGATTTTTAGTTAATTTACAAGGTTGTACAATCACCATTATAGTATTTATAAGGTTGATTATTGTATTACCACAATGCTATCAGGTGAACCCCACCCCTCCAAATAAAACAAGAAATAAAAGGATGCATACCTTCCTGGTGTACTCCTTGGCATTGTCTTATCACAATCCTAAAAGTAAAACATGAGAGGAAATGTGAATGAATAAACAAGACTCTATCTGCTTAATGTGAACAATATTTGAATTTTTAATAGTACATTACCAGCTCTAATATCTGCATCAATGTTTAACTAACACTTAGGACACACCATTGTTACCTAAAGAATAACTAACTGCCAGTATAAGATGAAAAGCTTTGTTAAATGTTCTTCTTGTGAACAATCTCACGTGTCATGAGTATACTCTGATCCATGATAAGTAGTAAGGAAAAGCCAATTTTTTAAAAAAGGAGGTTTAAAGACACAGCAGAACATGACAACATTCCACTGTCAGAAAGCAGTAAGGAACTTATTTTAATAAATGAATCATATCTATCATTTAATTCTAATTCTTATAAAATACAATGTAAACCAATACTGTATGATACTGGCGAATTCATAAAGCAGTAGACACACCTGCTCCCCATCGCTGTCTTCACTGCTGCTCAGTTTTAAGTCATCTTTTAACATACTAGAGGGAAAGGCAGAAAGAATTAGTATTATTGTAACAGTGTATCATGGCACACCAGAATACTGAATATCTATGAATCGTCCTAGAAATAATCACGATGGTAGCCAAAGATTTAATTAAAAAACAAAGAAAAGAACCAGTAGGTCTTATCTGGTGTGCTTCACATGAGAATAAAAACTGAGAAAGGAGAAAGTGACTATTTCAAAAGCTCTCACTTTTCCATAAGTAAAACATGTAACCTTTCCTAATTAAATAAGCCACCTTCTACAAACTCTTTCACTGTCCCTCACGTTCCACCAAGAGATTCATACAACTTCGTAACTATGAAAATCGGAACACAAAATCAAAGCACTAGTTCATAAATGCCTCGCTATGAAAGATGACTGCCCTCTGGAGAAGTAACAATTTGGGGTAAGAAGCTTAGCTATAAAACAGAAATGACCGTGTATGAATTAAAAACAAACTCCGGGTTCTAAATCTTTCTTGATGAAAGTTCAAATCAATTAAAAAAAACCCACAAATAAATACTGTAAACTAATAGTTTCTGAAATTCATTTTTCAAAGTAAGATTACAGATTTAAATTTTCCTTAAGGCCATAAAATCAACATGAAAATAAAGAATCTGAGTAATGACCCACAAAATATTCCGTGACTTTTACAGGACAGCAAAACTTAACACAAAGCTTAGGGAAAAACACTAGAAAAATGTTTAATTTCTCATTACTAGTAGTTCCATTACCTTTCTTCTTAAAATTTCATGACAGTCTCCAATCAGTGGAAAGGAAATCTTCTTTCACTCCAATTAACTACTAATACTCTCCCTTCAAAGCTTAACCTGAGTTTCTGTATCTGACCCCAAATTCAGATTATCCCCTAAAAGATCACTTTGAAACAAAGTAACCAGATGATTACAGAATTATGAAAAGTGTTTTAAGGCTGGCCCAGTTAAGCAGGACAGAAAAAAAAGAGTTTTCTTTTGGACAAGGGCTTAGTGCATCTCTATGACTGATATCCTGTAAGGAAATGCACTTACTCTGAATTCTCTCAGCCCTTATGATTTAATAATGGCAGCTCAATGAACCTGTTCACACACGTGGATATGTCAAAGCTTTTACCAGACTGCTCAAGGTCCTGCATGCTTCTGTTCCCTCAGCAACCAAAGTGATTCTCACATACATGGTAGGGTTTTACCAGTTCTTTGCATATGAATATAATTTCCATTCTTTAGCAGTGAGGGGGATTTCTTGCATCCACATAAATTCATTCTCAGATCTTCCTTTGTTCAGTGTAAGAGGCTAAGGTTATCAGTACAGATTACAGGTTAGAGCTTAGAAAGCTAGCACTGTGCAAACAGCTGTTTCAGAATTTTGTTTTAATCAGCGACTTCACTTGTGGTCTCAGGAATTCAAGAGTTCATTTCTTAGGCTGAAATTTATTATCATCCAATATATTAGCCTAATCACAGTTTTGATATATCTTCCTGATTCTACCTATAGAAGGAGGAAAATTTAAAGGCAGTACAAACTATGCTGACTTAATATTCTACATATAGCAGTTAAATGGAGGGCTTACTAAGAATCCTGTATTTTAAAAAATACAAACTATCAACCTACCCACAAACAGAAATACATATATCTCTAAGAGATGAGAAAAAAGTTGTAATCTCAGAGGAGGTGTAGGCAAACTATGGCCCACAAGTTAAATACAGACTAATATTTGTTTTGTAAAAAAGTTTTATTGGAACACAACCACACCCACGGTCTATATTTGCTTTCATACTACAATGGCAGAGCTGACTAGTTGGGACAAAAACCATCTAAGCCCCTAAAGACTAAAACATTTCACTATTTGGCCTTTACGTAAGTTTGCCTACCCCTTCCTTAAAAGATTAAGCACACATATTTAAGTGTTGTGCTAATATGTACACACTACAGACTTTGAGCAAAACAGACAAACTTATTAAGCAATACACTTACGATTTAGACTGGTGTCCATTTGAAGTTTTAGAAGAAGGATTGTATCTTTCTAGAACAAAAAGAATGCAGAAATTAACAACGACAGTATGGCTATTTAGATTGTAAAATACATATCAGTATACCCTCAAAGAAATGTAAGTGAACACAACGAGATAGAATTCGTCCTGCCATCAAACTGGCAACACTTTAAAGTCTAATAAATATGAGACAGTGGTGGAAACAGACATGCTCAGAAGCTGTCTGTAGGACTACAAACTCATATAATCTTTTTTGGCAGACAATCTGGTAATATTATCTTACTGATACTGGAAACACGCATATTCACGGACATGGCAATTATAATTAAAAAATCTACCTTACAGGTAAATCTGGAAAAATACATAAACACACACTCATACACAGATATTTATCGTAGTATGATTTGTAATAGCAAAAACTAGAAACAAATGTCTATCAAAAGGGGACTAGTTAAATAAATTATGATATGTTCATACAATGTAACACAATTTTCATGTTAAAATGAGCTAGAGTTTTTATACTGATACAGATACAGCTCTAAAATAAATTAAGTGAAAAACACAGATAATAAAGAGTAGGGGCAGCTTATGATCCCATTTGCCAACAGTCAGTTATGGGGGGAGAAGGACAGAACTAAATATGAGACATTCTTAAAAGATTTTGAGGGAAAATGTAAACTTTCTGGCCTATAGTTATTTTCTACATATCAACAATGGCGGGTCCCTTTTTCCTACAACTATTGCTTTAAGGCAGAACCAGTGTAAATATACTTATTAAAGAAGTTACTGCTGTTGGCAAAAAAGATAATTTATTTCGTTATAGAGCTATATGGGGAAGCCTAGACATTTCCAAGGTTCCTGATCTTATCACTATCAATTCACACAGCCATCATTTCCTGGGACCACACTTAAATTCCCTAAGGCCGGGGTGCCTGGGTGGCTCAGTCGGTTAGGTGTCTGCCTTCGCCTCAGGTCATGATCCCAGGGTCCTGGGATAGAGCCCGCTTCTCCATCTCCCTCTGCCCGCTGCTCCCCCAGCTTGTGCGCTCTCTCTCTGTCAAATAAATAAAATCTTAAAAAAAAAATTCCCTAAGACTATTGTTCCCTCAAGTTCTTCTCAGAAACCAAAAGACAGGAGGTTGAAGGGGGTTCTGCAACAGCAGACTTTCTTCCCAGACCTAAAGCCCAGGTAAGAATAAATAAATAGACAGAGGAAGAGAAGAGCAACGGTAAGCTACAACCCCTTCTTGCTCATAATTTAACTCTCACAGAACCAACTATCTTCACGAAGGAGATAAGACAAAAGAATGGCTCTTGGGTTTATGAGGTGCCCATCAAACTGAATTCATGAACTTTGAACTATTACTTCAAATATTTAATAAAAATAGTTAATTTTGATTGCCATCGATCTATAATTCTTCATTTTCTAAGTATACCAAGACTTGGCTTAACTCACTACTAATCAACAGATAATAAAAACTGGGATAAGGCATGTGAAGGAATTGTAAAAATAATATGCGATGTGACCATGAGAAATGAATACTCAATAAAAAGCTTAATTTGAAAAACAAGAGGAAAAGAAATACTCACTTTGTTCTCCGGGGCCAAAGCTGGACTGCTGAGATTCCTGAAAAAAGGAACATAAAATTATATAGAAGGATCGTAGTGACAAATGCTTCAAATTAAACTATTCAATTCCAAGTAATTCAATGAAAGATCCTGTTGAGTTCCTAAGAATGTATAAAAGAAAAAACACTGTAAGAATTTAATGATCACATATGATAGGCCTCAGCAATCATGTGGTCAATAATGAACTTTCCCAAAGCTCACTACAAAAGCATCAAGCTACCTAATAGTTCCTCTTTATTACTCATTTCTTTTCAGCAACATCCATGGTACTCATATCCTATTTTAGAGCCCTGGGAAAGCAAATGATTTCAATTTAAGGTTCTTGGTCTTAAGAAAATGTTTAACTAAAAAACAAATGTAATAATAATAATACAAGGGGTGCCTGGGTGACTCGGCTGGTTAAGTGTCTGATTCTTCATTTTGGCTCAGGCCATGACCTCAGGGTTGCGAGACTGAGCCCTGTGTCGGCTCCTCACTGGATGTGGAGTCTGTTTAAGCTTCTCCCTCTCCCTCTCCTTGGGGCCCCCTTGCCCCCAGCTCACAGGCCTGTGCTCTCTAAATAAATAAATAAAACTAAAAACCTACATTAGAGTGAAAGTAACTGTACAACCTACACAGACTCAAAAGATACCAATTTATGGGGCGCCTGGGTGGCACAGCGGTTAAGCGTCTGCCTTCGGCTCAGGGCGTGATCCCGGCGTTGTGGGATCGCCCCACATCAGGCTCCTCCACTATGAGCCTGCTTCTTCCTCTCCCATTCCCCCTGCTTGTGTTCCCTCTCTCACTGGCTGTCTCTATCTCTGTCAAATAAATAAATAAAATCTTTAAAAAAAAAAAAAAAAGAAAAGAAAAAATAAAAGATACCAATTTATGAACTAAAAACCTCACGTCATATTCGCACATCATTTTAATACCTTCCTTTTCCCACTCCCAATATCTTACAAACAATGAGCAACTTGAGGAAAAGATTGTCATATACTCTTTGTAAGCTGCATACCAGTACAGTGTCTGGCACTCAGGAAGCACCAGTAAAAAAGGAACCCAAAATGTCACTTGTCAGTGAAAGAAACATGGCTTTCCAAACTCAACTTTCATCATCACATCACCTGTTTCACATGTGCAAATTGTGCATTTTTCTAAGGTTAAGTCTGTAGTACCCAATGTAGTATTAAAATTATGCAAACATCCCTAAAAGCCTACATAAAAATAAGCACAATCTTACTGTAATGACAGAACCATCTGTGAAAGAGAAATCCACATAGTATGAATTTTTTTAAAAATATAGTTTCACTGTTTTAAAAAAAAAAACTGTAAACCTACATCTGTGGTCAACCGATTTTCAACAAGTGTGCCAAGCGCATCCAACAGGGAAAGAATAGTATTCTTAACAAATGGTGTTGGGACAACTGAACAGCCGTATGCAAAAGAATGGAGTTGGATGCTTACCTCAGACGGCATTAAAAACATAACTCAAAATGGATCAAAGACCTAAATGTGGGGGAGGGGCGCCTGGGTGGCTCAGTCCTTAAGTGTCTGCCTTCAGCTCAGGGCGTGATCCCAGCGTTATGGGATCGAGCCCCGCATGAGGCTCCTCCACTGGGAGCCTGCTTCCTCCTCTCCCACTCCCCCTGCTTGTGTTCCCTCTCTCTCTGGCTGTCTCCCTCTCTGTCAAATGAATAAAATTAAAAAAAAAAAAAAGACTTAAATGTAGGGGTGCCTGGGTGGCTTGGTCGTTAAGCGTCTGCCTTCAGCTCAGGTCATGATCTCAGGGTCCTGGGATCGAGCCCCACATCAGGCTCCCTGCTAGGCGGGAAGCCTGCTTCTCCCTCTCCCACTCCCCCAGCTTGTGTTCCTTCTCTCGTGGTGTCTTTCTCTATCAAATAAATAAAATCTTAAAAAAAAAAAAAAAGACCTAAATGTAAGAGCTAAAACTCCAAACTCTTAGAAGAATACTTAAGAGTCAAACCTAATGACCTTGGATTTGGCAAAGAACTCTTACATATGACACCAAAAGCATATAAGACACACAAAAAACAAATAGATAAAATGGACTTCAGCAAAATCAAGAACTTCTGTGCTTCAAAAGACACCATTAAGAAAGTGAAAAGACAACCCAAAGAATGGGAGAAAATATCTGCAAATCATGTATCTGATAAGAGACTACCTACAATATATAAAGAGCTCTTACAACTCAATGATAAAGAGACAACCCAATGAAA
The DNA here is from genome assembly GCF_002007445.2 of Ailuropoda melanoleuca. NCBI lineage: Eukaryota > Metazoa > Chordata > Mammalia > Carnivora > Ursidae > Ailuropoda > Ailuropoda melanoleuca. The sequence continues at coordinate 21,979,183 of NC_048220.1, forward strand.
AAATGAGCAAAGGATCTGAATAGACAGTTCTACAAGGAAGATATACAAATGGTCAATAAGCACATGAAAAGATGTTGTTTGACATCATCTGTCATGGGGAAAATGCAAATCGAACCCACAATGAGACAACACTTCACACCTACTAGGATGACTAGGATAAAAAACACAGACAACAGCAAGTTATGCAGAGAAAAATGAAAGCCTAGTGGGATTGTAAAGTGGTGCAACTAGCTTTGGAAAACGTTTTGGAAGTTCCTCAAATGGTTAAATATATAGTTACTGTATGACCTTGTAATTTTATTCCTAGGTATACAACCAAGTGAAATGAAAACATTATGTCCACACAAAAAACGTGTACACAAATGTTTTTAACAGCATTATTTCACAAGAGCCCAAAGTTCAAAACAACTTGAATGTCCATCAGCTGATGAATGTATAAACGAAATGTGATATATATCCATTCAATGGAATATTATTAGGCCACAGAAAGAAATGAAGTACTGATACATGCTACAACTTGGAATAACCCTGAAAACATTATGCCAACTGAAAGAATCCAGTTGCAAAAGACCATATATGGTAAAGGTTCAATTTACATAAAATGTCCAGAAAAGGAAATCTACAGAGACAAAGAAAAGATGAGTGGTTTCATAGAGCTGGAGGGAGACAGAACGAAAGTGGGTAATAGATGAAGAAGAAGGAGTTTCTCCGCGAGGTGATGAAAATGCTCTAAAATTCACTGTTGTGATGGTTGCACATGTCTATAAATATACTCAAAACCATGTAACTGTACACTTCAAATGGGTGGAAGCATGGTATATGGACTGTATTTCAATAAAGCCATTACAAAAACTACAAATAGAGCAGTGGCCAAGGTCATGTCTGTGAATTGTGTTAAAGATGCAAATAATCCTCCACCCCCTTTTATTACCAATTATCTTATACTCGTTTACCTTGTAAATGTCTAAAAGTCAATAGCCCGAACTTTTAAGTCGTCTCTCCTTTTCCTCACACCTCTGACAATAGTCAGTCTGCTGGTCTCCAAAATATCTACTAAATGCAACAACATCTCCTCTCCATCTACACTGCAAAGACTTCAGGTCCTCACATTTTTTAACCTACGAAGGACATCTAATGGATCTTTCTGGCTCTAATCTTTTTCCTTCACTCAACTACAGTCTCTAGTTGATCTTCCTAAAGCCCAAATCCTAGTATGAGTCATCACTACTCTTTTTTACAGAACCTTCAGTGGCTCTTTGTTTTTCCTAGGAATGAAACTCAAACTCTTTGACATGATATCCATTCATATATCTAAGTACCGGAAAAACAGAATGATAAGTAAAAACAGACAAGGACCTTATAATCACGGAACTTAACACTCATCTGTATAATGTGAATGACCATCTCTGCAACTATTCATGCACATAAAGGTAAAATGGTAACTGTGATAAGTACAATGAAAGGCAAATACGTACACAATATTATATAAGAGCTTACAATTGTGTATGCGTGAGCATGTGAGTGAATGTGTGAGTGAACGAGTGAGAGGAAGGGGTGGGGGGAGGGAGAGAGGCAGACAGACAGACCTAGCCGGGAAGATGAGTAAAGACTTCCCTGAGCAAGTACTGTTCAGGTGAAGACCTGAGGTCAGGTAGGAAGTAAACTGGAAAAGGCAAGTGTTCAGGGTACAGAGAACAGCATGTGTAAAGTCAAAAAAAAGACAGGAGCACAGCTGGTATAAAGGACTTAAAGGCAGTCTTTGAGAGGAAAAGGTGCAGAAGAAAGGGTGGTGAGAAACGAGACTCAAGACCTGAAAAGCTAGATCATAAAGCATTACATTAAAGAACATTTAATATATATACGACCATATCTGTTGTAAATTTTGATTTGAGAGAGGGACAGAGAGGAAGGTGGATTAGGGGAGGGAGGTATAACTTATTTTTCCATGAGATAACTTAGGTCACGAAACCACCAGTGAAGCTCTAAGTTAATGTAAAAGATCTGAACTTCTGGGGCATCTGGGTGGCTCAGTCAGTTGAGCGTCTGACTTTGTTTCAGCTCAGGTCAGGATCTCAGAGTCCTGGGATGGAGCCCTGCTTTATCTTTCTTTGAGTGATGCACAAAGAAGTAGCTCTTCAAGTGCTTTATAACTGGAAAAGAATCTAACAGAAATCATAAATTGAGGGGTGCCTGGGTGGCTCAGTAGGTTAAGCCTCTGCCTTTGGCTCAGGTCATGATCTCAGGATCCTGGGATCGAGTCCCACTTTGGGCTCCACGCCTCAGTGCGGAGTCTGCTTGGAATTCTCTCTCCCCAACCTCTGCTCCTCCTACCATGCACCCCCGCTCTCTAAAACAAATAAATGTTTTTTTAAAAATCATAAATTAAGGGGCGCCTGGGTGGCGCAGTCGTTGAGCATCTGCCTTCGGCTCAGGGCGTGATCCCAGCGTTCTGGGATTGAGCCCCACATCAGGCTCCTCCACTAGGAGCCTGCTTCTTCCTCTCCCACTCCCCCTGCTTGTGTTCCCTCTCTCGCTGGCTGTCTCTGTCTAATAAATAAATAAATAAATAAATAAATAAATAAATAAATCTTTAAAAAAATCATAAATTGAGATTACTAGAAGCACCTGTACTTTCATCCACCTCATTACAGGTAACTTTGTACAATGAATGATTTATTCTAATGTTTGTTTCTCGAATCTTCAGCTATGTTTTCTGAGCCTGCCTCAAAAGCATTTCCTGACAAAGAAATGCATTTTAGTATATTCTCTCTTTACTGGATTTTACCCATTTTTCAGTAGAGCAGAAAGACCACGTTTTTGGACAAAAAGGTACAGAACACGGAGAAATCTCAAAACACGTTTTTAATAAAATTTACTAAACTTGTATGTTTAAGGACTGAATTATCACACGACTCAAAATTCCAGAGTATGAATCATGACGCTGTCATAGCTTCATTAGTTAGTATCTCAAGATACATTATACACTAAAAGCAAGATTAATGACATAAATGCATACTCAAACTACTGTTGATAATCTGGATGTTTTCTTCTTTTTTCAGCTTAGGGCATCCTTGTTTCTACTTTGTACAGTGACAGATAAAGAGCTCATACTAGGAGAAGAAAAATCTCAGCTCTGTCATTTTCTTGTTTGCTGAGAAATGCATTTTAGCGTTATTTTCACTCAGTAGTTTCATTGCAGGTATATCTTTAAAGCCGCTTGTCCACTAATGAAGATAAGCTGAATTAAAACCAGTTAATACAATCTGTAAATCATCTTAACTGAGCCAGTTTAAAACTGTAATATTACTGCTAGAGCCAGTAAGAGCAAATGAATGAGAGCAATTCTACCAACTTTTCCATATGAAAAGACCCCCTGTCTTGGAATACCTCAGAAATAAAATGTGACCATCTGCTACTCAGATCAAGAGAAGCAATCACTACTTTAATTTTGTTTTCTTAGACTTAAAATTAGAGAATTTTTCGAACTAAAAAATAAGAATAAAGTTTTCATCCCGTTCCCCCCCACCCCGCCCCCAATACACACAGCGCTGGAGTATCTATATATATGCGTTCCATTTTGGAGACCACTGACTTACTATCATGGTAAGAAAAAAGATGGAAAAAAAAATGAATGGAATTAAAACACATTAAAGGAAGTAAAATCATTAGGACTTGGTGACAGTTTATTGGGTATGACAGAGAGGGAAGTGCCAAAGATAATTCCAAAAAGGCTTTTCTAAAAGCTTCACTAAGACAGGAAACAGAAAAGAGGATCATGTTTGTTTACTCTTGCTTTTTGGTTGGGAACTAGCAGTGAGAACCCCAAGCTCTCCGTGGAAGATGTCTCAAAGGCACTTAAAACTCAACATCTAAGAAGTGTCAACTATGCAGCTGGATGTATGTATCTGGAATTAAGATAAAAATTTGTAGAACACCTACGTAAAGAGGAATAGGATATAAAGAGAAGAGAATTCTAGGTCTAAGCACGGTGTGTATAACTATGCATCCATGTAAACACTAATACGTAATTTTTTCCATTCTTTTGTATTATTTTATTTCCACAACCAAATGTTGGGCAGACTGAGGCAAAACACGTTTCTTCATTTGTATTCCTTTATAGCACCGAGCACAATGCCTGGAAAACTTACATTTACTGGTAGAGGCAAAGACGGAGGAGAAAAAGGAAAAGCCAGAGAAGCAACGTAACTCTAGATGAGTAACATATAGTGGGAAACAAGGAAGAAATAAATAAAAACAATATTTAATGCTCATGAGAAGCCACATGTAACTGGATTTACAAAATGGGCCACTAGTGGTCATAATGAAAATGGTTTTGGTGAGGTATCACGTGCGAAAGCGAGATCAATCAGACTAGACTGAGGAGTGCCTGAGGAAAGAAGAGCAGACATCAAATATGAACCACTCTTTCAGGAAGTTTAACTCCAAGGAGGAGGAGGAGTGGCTGGAGAATCACACGGAACAGAGGGATGTATTTGTTTCGTTGTATGTATGTACGTATGTATTGTGTTGTTTTTAAATGGGACAGATCAAGGATGTTTAAGTGAATGACAGGGATTCACTAAACCAGCTCTCCAAACATACTCCTAAACTCAACTTTTCATCCACCATGAGCCACATGTGAACAGCTCTTTCAGACCTTCTAATGAGAGTGAAATCCTTCCTACTGTGCTCCTTACCTTCCCATGTGCTTCTGGCACTCCTATACTTCTCCTTCCTAAGCCCAGTTACTGTCATCATCTTTAGGATGTCATCTCCAAATTCCCTAAGTATCAAAATTTTCTCCCTTCTCTGTCCTCAGTGGACTTAGTTCATATGGTTAGCACGCACAGAGAATAAATACCTATTAAAGCTTCGTATAAAGCTTTAAACTATATTATACACGAAGGTATATTCACTGAAAAGTCAGAGAATGAGATGAGCTATAAAAAACCAAACCTCAACTTGTCAGCAACCCAACTGAAGCAATGATCACTAAGTAGGTAACTGAAGTGTTTCAGAAAAACCAAAAAATCTAAGCATATTACCTGAGTATTTATATCCAAATTCAGGAAGCAAACATTTACTGAACAGCCACAGGTGCCAGGAACTATTCTAGGCTTTGGCACATACTACTCTAATTGCCTTTTTAAACACCAATCTTAGAACAGGGAAATATCCAAATGATTGAATGCTATACGTCTGAAGCACCTAGAACACTGCCAGGAGTTGTTTCAAACATACGATGTATATGTGCAAGGGCAGTCAAAAGCTTCAGTGCACTGCAAACTATCCCTGGAAAATCTACTAACCTATTTCCAACTATACCCACCTCATCTGCTTTCCCTCCTATGACAAAGAATGAGCTAACTGTGCTTTAAAGTTAATATCCTGTACTTGAAGCAGAGAATCTCAACCTCTCTTATGGAGATTTTCTAAGGTTACCCTCTGTCTTTCCCATGTAGCATATGCTTTTCCTTCTCACTAAAACATTATGATCAGCATATACATATTTACTTATTTATTTTACTTATATATGAATCACATATATATTATTTTATCATATCTACATATGATAAAATATTCTTATAAAAATACTCACCTGACAACATCACTATACCCTTCTTGGCACCACCCCATTTCTCTGCTCCCTTTCACAGAAAAGCCTCAAAAGAAAATCTTCTTTTACAAGCTCACCATCTCCAGTATCTTTTGCGCCTCTGTAATCATTCTTTTGCCCTCAGCTTTCTAACGAAAGTGTATTGTCAATAAAGAATACATTGTTACATATGATACCTGGAACATACTAAGAACTTAATAAGTAAATGTTCTGACAAATAACCATCAAATTTATACAGATGAAAGCCATAATGCCTGAGATCAAGAATATGCTAAATGAGATTAACAGCAGATTAGACACTGCAGAATCAAAGACTACTGAAACAGAAGATATAACTATAGAAACTACCCCTAAGTGAAATAACAAAAAAGACTGAAAAAAATGAATAGTGCGTTACTGAGTTACAGAACAATTTCAAGAGGCTTAATATACATGTAATTGGAGCCCTTCAAGTAAAGGAGAAAGGGGGAAGAGGGAGTACGAAGAACTATCTTGAGAAAATAATAACAAACTTTTTTTCTAAATGTGTTAACTATAAACCCAAAGTTCCAAGAAGCAAAAAATAACCCCAAGCACAAAAAAGGTGAAAGAACCACACCGAGACATACCAAAACTGAACAGCTTAAAATCAGTGATGGAGACAAAAAGAATCTTAAAGGAAGCCAGAAAGAAAAGAGACATTATATATAAAGAAGGAAAAAAATGACAATAAATTATACACCGGACACAATGCAAGCCAGAAGACAGTGGATAACATCTCTAGCCTAGAATTCTATTTCCAGAAAAAATACCTTAAGAAAAAAGGTAAAATAAAAATTTCAGACATACTAAAGTGGGAACCACTCATCACAAGCAGAAAAGCATTAGATGAAATCTTAAAAGGAAGTCCTCCGGGTAGAAGGAAAATGATACCAATCAGAAATCTGGACGAATACAAAGGAATAAAGAACAAAAGAAATGGTAACTATACAAAGACAAAAATCCTTTTGCCCCTATTATTTAAATCACTTCAAAAGATAAGAGACTGCCTAACTGAAAAATAATAAAAATATTGTGGGGTTTATAACTTAAATGTAAGTAAAATGTATGCAACAATAGAACAGATACTGGGAAGGGAGAAACAGCATAATGTTGAAAGGTTCTTATATAACATAAAAGAAAGGTATAATTACTCAAAGATAGACTTTGACAAAGACATATTCTACAAACCCTGGAGCAAACATAAAATAAAACAGTTAAAGTTAATAATCCAAAACTACAATGCAAACACAAAAAAATACTCAATTCAAAAGGCTAAAAAGGGGGAGGGCAGATGGGACAAGTAGTTATCAAAAGGCAAGATGGTAAATTTAGACCCAGGCATATCAATAACCACATTAACTATAAATGGTCTAAATATACCCCCAAAATGAATAAATACCCCCATTAAAGAGCTGAGTATCAGACTGGATTTTTTTTAAAAAGGCAATACAAAATTATATGCTAATTAAAACAAAGGCATTTTAAATAAATGAACACAGAAGTTAAAATAAGAATGGAAAAAGGAATACAATATGTACACTAATCAAAAGAAAGCTAGGCTGGTTATATTAAATCAGACAAAGTAAATTTAAAGTAAATTTTATAGCAAAGATTATCACCAGGATTAAAAGGGGTCATTTCATAACAATAAAGGTATCAATTTTATTTATTTATTTGACAGAGAGAGAGCTCACAAGCAGGCAGAGTAGCAAGCAGAGGGAGAGGGAGAAGCAGGCTTCCCGCTGAGCGACGAGCCCGATTCGGGCTTGATCCCAGAACCCTGGGATCATGACCTGAGCCGAAGGCAGTCACTTAACCAACTGAGCCACCCAGGCATCCCCAATTCATCTAGAACTAATAGCAATCCCAAATGTTTATGCACCTAAAACACAAACTCTTAAAAGTACAAAGAAATAAACAATGGCAAATTCAAAATCATATATTCAAAATAACTGAGAGATTAACTATAACTCTGAATAACTGATACAACAAATAAAATTAAAATGAGTAAGAACATAGAAAACTTGACTAAAGCTATAAACCACCCACCTTGATCTAATCAACATTTACAAAACACTACACTTAACAACAGCAAAATACGTATCCAAGTGTACACAAAACATTTACCAAAAGAAACAATATTCTGGGCCATGAAATAAGTTGTAATAAATGTAAAAGAATTCAAGTCACCCAAAGTACACTCTCTGACCACATCAGAATTAAGCCACGAGTTAACAGAAAATATATAAGGTAACAGAAAATAGGTAGAAAACCTCCGAATATCCTGAAAAGTAAATGACACTTCAAAATAATCCGCAGAAAAAATAAGAACTCAAAAAGAGATCAGAAGATATTTTGAACTGAATAAAAATGAACATACAACACATTTCAAAATTTGTGGGATGCAAATAAAACATCAGAGGAAAATTTATAGCACCAACAGCCTGTATGAGAAAGTAAGATCTCAAGTCAATGACCTTACCTTACTCTTCAAGAATTTTTTTTAAGGGCACCTGGATGGCTCAATTGGTTAAGCGCCTGCCTTCAGCTCAGGTCATAATCCTAGAGTCCTGGGATCAACCCCCACATTAGGCTCTCTGCTCAGTCAGGGGTCTGCTTCTTCCCCACCCCTCCCCTCTGCTCCCCTCCACTCATGCTCTCTTTCTGGCTCTCTCTCTCAAATAAAATCTTTTTTAAAGATGCAATTTTTAAAGAAAGAAGTGTAAATTAAACAAAATAATAGAATTTTAAAAAGATAGAATTTTTTTCAAAAGAAGTATAAATTAAACCAAATGAAAGCAGAATGAGAAAGTAATAAAGAAGACAATGGAAATCAATGCAACAAAACCCAAAACAATAAAGGTGAAAAAGCAGTGTTTTAGAAGATCAATGAAACTGAAAAACCTCAAGGAGCGCCTGGGTGGTTCAGTTAGTTGAGCGTCCGACTCCTGATTTTGGCTCAGGTTGTGGGATTGAGCCCCGAGTCAGACTCTGTGCTCAGCGGGGGAGTCTGCTTGAGATTGTCTCCCTCTCCCTCTGCCCCTTCCCCACTCACTCACATACACGATCAACTGCAATTGCTAAGGCAATTCCTTGCAGAGACAAGCTGCTTCTTTTTTTTTTTAAGAGGTGGTGGGGGGGGTGGGGGTGGTGGTGGTGGCGGTTGATCTCAAGACCCTTAGAGTTCATGACTTGAGCCGAAATCAAGAGTCAGACACTTAACCAAGTGGGCAACCCAGGAGCCCCCCCCCAAGACAAGGTTTTTAAACAAATGATAATGGAAATGGATATCTGTACACACAAAAATAAACTGTGATCCATATCCTGTCACCATACACAACAATTACCTTAAAATGGATCACAGACCTAAATGTAAAGCCTGAAACTACAAAAAGTCTAAAAAAAAATAGGAGAATGTGGGTTAGGCAAAATTCCGTAGACACCAAAAACATGATCTGTAAACAAACAAAAAAAACCCTGATGAATTAGACTTCATCATATTAGCAGCTTCTCCTCTTCAAAAGATAGTTAAAATAATGAAAAGAGAAGCTACTTACTGGGGGGGGGGGAATGTGCAAATCTTGTATCTGTTAATGGACCTGCATCCTGAAAATTTAAACTCTCAAACTCAATAAGGAGAGGACAACAGGGGCACCTGGATGGCTCGGTTTAGTGTCTGCCTTCCGCTCCTGTGATGATCCCGGGGTCCTGGGATTGAGCTGCATGTCGGGCTCCCTGCTCTACGGGGAGCCTGCTTCTACCTCTGTGCGCTGCTCCCCCTGCTTGTATTCTCTCACACACTTTCTCAAATACATAAATAAATGAAATCTTTAAAAAAATGAAGAGGGGGGCGCCTGGGTGGCACAGTGGTTAAGCGTCTGCCTTCGGCTCAGGGCGTGATCCCGGCGTTATGGGATCGAGCCCCACATCAGGCTCCTCCGCTCTGAGCCTGCTTCTTCCTCTCCCACTCCCCCTGCTTGTGTTCCCTCTCTCGCTGGCTGTCTCTATCTCTGTCAAATAAATAAATAAAATCTTAAAAAATAATAAAAATAAATAAAAATTAAAAAAATAAAAAAATGAAGAGGAAAACAATCTAATAAGAGATGGGCAAAAGATTCAAACAGTACACCAAAGAAGATACACAAATGACAAGTACATGAAAAGGTGCTCAACATCATCTTGGAGAAATGTCAATTAAAACCAAAATGAAGCACTCCTACGCAACTACTAAAAGGCCTAAAATTTAAAAAGACTGACCATACCAAACACTGGTTAAGTATGTGGAGCAACTGAAACTCTCATCTATTGCTAGTAGGAATATAATAAAATGGCTGAATCATTTTGGAAAACAGTATGAGATTTTCCTAAAAGTTAAATGTACATCCACCCTATACTTGAAGGTATTGACTTACGAGAAATAAAAGCATGTGCCCATACAAAGACTTGTACACAAATATTCACAGCAGCTTTATTTTTAACAACTAAAACCCAGAAAGAGCCCAAATGTCCATCAGTAGGTGAATGGGTAAACAAACTGTGGTGTAACTATGAAACTGCATACTACTTAGCAATAAGAAAGAATGATTTATACGTTCGACAATATGGATGAATCTCAAAATAATTGTGCTGAGTGAGGGGCGCCTGTATGGCTCAGTTCGTTGAGTGTCTGCCTTTGGCTCAGATCATGACCTCAGGGTCCTGGGATCTGGCCCCATGTAGGGCTCCCGGCTCAGGGGGGAGACTGCTTCCCTTCTCCCTCTGCCCCTCCCCATAGCTCGTGCTCTCTCTCTCAAATAAATAAAATCTTAAAAACAAAAACAAAAACACAGTAATTGTGTGGAGTGAAAGAAACCAGAACAAAGAGTACATGTATTATCATTCTATTTATACCAATCTCAAAAACGCAAACTAATGTATAGTGACAGAAATCAGATTAGTGGTTGCCTAGGGATGGGAAGGGAAGAGACTACAGGAAGACAACATTATAAAGGATCATAAGGAAACACTTGGGGTATGTCAAAAAGAGAAAGGACAAAAACGATATGAACATTGCAAAAGATGCAGAAAAAGCATCTGACAAATTACAACATCCATTCATGATAAAAACCCTCAAAAAAGTAGCTTTGGGGGAACATACCTCAACATAATAAAGCCCATATATGAAAAACGCATAGTGAACATCATCCTCAATGGGAAAAACTGAAAGCTTTCCCCCTAAGATCATGAACAAGACAAGGATATCTATCTACTCTTACCACTTTTATTCAACATAGTACACTACGTCCTAGCCATAGCAATCAGACAAAAAAAAGAAATAAAAGATATTCAAATTGGTAAGGAAGAAGTCAAACTTTCACAATTTTCAGATGACATGATATCATATACAGAAAATTGTAAAAGATTCCACCAAAAAACTAGGAGTAATAAATGAATTCAGTAAGATCACAGGATACAAAATCAAGACACAGAAATCTGTTGCATTTCTATATACTAATAACGAAGTAGCCGGAAGAAAAATTAAGAGAACTATCCCATTTACAGTTGCACCAAAAATAATAAAATACCTAGGAATACATTTAACCAAGGAGGTGAAAGATCTGTACTCTGAAAACTGCAAAGCACTGGTGAAAGAAAGACAAAACCAACAAATGGAAAAGAAACTCCATGCTCATGAATTAGGAGAACAAATACTGTTAAAATGTCCATACTATGGAAAGCAATCTACAGATTTAATGCTATCCCTATCAAAATACCAATAGCCTTTTTCACAGAACTAGAACAAATAATCTAAAATTTGTATGGAACTACAAAAGACCCTGAATAGTAATCTTAAAAAAGAACAAAGCTGGAAGTATCAAAATCCCAGATTTCAAGATATGCTACACAAAACTGTAGTAATCAAAACAGTATTGCACAATGGCTCAATGAAAGAGAATACAGAACCCAGAAACACAACCATGATTATATGGTCAATTAATCTACAACAAAGGGTGCAAGAATATGCAATGGGTGGGACGTCCACGTGGCTCAGTCAGTTGGGTGTCCGACAGTCTTTGTGTCAGCTCAGGTCATGATCTCATGGGTTGTGGGGTTGTGCCCCACATCAGGCTGTCAGCAGGGAGTCTGCTTTAGATTCTTTCCCTCTACCCCTCCCCCTACTCGTGCACACGTTCTTTCTCTCTCTAGAATAAATAAGTAAATCTTAAAAAAAAAAAAATGCAATGGGAAAAAGACTCATCAAGAAATGGTGTTGGGAAAACCAGACAGCTACCTGCAAAAGAATCAAACGAGACCACTTTCACACCATTTTTAAAATTTTATACACAAAAATAAACTCAAAATGGATTAAAGCCCTAAATGTGAGACCTGAAGCCATAAAAATCCCAGAAGAGAGCACAGGCAGTAATTTCTCTGACACTGGCTATAGCAACATTTTTCTAAATATGTTTCTTAAGGCAAGGGGAACAAAAGTAAAAATAAACTGTTGGGACTACATCGAAACAAAAAAACTTCTGCACAGCGAAGAAAACAATCAATAAAACAAAAAGACAACCTAATGAATGGAAGAAGATACTTGCAAATGATATATACAATAAGGGTTAATATCCAAAATATATAAAGAACTTATACAACGTAACACCAAAAAGCAAGTAATCTAATTAAAAAGTGGACAAAAGACAAGAATATATAGTTCTTCAAAGAAGACATACAGCTGGCCCACAGACACATGAAAATACGCTCAACATCACTCATCATCAGGGAAATGCAAACCAAAACCACAACGAGATCTCACCTCACACCTGTCAGAATGGCTAAGATCAAAAACACAAGAAACAGAAAGTGTTGGCAAGGATATGGAGGAAAAAAAAACCCTAATACACTGTTGATGGGAACACAAGCTGGTACAGCCACTGTGGAAAACAGTATGGAGTTTCCTCAAAAAATTAAAAATAGAACTACCCTAAGTTCCGATAATTGCACTACTGGGTATTCACCCAAAGAATATGAAAATAATAGTTCAGAAAGATACAAGCACCCCTATTATGTATTAAGCATTATTTGTAGTAGCCAAATTACAGAAGCTACCCAAGTGTCCATCAACAGATGAATGGAAGAAGATGTGGTATACATATACAATGGGCTATTACTCAGCCATAAAAAAAGAATAAAATCTTGCCATTTGCAACAACATGGATGGATCTAGAGAGTTCAATGCTAAATGAAATAAGTCAGTCTCAGAAAGACAAAGTACCATATGATTTCACTCTTATGTAGAATTTAAGAAAACATATATGAAATGTCCAGAATAAGCAAATCAATAGAGATATAACGTAGATCAGTGACTGCTTTGAGGCTAGGGTAGGGGCTGGAGCACATACAAGGGTGACTGCTAAATAGTACAGGGTTTCTTTTTATGGTGATAGAATGTCCCAAAATAATTGTGATGATGGTTACACAACTATGAATATACTAAAAACCAGTTAATTGTGCATTTTCAATGAATGAATTGTATGGTGTGTATATTACACCTCAATAAAACTGTCACCTAAAAAGAATTATGAATGGGGGCGCCTGGGTGGCGCAGTTGTTACACGCCTGCCTTCGGCTCAGGGCGTGATCCCAGCGTTCTGCGATCGAGCCCTGCATCAGGCTCCTCCACTGGGAGCCTGCTTCTTCCTCTCCCACTCTCCCTGCTTGTGTTCCCTCTCTTGCTGGCTGTCTCTTTCTCCATCAAATAAATAAATAAAATCTTTTTTAAAAAAATTATGAA
>NC_048220.1:21993325-22194696 GCF_002007445.2 Ailuropoda melanoleuca
CTTAAAAAAAAAAAAAAAAAAGAACATATTCTATCCAGTGTACATGAAATAGCCACCAGGAAAGTTCATATAATGGCCATAAAACAATAAAATAAATTTTTAAAAACAAATTATACAGCTTATATTCTCTAACAAGAACATAAATAAATTAGTAATAAATGCTATGTGGAAAGTCCTCAAATATTTGAAAATGAAACCACATCTTTCCATGGATCAAGGAAGAAGTCACACAGGGAATAAGGAAATATCACATACTAAATGGTAATAAAATCACAATATATCACAACCTGCGAGATACACCTAAAGCAGGGCTAAGAGAGAAAATTATAGTTTTATTTATTTATTTATTAGACAGAGACAGCCAGCAAGAGAGGGAACACAAGCAGGAGGGGTGGGAGAGGAAGAAGCAGGCTCATAGCGGAGGAGCCTGATGTGGGGCTCCATCCCATAACGCCGGGATCACGCCCTGAGCCGAAGGCNTGAGCCAAAGGCAGACGCTTAACAAATGAGCCACCCAGGCGCCCCAGAAATTGATAGTTTTAAATACAGAAAACAAGAAATGTTTACAATTAATGACTTAAGCCCCCATCTGAAGAAGTTAAAAGAAAAGTAAATGAAACCCACAATAAGAAGAAAGAAGACAATAACCGCGATGAAGGAAAAACCAAAGAAATAGAAAATGGAAAAAATTAAAAGACGGTTCTTAGAAATGATCAATAAAACTCACAAAACTCTAGCTAGACTAATCAAAGAAAATGAAGAGAGAAAATACAAATCACCAATATCAGGGGAAAAATGACTTTAGTAGAGATCCCACAGACATTAAAAGAGTAAGTATTGGGGCGCCTGGGTGGCACAGCGGTTGAGCGTCTGCCTTCAGCTCAGGGCGTGATCCTGGCGTTACGGGATCGAGCCCCACATCAGGCTCCTCTGCTATGAGCCTGCTTCTTCCTCTCCCACTCCCCCTGCTTGTGTTCCCTCTCTCACTGGCTGTCTCTATCTCTGTCGAATGAATAAATAAATAAAATCTAAAAAAAAAAAAAAAGAGTAAGTATTTATATTATAAATAACTCTATACCAACAAACTTTTGACGACTTAGATGAAATGAAGAAATTATAAGACTGACACAAGGAAGAGAAAATCTGAATAGCCCTATATCTAATGAAAACCTTGAATTTATAACTGAATACCTTCCAATAAAGAATACTACAGGCCCAGATGGCATCACCGTTGAAGTATATTAAAATATTCAAAGGGCGCCTGGGTGGCTCAGTCAGTTAAACGTCTGCCTTTGGCTCAGGTCATGATCCCAGCATCCTGGGATGGAGCCCTGTGTCAGGCTCCCCATTCAGTGGGGAGTCTGCTTCTCCCTCTCTATCTGCTTCTCCCCCAACTCATGCTCTGTCTTGCTATCTCTTGCCCTCTCAAATAAATAAAAAAATCTTTAAAAAAACCCCGAAAACATTCAAGGAAGAATTAAAACTAAATTCCACAAACCAGTTCAGAAAATAGAAATGAGAAGAACATTTCCCTGCTCCTTTTAAAGAGCCAGAGCTACCCTGCTACTAAAACCAAAGACAAGAAAACTACAAATAACATCTCCTAGTCCTGCCACCACCACAGACACACACACTAAAGTCCTAAGATTTGAATCGATATCCAAAAAGAAGAATTGTCAATAAGGTCATAAGAAGAGGTTCAACATCATTAGTCGTCAGGGAATCAGAAACTGAAACCAGTATGAGATACCTTTATGTGCCCAGGAAAAGGGCTCCAACTGAAGAGACTGACAATACCAAATGTAGACAAGGATGTGGAACAAATCAAACTATCACGTACTGCTGAGGGATGGGAGTGGAGTGAGGCAGGAGCACGACACAGTCGCTTTGGAAAATAGTTTTGATTTTAGTATCAATTTAACATAATTCAACATACAACTGAGCAATTCTACTTTTTACCATATAACCCAATATTTATTCTTGAAAAAAGAAAACTTAAATCTACACAAAGGCTTGTGTCTATTTAGAGATACTTTCTTCTTAATATTTCAAATCTGGAAAACACCCAAATGTTCATTAACAGGTACACAGATAACATAAATTTTGATATTTTCATACAACACAAATAAAAAGGAACTCAGGAATAAAAAAGAACAAATCACCAATCCATTCATGAACATGGAAGAATTCCAAAAGCAGGTGCTGAGCAAAAGGCAGCAAGCATACATACAAAAGGAGTACACACTGTATGGATTTCATTTACATGAAATTCTAGAAAAAGCACAACTTATCTATAGTGACATAAAACAGATCAGTAATTGTGAGGGCCCAGTGGTGGGGGTGAGGTAGACTGCAAAGAAACACAAGGGGACCTTTGGCGGTGACAGAAGTATTCTAATTCTTGATCAGGGCAGTGGTTACACAGGTGCATACACCTACCAAACTCCAACTGTATATTTTTTAGGTGTGTGTAAGGTTGATTTTAAAAGTAAAGGAGTGTGATGGCACACATATAGGCAGAAAGTAACATGCCTACCTCACATTATCCACAAAAATAAATTGGACTAAAGATAAACATAGAAAACAAAATTGCAATTACATTAAACTAAAAAATAAGAGGGTATGCTTATGATCCTGGGGAAGCAAAAAGCTTCTTTAACAGAGCTCAGGTCGTGATCCCAGGTATCGAGCCCCGCATCGGGCTCCCTGCTCAGCAGGAAGCCTGCTTCTCCCTCTCTCACTCCCCCTGCTTGTGTTCCCTCTCTCGCTGTGTCTCTGTCAAATAAATAAAATCTTAAAAAAAAAAATTTTAAGATCTTCCAGACCGTAATACTTAAAAGGACTCTAACTGGGAGATGTATTTGTAGCATACAGAAGAAATTATTAGAATCCGGAATTCAAGCAAAACACCACAAAAAGAAATCCTTCTGAAATTCATTAGGTGAAAGAGGCAACCCCAAGAGCAGAGGAAACAGGTAAATTCACCTACAGAGAAATCACATGGATGACAAATGTGTGAAGATGATAAACCTCACTAGCAATCTAGGAAATGAAATGCCATTCTGCACTCAAAAGATTGGTGCTTCAAGCAACAAATGGTGATGTACATGTGAGGAATCAGGGGGAATACAAGTGGGAGCACTGACTGGTACAACTGATGCGGAGGCAATTTGAGAATATGTATTAAATATACTGTCTTAATACTCAACAATTCTACTTCTTACTTTACACAAAAGAAACTCATATGCACAAAAGAAGGCATGAAAAAGATATCCACACAAGCAATGTTTATGGAAATGAAAACTTGGCAACAACTTAAACACCAAAGGGAAATAATTCAACTAAAATACATTTATACTATGGACGCAAATAAATGAAACTAAATACTTCTATATGTAATCTATTATCTATATATAATAAAGACACATAGTAACTATAGAATGGTCTCTAAGACCTGTTGCTGATTAAATAAATCTGGGCAGAAATAAAGTCAAAGAGAGAGTGCTTACATGTAATGATCACATATGTATGTTTGCAAATGCATGTGAAAAGACTTGCAAAAGTAAGCATGGAAGTTGCTCTGGTGAGATGGTGGAGGCAACACTGGGAAAGGCTATTATTAGGGGTCCTGGTCAAATTTCCACAAGAATATATTCTTCTATTATTCATGTAAATATAAATTAATGTTAAAAAAAAAAAGTATCTCTAAATTGAACCTGGAACTGTTGTCTAAGGAACCTCTTTCCACAGCACATCAGGATGGCTATGTCCAATGGAAAGGGGGCCCTGAGACAAGAGTTTGAGAAGCCCTTACCACCTGCAACCTAGAACACTTTAACAGTTTGCAACAAACACTGATGCGTTTTAAGTCTCTTCCCAATTGCCTTCAAAGCTTTTTCAAAAACCTCTTAATCCAATCGCTCTTGATTCAATTATCTTGTTTTATTTTCTTCATAGCAATGACCACTATTTGAACTTATGTATTTATTATCTGTCTCCCACTAAAACGGGAATGGCAAGACAATTCTGAATTCATGATTTTAGTCAAGCCATTTAGAGTTTTCTAATAGTATCAAAGACACATGTTATTTACTTACCTTAGTTGGAAAAGGAAATTTGGAAGGTTCTGTTTTGCATGGTGTATGAATAGCCGTTAGAGGGGGAGGCCATGAATGCGTCATCTCCTGAAATGTAATTATTACAGTTTGTTTTCAACCAGTTCAAGGATAAAAATTACATAGCTAAAAACCAGATTTGTATTATAAATGCTGGTTTCATGATAGGTCCTCCATAAGTATACATATTTAATCAATAAATATTAATTAAGCACAATTGTGTGCAAGGCAGTATGGGGCAGGAAATATATATAATATACACTCCCTGGCTTCAAGGAGCCTGGAGCTAAGGTGATGAAACCTGTGAATCCTCACAGAAATCAGCCTGTAATCAAATACAAGGCACACAGTACAATGCTACTGAAGATGAGGGTGCTGTGAGAGCGGGAGGGGCAGGTAATAATAAGAAAAGGAGCTAACATTTATTGTGTACCATTAATGGGCCAGATACTGCACTGTTTTACAGGTCTGTTACTCACTTAGTACTCACAATGATATTAGGAGGTAGATACTATTATTATCCTAACTCTATGTAGCATAAAACTGAAGCACAGAAGTTATTTTTTAAAGGCCACACACTTGTGGACACAAAATTTCACCGTAGGAAGTCTGGCTGCAGAGCCCATTTGCTGACAGAAGTTTTGGTCAGGTGGAGGAAACCAGAAGAGAGATATCAAAAGCACATGAGAAGGAAGACAGACAAGCAAGGCCGTAAGAATGATTTCATTCAATGCCTTCTGTTTAATCACATGCCAATTATGTTCAAGTGGAGATTTGGATAAGATCACAATGTATATGCTAGAGGAGCAGGGGAAAGAGAGATATCAGATTTAGCATAAGGAAGGAGTGTTTTATTTCTGGCATTTAGTTCAAAGTAAGCCATTAGGTAGACTGAGAAAATACAATAAATTAAAGGTGGTTTAACTTTTAGGAATTTACTCTGTAGCTATACCTACACAGTTATGTAAAGATACATGTTCAAGGGGCATACACTTGAAAAATGGAAACAATCTAAATATCTAACAGCACAGAATAATTAAATAAATTACCAGACAGCATACAATGGAACACCAAGCAGACAGTAAAATGAGGAATTTTACTACTGATATGAAATGTTGTCCACATTATATTGTTAAGTGAAAAACAGAAATCATAGTCTATGTCCTAGTAAGTGTTTGTATATGAAAAACTATATATGAAAAAAATCTCTGGCTACCTTTGGGCAACAGAACGACAGAAGGGGAAAGAGACCTGGGCACTTGATACAGTCTCTACTACTGGAACTTCGTAAAACAGCCACCTGCACTGTAATTGCTCTTTATCTTCTTACAATGCTTTATTTTTTAATAGCATTTCACTTTCTGAAATACCACTAATAGTTAATTATTTCCAATATCCAGCAAGAATGTCAGCTCAAAAGGGGCAATACTATCATTATCACCACTGTACCCAAGGAGCCTGCTACATGGCTGGTGCTTCATTAGTAAGCCGTGAATTAACCTCTCTTGTTTTTACAATACACACTTATCATTTTCAGATTAAATTTTTCTTCCTTAAGTTTATGAAGGAGTTCCTAGAAGTAGTATGACTACAGATATCAAGAAAACATGAAGGCAATTTGGACCTGCAGGTCCTCACGCACTGCATGTAGAGAAATGAAACAGAAACTCGGACCCTCTAGGTTTTCAGTGTTGGCATTTTACACCTCAAATACCAAAGTACTTTCAATAGAAAATCTATTTAACTCCATCATTAAATGTCTGAACAACTATTACACCCATGGCCATGTGCCAAGCCCTGTATCTATAAAATGAAGAATAAATGGTCACTATCATCAAAGACATAATTGTGAGAATATCTAAGATTCTTCCAGGTATTACAATGCCATGCATCTCTGAAGATTCAAAGGGAAAAGATAAATGCTCCATTACAGTTTTATATACATGGCAACTAAAAAATGCATGCTATACGAGATTCAAAAGAAAGAGTTATCATTGTGATTTGATGGTCTGACACAGGGGAAAGAAGGATTTCACTGGGATTCTAAGAAAAAACAGAATCTGTATATGATTAAAGACAAAGGAGAAACATATTTCACAAAAGTCTACTTTAAAAAGGTAAAAGACAAGAAAGCGTATGACTTAGTGAAACCAATTTGACAAAAGTGGTGAATCAATAGCGAGAGAGGTTAGAACTGGCCTGTGAAAGGTCTAGAACGCTGAACTTGGACACCTTTCTATGGGGCTTAGAGAGCCACTGAAACTTCTAAGATGGAAATTAACTTATAAAGACAATGGATTAAAGAGAGAATCTGGTAGCAATACAGAAGACAGATGAGCAAAGAGAGGACTGTAGATTGTAATTCTTGAAGCTCAAGGTGGCAGAAATGGAAATAAAAGAATAGCATTTTCAAGGAAAATTCAAACTGTACATGCGATTAAATTTTGTGATTAAATAGAACATGAGAGAAAATTAGGATTTTACACGTAGAAGCACAGGAGAATGGTGGTTACTACTAAGAGAAGGAAGTCTGATAAATCTGCCTTTAGATATGTTGAGTCAAAAGAAGCAGGGAGAAAAGCAAATGAACACACAGCTACGAAGCAAGGAAGAGACATAAACCACAACTCAGAGGAGGCCAAGGAGGAGAGAAAGACTGAAGAGTTAACAGGTGAAGCCTAACAATGGAGGAAAATCAAGATGGAGTGGAAAAAAATGGAGAGGCTAGAAAAAAGACTCATATTTAAAAGAGAAGAGAAGACACCAAGCTCTGCCAAAAGGCAGAGCATGAGAGACAAGAAAGGTGGATGGAAATAAAAACAATGAAGCATAATAACAGTCAAGGAAGGAAGACTGAGGTTTTTAGAAGGAAAACTTAAAAATTCTTGAAAACAGCAGAAAGAGCAGAAAACTCACATGAAGGGGAAGATCATGAGCTTAGAGAAACAGCGTCAGTAGAATCACAGAAGTAAATGAGAGACTGTGCTGGGCTGAAGAAAGGAAGAAGAGAATAAAGTGGAAGGAGCAATGCAAGCAGTCTTTCAGAATTATCCATGGTGAAATGCAGGTACAGACACAAAAAATCAGGAGCTTATGCAAAAAGTACAATACGTGACAGTTTTTCTCTACTGAGCCAAAAGCAGTCACTGTCACTCATTAATCCACTAGACGTTCTCTTTTGCCAACTGACAACGTTTTCTTGCCCCAAAAGAGGAATGCACATTTTGGTCATGTGTCGATTTTGAACATATTCCATCCAACACCCAAAATGAGCAGTGTTCAGAGGAGGTCTTTCATTGTAGGAACTGACCAGCAGGTACAAATGAATTACAAAGCAAGCTATTTTCAATGAAACGGTTTGACTGGTAATTACTGATAAGCCTTAGAAAGTACTGCTGTATTTGGTTTCTTCCTCTTTTCAAGTCAAACTATTATGACTGGAATTTGTTTTACTTAAAAATGAAAAACAAACAAAACCAGTTCTTTTGAGGGCAGGTAGTAAAGAAACCAAATGACTCAGAAACTAAGAATGAAAATAAGCATAACAGAGTCAATTATTTTTTATAGACATACTGAGTTTCACATGTAAGGAATCTGCTGCCCCAGATCCTTCGTGAAGTATCGGGGGGAAGGGGCAAGAAGATAGCAGAGTATCATAAGCAAAAAAGAAAGTATTAAAACAACAACAACAACAACTTACTTTAAGAATTTCATCCACACAGCTCACATCACCAGAAGCAGATGCCTTAAGAGGAAAAGAAACACACATTAGATTTGGAGTCATTTATTATTAGATTTTTATCATTTGTTGCAGAGATTCAACAATACTATTAGAAAACCAATAAGACATATTTATGATCCCACTATTCTAAATCACAACACTAATTAACCTTTTGACAAATTTCCTTAAATGCAAAATTTTCAAATTCTAAAAAATTTTAATCACCAACTATACAAGGACTTGAAGACCTTTGTATTTATCAAAAGTTTTGAAAAATCTTATCTATTTCTAATCTTAGAAATAAAGTTTTAAATGTTATTTTGCAGGTGGAGCAACTTGTCAAAAATCTGAGTTTATTTATATACAATATATACCTGTGATATTGAATACATTATTTCACATAAACTAACCAACAGAATAAAACCAATATTATTGAAAGGATATTTGTCTGGAATATGATGGATATTTTACACAGCTTTCCTTAAATCATGGAAAAGTTGTTTATTCTAAAGCACAATCAGGAATTGGAGAACTAGAGTTTGAACTCAAGTCTATCTCCAAGGATCAAGTTGTTTGAAGAAAGAACAACCACTTCTCTGTTCTCTTCAGAGGAGTAATTAGATGACAACTGCCATGAACAATGAGTTTCCCAAGGCCACAGGAAAAATGTTTAAAGTTCTTAAAAAAGCATTTCACCTATCATTGATCCCTTTTACCACGGTTTTAAGCTATGGACTATGGTTTTTGGTTATGAACACTATTTTAAAATTTTTATTAAAAGATAAAACTTAAACTATTGCACAGTAAATACTCAATTTCTTTACTTATTCTGATGTTTTGGTATGCAGTTATAAATACTATAAATTTCAAACCATCACTATGAATCTAAAGCAGCTGTCTCAAACCTTTAAGTGTAAACAGAGAAAAAGCTCACGGCATCCAAACCATGCAACATTACCAACTTGATGGATGCCCCCAAAATCCCAACATTCACTACAGTGAATCATAGCCCACATCGCATTCATGAGTATCATGAGAATACAAGTTACTTTTTTTAAACAAAAGAACACAAGACATATTCTTTCATAAAACCAAAAGGAGGAAATCTAAGGTACTGATTTCACAGATCATGCTTTTATTCTATAACTGACTGTCATCTGAATATTTCAAAACAGTGAACGACATTTTCTCTACTGCCCAATAGGGGAAGCTAACAGGTTTACTGATCTACTTCGGAGTCAATCACAAGTCTTTTTTTTAAACTTATATTTATCTTATTATAAAACTGAGACAAAGTTCAAGTTGAGTTACAATTTCATAGTAAACTGCTTCACAGAGTCATAATATTAAAAGCTCTAAGGGGCTCCTGGGTGGCTCAGTCAGTTAAGCGTCCCAACTCTTGATTTTGGCTCAGGTCCAGATCTTGGGGTGACAGGAGGTTCTCTCTCCCCTTCCCCCCCCCCGTTCTTTCTCTGTCTAAAATAAATGGATAAAAAACAAAACAAAAAAAGACTCTAAATGTGTCACTTACATCCAATGGTTGGGAAGGTATTTTCAGCTTGGCAAGATGTGCTTTGCTACTGGGCTTCAGTTCAGTCATACTGTTGCCATGGGATTGGCTGCTGTAGTGCTCAGAGGACAGCTTTGGTTCCATGGACTCCTGTCCATCCATGGGCCGCACATAGGCAGTGGGTTTCTGTAACATCGAACTGGACTTTGACATCAATGAAGGTGGGAAAGACTGATTTGAATGCTGCCCACTTGAAAAAGGTACACGGGAAGGAGAATCCCAGTTTGCATCAGGGTCCCGAGGTGATTTGGAACGTTGATGTTCCTTGCTATGGTGATCATTCCCATGAGACCTGGAATGACTGGAGCTTAATGAAGAAACAGCCTGGGGTTTTCCAGGGCTGGAAGAGCGTGATTTGGAGTGTTCCGACCCATGCTGGCTTTTTTTCCGACTACTGCTTCCACTACTGCTGTATGAGTCACGGTCATGCCTCTGGCCACTACTATTGGTGCCACCACTGCCACCTGCACTGGTCCGCTGGCTACTGTGTCCACTCTGCAAGCCTGAGGACCGTTTCTGAGACTGAGAAGTACTGGGTGCAGGTCCTACTGGAGTCCATTTGCTACTCTGATGAGAGGTCCCATGTCTCTGTTCAAAGAAATTTGGGTTAGATTTTTCATCTGCTGTCGGTGGTACTGTAGGCTTGGGAATTGCAACAAGCTTTGGTATAGATCTGTCTCCTATGAAATCCTTCATTTCATCGTAGTTTCCAAGCATACTCTGAATACGACTTGATAGCTTATCTTCTTTGCTAGTCTACAAAAATTGTAAAATAAAATGATATAATTAGCATAACTGGAAATAAAAGATGCTTCTAAATGGACTTTCCAAATTTCAAATGCAAAAGGGCTTTTCAAAAGGAGGCCTCATCTCGTATCTTAAGGTTAACATCTCAAAAGCAAACTCCAAATATATAATTTTTATAATGAAAAAAATGCACTGAAAGTGAGAAACATTCATGCAAAAACACAAATATTCTATAGGACACTGAGAAGTGTGTACAAACGATTTCAGGAGGGAAAAAAAATTCCAAATTTCACAGATAAATATACTGGAACAGTAGTAAAAATCTTTTGAAGGGCGGGAAAAGTATTGTGCCTTGGGCAGATTAGCTAACACTCATTATTCTGGCAATGTAGGAAAACATATTCCTGGAGTTCAATGTTACAGTTAAAAGGAGAAACAAAAATTTAATGAAACATATTATACCCAACTGACTTTTTAAAAAAATTTTAATTCTTTCTGTTACTGTGACTAATTAAGTTAATAAAAGTCAACAACAAACTAAAAATGGAAAATCCAGGGGCGCCTGGGTGGCTCAGTCATTAAGCAGTTGCCTTCAGCTCAGGGCATGATCCCAGAGTCCTGGGATCGAGCCCCGCATAGGGCTCCACTGGGAGCCTGCTTCTTCCTCTCCCTTTGCACCTCTCCCTCTCCCCCTGCTTGTGTTCCCTCTCTCACTGGCTGGCTCTCTCTCTGTCAAATAAATAAATAAAATCTTTTAAAAAAATGGAAAATCCACTGATAAAGTTTCAAATATTAATTCTATTAATTCTTTTTTTTTTTTAAAGATTTTATTTATTTATTTGACAGAGATAGAGACAGCCAGCGAGAGAGGGAACACAAGCAGGGGGAGTGGGAGAGGAAGAAGCAGGCTCACAGCAGAGGAGCCTGATGTGGGGCTCGATCCCACAACGCCGGGATCATGCCCTGAGCCAAAGGCAGACGCTTAACCACTGTGCCACCCCAGGCGCCCCTAATTCTATTAATTCTGATCAAGAGACACTCCAAGTTTTGAAGTCAATGGTACAGACTGTTTTAAAAATTATTCTTGGATAAGAAGAAAGTCCAAGATACCTAAAAGCTTTAGGACTCTTTCACATTCACAAACATGAAAGACAGTACGCTTACTGAGGGCATTAAGAGGAAATCAAGACAGAACCACTATTTATTTTGAGGTTGGCATGAACTGATAATGACTTTAGATTATCTGAAAATCAGTTTGAGCCCTATGAAACAAGAGAGGGAAATAGATAGCAATTTGTAGACAACATCAAGATGAGGAATCAAATCCAGTTCATTACAATGTAATTACAAAATAAATGGTAGCATGATTTGAAGATTCTGGACCAAACTCCTGGGTTTTCTTTTGAAATGCCTTTAATCCCTAATCCCAAACCCCAGGTTTTGTGTTACACTCATATAAATGATGTCAGTGTACCTGGCCTTTAAATGAAAATCCTTAAAAATTTTTTTTAAAAAGTGGCTTTTATAGGGGCACCTGGGTGGCTCAGTCAGTTAAGCATCTGCCTTCGGCTTGAGTCCTGATCCTGGGGTCCTGGGATCGAGCCCCACGTTGGGCTCCCTGCTCAATGGGGAGTCTGCTTCTCCCTCTACCCCTCCACCCTGCTTGTGCTGTCTCTCTCTCTCCTCAAATAAAGAAATAAAATCTTAAAAAAAAAATGGCTTTTACAAAAGCTTCTACAAACACCAAATGTTACAAGGGTAAACCTAGAATATGTTGTTACATTTATATTTCTTCAGAAAAAAGTCTAACACACTGTCAATCTCACATCGTAAACCAACAATGGTCATTACTGCTGCAATACCATTATACAAAATATAAGCCTTTAAAATGTAGGGTAGATCAAATGATCGAAAGCCAAATCAAACATTAGAGACATTTGTGGCCACTATAGCCACATTAGTCATCAGAAGTGATATTATTCAGTGTTTTATGTAATCCCAAATCAAGTACAATGATAGTTATAAAAATAGCAATTGGTTCACTTTATTGGACATATCTGACAAGCTTTTAATCTAAATTGGATATTGTTCATTAAGCCCATAAAAAAGAAAGATAACTTAGTATAAAATAGAAAAAGGAACCAGACTGATACTGAAGACACATTTATTCAAATATAGTAGTAGTCACTGATACTTAGCAAATTAAGTAAGCAAATGGCAAGAAACAAGGGAGAAACAAAAGAATCTAATATTTGTCTTTGATTGACATTTTATTATACTCAAAAAAACCTAGGAAATAGACGATGCTTACTCATTTACAAAATTTTAATTTAATTCAGAAAGGTGAAATGTCTGCCCAGGGTTAGTGGTAGAGCCTGGGATGTAGAGATCAATGTCTGAGCTAATCCAGACCACATTTTCAAGAATATGAGATAGCAACAGGGGGCAGGGGAGGAGGTCTGGGTTTGAGGATGACTTTAGGAGGCTAATAATACTTTCTTGATCTGGGTACTGATTATATAAGGTTGTTCATGTTGTGAAAATTCTTTCAGCTAGAACACTTGTTTTGTGTACCTCTCTGTATGTATGTTATACTCCAATGACAAGTTTACCCCAAAAATCTACATTTTTATTTGGAGGAAAGTAAAAATGTTAAATGGCATATACGATCATAATTCTTTTCTACTACAAAAATTCAAGTTTAAACATTTGAAAAGCAAAAATGTCACACTATTGGGGGGAAAATTCACAGGACTACTTACAACTTTGTATGGCTCGGCAAAGAGAGGAGAGCTAGGTGGGAAGGCGTCTTCGCCCTGCTGAATTTCCTGATTCCGCCTTTCCCGTTCTTTCATACGCAGCACATTTCGGTCTTCACGGTTCATGTTGCTAAGAAGAGAAACACAATATTTGTATCACAAAAAGGAAAGTTAAAATCAAATGTTCTGTACTCATTTTGAAAGTTTAATGCTTCATTCGGAGATTCCCTTTCGACTTCCAAGTAGTAACAGGCATTAGTGCTGAAGCTGGGTATTGGTTAATGGTTTTACCAACTAATACCAATAGTGTCTTGCACAACTACTGATATAGTAAACACTAGCCCAGAGTATTAGGATCCACCCCATTGAAACACTTAACCTTATCAATTTTTA
The DNA here is from genome assembly GCF_002007445.2 of Ailuropoda melanoleuca. Lineage (NCBI taxonomy): Eukaryota > Metazoa > Chordata > Mammalia > Carnivora > Ursidae > Ailuropoda > Ailuropoda melanoleuca. The sequence continues at coordinate 22,006,631 of NC_048220.1, forward strand.
AAGTATTCAGCTAGCTATAAGTCAGTTACAACTTATACATTCAGATAGATGGAAGGTAGTATTCAAACCCAAATCCTTAAGATTTCCTATAAGCCTTTCATGGCTTCCTCTTCAGAAATCTAACTATTCTTTGCTATTAGAGGCACGCAAACCCACTCCCGCCTACCACTCCCTCCCCCCGGGGTCCAGTGCTTTTCTCTACTTTCCATCTACCTTATCTTGATTTCTTTTTGTCCCAAACACAGCTTCCTTGGTGTCCATCCTTATGGCAGTTTGACCTCAGCTTTGCTGTTGCTCTAGATTCCCTAAAAAACGACATTTCTGCTCTAAATACATTAATATTTCAATTAATACCTCAATAAATGGCAAAACTGAGGCTTTCAGTAATATAATCTAAAATTAACTTGGGTTAGTAATAGTAGTTGAAACTGTACTGAAAAAGAAAGTCTTTTGGAATGGAGGGGAAAATAAGGGTGTCATTTCTACAAACATTACAACATGCTGTATTTTCACTAAGAACAAACCAAAGAAGATAGTTTATTTATAGCAGCAGGGACTTATGGTTAAATAGATAATAATGAAAAAGGTTGCTGAACCTTGGGATAAGGGATAACCAGGGACTCTACAACATTCTTCCCTGGAGATAGATAGAGTAAACTATCGTGGTTTTATTTGGAGGTGGGGGACGCAGGGAGTCCTCTTGGAGACCGAAGGGGAAAAAACAGGTTATACTTGTAGAGCATTTCTAACCTTATGATTCATAAATCAAATCTATTCAGAAAATTTAAGTAAATCAAGACTGGAAAGAAATTTTAATTGTAAAATCAGAATGGACATCAGGGACGCCTGGGTGGCTCAGTCAGGTAAGCATCTGCCTTCGGCTCAGGGTTTCGGGACTGAGAGGACTGAGGCCCGTGTAAGGCTCCCTGCTCAGTGGGGAGTCTGCTTCTCGACAACCTCTCCCTCTGCCCCTCCTTGCTCTCCCCTACCCTGTTCGTGCACTTTCTCAAAAAAAAAAAAAAAAAAAAAATGGAAAGAAAAACCCATACGCTCTTGAGGATTTTTATGTGGTTAGAACCAGTGCAAGTAAACATTCAAAAATAAAAATTTACTATCAAAGCAATTTAGTATTTAAAAAATATTCTAAGTGTTCCAAATGAATATTCAGGTTTTTCTGTGTAATATTCTAATAAACTAGACAAGAATATAAGCTATTTTGGGGGGACTGAGTGGCTCAGTCATTAAGCGTCTGCAGGGCATGATCTCGGCATTATGGGATCGAGCCCCACATCAGGCTCCTCTGCTATGAGCCTGCTTCTTCCTCTCCCACTCCCCCTGCTTGTGTTCCCTCTCTCGCTGGCTGTCTTTCTGTCAAATGAATAAAATCTTAAAAAAAAAAAAAAAAGAATATAAGCTATTTTGTGGTTGAAATAGTGTGTGCTTTTTTTGGCCTCCCTGGTACTTAGCACCATACAGAAGCACAAAAAGTATTTGATTCTTTCAGGGTTCCTGGGTGGCTCAGTCGGTTGAGCATCCAAGCGGCCCCACTTGTGCTTGGGATTCTCTCTCTGCCCCTCCCTCCAATCCCCATCCCCACTGGCTCTTTCTCTCTCGCTAAAATAAATAAATACATCTCTTTAAAAAGTATCTGATTCCTTCTTTAATAAATACTAGAAAACATCTACACTTTGGTATTCTGAGACCAAAGAACGTGTATCATCCTCCAGTACACCTGAACCAACTAACAACTGTATATCACTAACGATCAGGTTTCAGATGGACCTCTACAACTATGGTGCTGCTGCACATGAAGTTATTTGTATCCTAAGAGTCTAAGGGGTATATTAAATACTAATTTCCCCACATCTCCTAAATTCAATTCCTTAAAAAAAGAAATGTCTTCCTTAAACTATGATTTAATAAAGCACTAAAATAATCATGCAAGAAACACCTGTACATTTATTGTAGAAATAGATATGATTCCTACAATAAAATTCCTCCTATAATCAAATAAAAAAGTATTCTCTTTTCTTAAACCATGAGTCATCTGACTGAATATTTCCTTTTAACAAGACCGCCAAGAAGAAGAACAAAATTAAATGATTGCTTGTAAGAATTAATATCCCAGTTGTAGCTCTGATTCTCTAATTTTTTTCTGATCTGCCTTCTTTTCACATCTAATTTACTGGATCCACATTTTCCCCATGTCTTTATACATCAGTATATCTGCCTAAGATAAAGATTCCCACAAAGCAATAATTCCAGTAATCAATCTGAGCGACCTAAAATTAACAATGAAATTTAACGAGTCAGTTTGAAGTATATCTTTGTTGTACAGGCCAACCTATTTCATAGGATTTTCCTCAGGACATTTGCAACTACTATACTGAAAAAGGATTCCGTTAAAATTAGCTAATTGCTACATCAAAACAAAATCTGTGGGACTACCAGAAAAATAATTTTTAAAAGAATACTGCAAGTAGAAAGGAGAGTTCTCCATTTAAAATTTTTTAATTACTTAAGGTAAACTGTTTTAAGTACCCATCAAGCACTTATGTTAAGTTGATAAATACATTACAAACAACATTCTATGGCATAGCATAATGGTGTAGCAATTTCACTGCTACAAGATGAAGAAAATGAGTAACTATCCTGAGATTTTTGGGGATCCAGGTATGTAACTATGAGAGAGGAGGGGTACAAATACACAAAGGAACAAGGAGAAAAAGAACTAGGAGCTAGAAGTAGTACTATGAACTCATGTTTATATTTTAAAAATTTGTCTATCGATCTACCTACCAATCGAGAGAGACAGACACAAACAGAGTCTCCATTTCTGTACACTGAAAGAGTCTAGGAGCGGCAACATACCAGAATAACGAAGCACCCTCAGCACCCAAATTCTGATTTCTAATATCATTTCCTACTAAAGTGGAATAGGATTTCTTGGAGAAATAGCTCACTCCAAGGCTTCAGCAGAGGAAGTACAAAGAGACCTTAAAACACCTTGTTTTAACAGCAAGAAAATACACAAAAACAGATGGAGACATCAAAAGGGCATGGGAACCAGCCTGAAGGTGCTCTCACCAGTCAGATTTAGAAACATGAGCATCAAAATAAAGACAAGAATGGAATACAACCAAATGAGTAAAAAAAGAATCCCCGAGGGCGCCTGGCTAGCTCAGTCAGTAGACCGTGCTACTCTTGATCTTGGGGTCATGAGTTCAAGCACCATGTTGGGTGTGGAGCCCAGTTAAGAAACAAAAAACAGGGGCGCCTGGCTGGTTCAGTCAGTAAGCAGATGCTTTTGGCTCAAGTCAAGATCCTAGCATCCCGGGATTGAGCCCCACATGGGGCTCCCTCCTTAGTGGGAAGTCTGCTTCTCCCTCCCCCCCGTTCTTGTGCTCTCGCTTGCATGCTCTCTCCCCCTCTCAAATAAATAAAATCTTAAAAACAAACAACAAAAACCCCCCAAAACACAAATTCCTGAGTCTACAGTGATAATAGCAAAAAATAAAATGAAGAGAAATAAAGCAGGGAGTAAATGCCCTTCTTTAGAGAAGAACGTCAACTAATAAATGCATAAGAAATAAAGAGAATTAGAAAATCACTTTTGTGACAATTAATGTAATAACTGAGACAAGAATCATTGATGGAAAAAAAATCATCAATAAATGCTAAAACCACTGGGCAAAAGTTGGGGGGAATGGAATCTTCAGTATCACCCCAGATTATTAGAAAAAATCTTTAAAATAGAGAAGTACAGTAAGCAATACCCTTAAATCAAGCAATCAGACTCAACATTATCAATAATGGGATAAAAGGACATCACGTGCCTTCTGAGGCGATGCACTAAAGATGTATCACCACCTAGGTATTCCTTCTGCATAAAATTTAACCTGAATCTAATCAGGAAGGAGCAGACAAACCTTAAGTCTGCAAAATTGGCCTGATGTTTCAAAAATGCCAGTATCATGAAAACAAACAAAAAAAGAGGCTAGGGATTACTTCTATATCCTTCTACGTTCAAGGAGAGACAACAACTAAAGGGAAGCATGATGCACATACTTGATCTGGGGAGGAAAAAATGGTTGTGAAGGGCATTCTAGGGAAACTTGGGGACACCTGAATATGAATGGTATTTCCGATAATCATATCAATGTTTAGTTTCTGAACTATTATAATTGTATTTGGTTATATAGGAGAATGTTCTGGGTTCTCAGGATGTACAAAACACACATGGGTGAAATGTCATCATCAGATCTGCAACTCTCAAATGGTTCAGCTCCCATCTGAATATAGATCTAGTATGTGTAGACAGTGAGTGAGAGAGCGCATGCGCGAGAGAGAGGAAGAGTACGTGTGTGTGTGCTTGCATGAAGAGAGGGTGGGGGAGTAGGAAGGAGGAAGAGGACAGACAGACAAGAAGAGAGCAGTGGAGCAGCAGCAGCAATTACAGTAAAAATACTGACAAACGGTATATCCAGGTGAAGGGAATATGGACATACACTGTATTATACATTTGAAATTTTTTTAAATTAAAGATAGAAAAGTGATAAAGTTTATATAGTAGAGCACTATGGGTACTTTCCATCATTTTTCAGCCTTTGGATTTACTATCAAAGTGTCTCTTCTCAGGGCTTAAAGCATTTCTCTCATGTGCCCCTTCCTATCTCCATGTTCAAACAGATCATCCAAATCTCAACTCCTCCTCTACGTCACTGTTTATTACACTTGAGAAAGTGTAATACCATTCTTGGCTAGCAGGGGACACCATCAACATGCCAAGCTCCAGTTTCCCTAAAGTAAATAGGCTTGCCAAATTTATCTAAGGCAAGATTAAATATTCATTAAGTCTATTTATTAACTTAATAAAAATGCAATAAGCATCTATCATATACTTAGTACTGGAGAGAGAACAAGAAGAATTTATCAAAGTAGATATTAATATTTACTATAAAACCATCATCATCAAAACAACACAGTAGTGCACAAAAATGAACAAAATGATCTGCAAAATAGAAGCCAGAAATAAACTCAAAGATACAGAGGATTTTAACAGTTAACAAATCAAATTCAATGAGAAAAGAATGTCTTATTTAAAATGTTCTAGGGGTGTGCACCTTGGTGGCTCAGTTGGTTAAGTGTCTGCCTTCCGCCCAGGTCATGCTCCCAGGGTCCTGGGATCCAGTTCTGCACAGGGCTCCCTGCTCAGTGGGGAGTCTGCTTCTCCCTCTACCCCTCCCTCATGCTGGTGATCTCTCTCACTCTCTCTCTCAAGTAAAATCTTTTTTTTTTCTTTAAAGATTTTATTTATTTATTCGAAAGAGATAGAGACAGCAAGCGAGAGAGGGAACACAAGCAGGGGAGTGGGAGAGGAAGAAGCAGGCTCATAGTGGAGGAGCCTGATGCGGGGCTCGATCCCATAACGCCAGGATCACGCCCTGAGCCGAAGGCAGACGCTTAACCGCTGTGCCACCCAGGCGCCCCTACACATACAATTCTTATTTCATTTCATAAACAATGAATATAATTCCACATCAATACATATGAATTTTCATTTTTTATTGACTGTATAGTATTCATTTAACCAGAAAGCACCTGGTAGATAGTTGGATTATGTCCAGAACTTAATATTACAAACATTATAGTGAACATTTGTATGTGAAACTATTTTAGTTTCAGATTAATTTCTAGATGTTGAATTGCTGAGTTAAAGGGTACATGCTATACCCTTTTAATGTATATCACTAGACCACTTTCCAAAAAGGCTGTATCAGTGGACAACCCCACCAACAAAATATGAGACTACCCTTTAAGCATCTCATTTTCTTTTCTTTTTTTTTTTTTTAAGGTTTTATTTATTTATTTGACAGAGAGAGAGAGATAGCCAGTGAGAGAGGAAACACAGGCAGGGGGAGTGGGAGAGGAAGAAGCAGGCTCCCAGCAGAGTAGGGAGCCTGATACGGGGCTCGATCCCAGGACTCTGGGATCACGCGCTGAGCTGAAGGCAGCCGCTTAACGACTGAGCTACCCAGGTGTCCCTAAGCATGCCATTTTCAATCCTAGGCATTACGAGTTTTTTAAAATTGTGCTACCAATCCCAAAGGGGAAAAAACCAAATTTTTTGTTTATTTCATTTATTCAACAAATACATAAGCCTATCTACTATTGCTAGGGCCTGTGCTAGGAGCTAGGGATAAAACGGAGAATAACACACATATAGAGTCCCTCACGGTCAACTGCATTCTACTGAATTTCATGATAGTTAGACTGTACTTATTTCATGTGTTACTTAGCCATTTATATTGCTTCTTCTGTGAACTGCATATTCACACCTTTGGTCCATTTCTCTATTAAAGTGATAGTCTTTTGACTGTGATAACTATGCTTTCACAATCTGTCACATATTTTAACTGAGGAATATCAGGTTAGGCTTAAATCTTATATTAAAGTGTGTATCCTAACTCTACTGACTACCTGTTTTCAAGTATTCTGCCTCCTCCTCCAAGACCACTCCCAAACTCTACTGGCAGGCCATGCCTAAACTCTCCTCAATCCCTTCAAAGTAAAACTGCACTATAGTTATGGAAATTTGTTAACACTCTCTCCAAGTCTCTCGATTTGTTTCTTCTGCCTGCTTCCTTCCTTTCACCTTGATCTGCAATTGCTCAGCCTCTCTGGAGTTTTCCATTCTTTATTTCTGTGGGGTAACTATAATTAATCTAAATAAATAATTTTAAATTCCAATAATACAAGTACTGTGCTCTCTATATCTTTAATTCTCAGTCATTTAGTATCCAAAGAGACCAAAAGTGAGTTCTACTAGGGACAACATAGGGTACTTAAGGAAGGAAACAGCTGGCTTTCACTGGCAGCCCCTGCCACCTACTGCTGTGATTTCAAAAGTCTCACCCACCCACTACTAGCAGCTCCAGCCAAGTCAAACTACATTTATAGAGCAACTGGGCTAATTATAAAGAGGTCACTTCTCAGCCATTTATATTTCTCTGAAGATCCTTAGGACCTCTCGGGAAAAAAAAGGAAGGCAAAGAGAGAGGGATTAAGAATAGCAATCTCAGAAGAGCATCAAGAATAACTCCGAATATATGGCATGTGTGTAGTAACTATCTACTAGATGAGTATTTGGGGGCAGAAGAGAGGTCCTCCCTTATTTCTTTGTAATCATCATCAAGAGGCTAAGGTATCAGTTCTCATGATGACCCTTTATCTCCCAATACATAGTACCTCAGATCATAGGTGATTCGGGTGGTTTAGTTATACGCAAGGACTATCTGATAATCTAGATGTAGAGTGGTATCTTGGCTAATAATAATAAAGACTCTCAAATATAAAATGTCTAGTAACCGAAAACCAGCATAGGCAATTACTTCTTAATTTACTCCTTAAATACGTTAATAATGTAAATTCCAAATTTCAACTGAATTATAAACAGTTGAAGCATGGCAATTTAGTAAATGGAACAAGTAAAGATATCTGATTTTTAGTTCTGGTTATATAATGTACTAGATATATGTTTTAGGTTAAGTAACCTCCCTAAATCTCAGTTTTGTCTTTTATAAAACAGCCATACTACTCTGATGACAATGATTAAATGGCAGAAGTATTTGAATGTACCTGAGTATTTACCACTACACAAGAATAGAGGATTAAAACAAAGAATGAAGGGTGACTGCAAATAAGCACAACAGATAGTTCCGGAGTGATGGAAATATTCTACAAATAAACTGTGATGATAGCTGCAAACTCAATACACTGATTGGAAGTCGCTCAACTGTACACTTAAAAATAAGTGAATTTTATGAAATTTTATCTCTATAAAGCTGTTTTTAAAAAAAAGAATAAAGGAGTATTAATAGCTTGAAAAGGATCCTTGATTACTAGATTGTCAACTGTTGTCCTTACTGATGCGCTGCTGAAGACCAGTGCTTTCCCTTAAGTAATTCAGGCTCCTCACCTTCTGCTTAAACTGCCTGCTTCCCTATTAGAAACAAATGAGGTCTCGTATCATTACAATAATCTGGTATTGGGGTGCCTGGTGGCTCAGGCGGTTACGTGGCTGCCTTCAGCTCAGGTCATGATTCCAGGGTCCTGGGATGGAGCCCCATGTTGGGCTCCCTGCTCAGCGGGGAGCCTGCTCCTTCCCTCTCCCTCTGCCTGCCTCTCCCCCTGCTTGTGCTCTTTCTCTGTCAAATAAATAAATAAAATCTTAAAAAAAAAAATCCGGGACATAAAGGATATAAATAAGGACAAACATTATAGTCTCTCAGGATTTGATATATTGACCTTGAACACACTATAATAAACCAATGAGTCCTAACAGATACATTTACAACACTCTACTACAACAGAATATACATTCTTCTCAAGTGCAATATCATCATAAGGAGTAAAATACTCAGAAACAAACTTAACAACAAAAAAGGAACCATACTCTAAAAACTATAAAATCAAATAAATGAAAGAAGACCTAAATAAATGGAAAAACATATATTCATGGAACAGAAGATTTAATTATTGTTAACATGGATATACTTCCTAAACTCATCTACAGGTTCAAGACAATCTCTATCAATATCTCAGATTACTTCTTTGCAGAAATTGACAATCTGATCCTAAAATTCCTATGGAAATTCAAAGGATCCTGAACAGCCAAAACAAAACAACTCTTGCAAAAGCAAGCTGGAAGATACACATTTCTCAATTTAAAAACTTACTACAAACATATAAATCAAATAAACAGAACTGAGAATCCAGAAACATACATCACATTTATAATTGATTTTCCAAAGGAATGCCAAGATAAATAATTAAAAATTGGGCAAAGGACTTAAACATTTCACCAAAGAACATACAAAAATGGCCAATAAATGATATAACACTGTATGTTATCTACACTGGAATTAAAATTTTTAAAAAGAAAATAAAAGGAAGAAAAAAATGGCCCATTAATACATGAAAAGATGCTCAACATCATTAGTTACTAGGGAAACGTAAATCAAAACCACAATGAGATACCACATAACCACCCATCAGGATGGCTATTTTCAAAAAATTAAAATTAAAAAAATAACAACTGTTGGTAAGAATGTTGAGAAATTAGAACCCTGTGCATTGCTGGTGGGAATATAAAATGGTGAGATGCAGTGGAAAACAGTTTGGTGGTTACTCAAAAAGCATACTATAGAATTTCATGTGATCCAGCAATTACGCTCCTACGTCTACACCCAAAAGAACTTTCTGAAAGCAGGGTCTCAGATATTTGTACGCCCATGTACACAGCACTATCCACAACAGTCAACAGGTAGAAGTAACCCAAGCCCATCAAAAGATGAATAAACAAAACGTGGCATATACATACAATGAAACATTATTCAACCTTAAAAAAGAATGACATTCTGACATGCTACAACATGGATGAACCCTGAGGATATGATGTAAAGCGAAATGAGCCAGTCAGAAAAAGACAAATACTATAGGATCCCACTTATATCAAGTTCAAAGAAAAAGCAAATTCAGAGAAAGAGAAAGTAGAATTGTGGTTGCCAGGAGCTGGGGATAAGGAGGAATGGGGAATTAGGTTTAACAGGTATAGAGTTTCTGTTTGGGATGATGAAAAAATTCTGGAAATAGACAATGGTGATGGCTGCACAACATTGTGAATGTACTTAATGTCACTGAATTGACAAAATGATTAAAATAATAAATTTTGTGTTATGTATATTTACAATCAAAGTTACAGTAAGCATACAGTAATGTTTTAATGCGCATTTCCAACAAACCAGAAATTCATCTTCTATAATCTTTTAATAAGCACATGTATTAGTTTACAGCATTTTAAATTTAATTTTTTTTTAAGTAGGCTCCATGCTTATGACCCTGAGATTAAGACCTGAACTGAGATCAAGAGTCAGACACTTAACCAACTAAGCCACCCAGGCATCCCTTAAACTTTTTTATTTTAAAAAGCTTAAAAAGTAAAATGTGACTTTAACTTGCCCCTTACAAGTGGTGTTCAGAACCTATTACAATGATTTTTTTCAATTATTGTCTTAGAACAACTATACTGCTGACAAACAGAGCTATTCCACTACCAAATTATCAAATGATTTAAACTCCAAAAGTCTAAATGAGACTTGAGCTAAGATCACAATTACCTCAGAATCCATTTTATAACAAATGTTATTAACTGTAACTTTATCACAATGCACTGTATTAAAGCAAAAAGCCTCATGAGTATCGAAACCCTTCTTGGCCTCATTTGGCAGGATTTCTCTATCTGTGAGAATCTGAAGAGGTTAATTCCTAAAAGGCAGGGGAACAAAGATTGTACACCTGGAGATCAAAGCCACTAGTAACAAAACATCAGGTCCCAAAACTATTTTGCAGAGAAGGACCTTTGCCCCAAATCAGTCGTGAGACTTCCACAGCCTTTGGGTTTAAAATTCTGTCATGAAACACACGAATGCAAAGATAATTCCATACTACTTGTGCTTTCTTCACCATATTTTTATATAATATCTGAATTTCTCACATTTTTCATAACTCATTCTCAACTAGGCCTTCAAAGCTTCCCAAAATTTTACTATCTTTTGCAGATTCTTCACATATATTTTCATGGAGTCCTAGGACTCTCTCCTAACTTGCATTTCACAAACAACCTTGTCTTACTGGACAAAGACTAAAAATAGAATATTAAAGATGAAAGCGAGGGAAGCCTGGGTGGAACAGTTGGTTAAATGTCAGACTCTTAATACAGGCTCAGGTCATGATCTCATGGGTTGTGGGACTGAGCCCAGAGTCAGGTTCCGCACTGAGTGTGGAGCCTGCTTGAGATTCTCTCTCTCCCTCTCCACCTGCCCTTCCCCCTTCCCTCTCCCTCTCTTTAAAAAGAGAGAGAGAGAGAGAGAGAGAGAGAGAGAGAAATCTCATCAATCATCAACTTCCGAACTACCAGTATCTGCATCCATTGTCTTCCTTCCTCTGGTTAAAAAAGAGAACTTATCTATTTCCTGTGAAAGAACAAGTATGCACATTTTGCTATCTTCTCCTAGACCTTTAACAGTTACTGACTTCTCTCTAGTAACTTCAACTTCTCCCTCTCTAATGAATCCTTTCCAGCAGCAAACATATTCTCCTTATAGGGACTCCTGGGTGGCTCAGTTGGTTAAGCGGCTGCCTTGGGTCAGGTCCAGTCCCCAATCGGGCTCCTTGCTCAGCAGGGAGTCTGCTTCTCCCTCTGCCTTCTCTGCCTGCTGCTCCCCCTGCTTCTGCGCTCTCTCTGACAAATAAATAAATAGAATTAAAATATATATATTTTAATATAAAAATATATATTTATATAATATATAATTCTATATATAGAATTAAAAATATATAGAATTAAAAATATATATAAATATATATATAGAATTTAAAAAAATATATATATATATATATTCTTCTTTAAAAAAATTGAAAGACTTCCCCAACCCCGTATCTCTCTCCAGATACCACTCTATTTCTTCTCTATTCTCCTTCACGGCCAAGCTTCTCAAAAGGACTCTTGGTGATTATTCCTCTGCAACCATTTGTATAAAAAGTTAGCTGATGCAATACAGTAAACAACTGTGTTACCCACAGGAAATACAGCACTGCCAACATAGGGAAAGGCTACTGTGTACCCTCCCTGGATCACATCTTCTGTGCTTCCTCCACCTTACAACTGGTAGTGGCTCTTTTGATTCTGGCATAAATTCCTTTATATTTTTATAAATTATATATGCATCCTTAAACAAGATACTGAACTGTTTTGCTTATTTTACAGGTTTTATTTTTATTATTATTATTTTTTAATAATAATTTTTTTTATTATGTTAGTCACCATACAGTACATCCCTGGTTTTTGATGTAAAGTTCCATGATTCATTAATTGTGTATAACACCCAGTGCACCATGCTATACATGCCCTCCTTACTACACATCACCAGCCTATCCCATTCCCCCACCCCACCCCCTCTGAAGCCGAGATGCCCTTCAACAGACGACTGGATTAAGAAGATGTGGTCCATATATACAATGGAATATTACTCAGCTATCAAAAAGAATGATTTCTCAACATTTGCTGCAACATGGACGGCACTGGAGGAGATAATGCTAAGTGAAATAAGTCAAGCAGAGAAAGACAATTATCATATGGTTTCACTCATTTATGGAACGTAAGAAGTAGGAAGATCGGTAGGACAAGAAAGGGATAAAGAAAGGGGGTAATCAAAAGAGGGAATGAAGCATAAGAGACTATGGACTCTATTTTACAGCTTTTAAAAAAGGTATATTCTAAAGACTGAGCCTTTTTCATTCCCCACATTATGTTACCAGATTAATCCATGTTGATACATGTTGCTATAGTTAATTTATTTTCACTGTTGTGTATCCACACAACTCATTTAACCACTCCCCAGTTGATGGATATTTAGTTTCCCCCTTTTCTGCCATTACAGTGCTGTAATGATCATTTTTTGGTGCATTTCTCATTATACCAAATGAGTGAGAGTTTTTCTAGAATAGACACCTACAAGTGGAATTACTGGGGTGCAAGATATGAGAATCTGCAGTTTTAATAGATAGAGACAAACTGCTTTCCAAAATGTATCCAACCACTACTCCACATTCTACTGTTTCCAACTTTCCAACATTGTTTTCAACCTCCCATACTCTATTTGTGAAGATCAGACACATTGTTCTGAACCTCAAATAAAGAAATAATATCCGGTATGAATTAAAAACAAAAAAAAAGGGTGATGGTGGTCATTTATGGGTTTTAACCCAAAATGAAAATGCAGAAGACGTTAATTCTGGTGGATCTGTGTTGATGCCATATTTCTCCTCGAGAAGCTTCAACTGGTCTTCCTTTTGTTGTGTCCATCTTCTGGTGTGCCCTGTTGGCATTATAGTACAAAACCACCAAGTATCTGTTACAAACATTGAACCCTGAAAGGTGATCACATGCATTCTTGGCATCAAAGAAATCTTCACAGACCACATAAGCTGTTCCTCTAGTTTTGGGTGTGTTCCCCACTCAGATGTGATGAATAGGTCCATATTTCCCAAATATATCATACATTACTTCAGCTGTAATTCTGTACAGCAAATTTCTTATATGTAAAATCTAATTACTTTGGGGCACCTGGGTGGTTCAGTTGGTTAAGTGTCTGCCTTTGGCTCAGGTCATGATCTCAGGGTTCTGGGATCAAGCCCTGCGCTGGGCTTCCTGCTCAGAGGGGAGTCTGCTTCTTGATCTGCCCCCTCCCCCGTTCGTGCTCTTTCTCTCTCAAATAAATAAAATCTTAAAAAAATAAATCCAATTTACTTCAAGTGGAAGTCAAATGTTCACCCTCTTGGCGGGCTGATGAGGTTACCCCAGCAAACGCTGGATTTCCTCTGGATACCTCCAAAGCTTGCTCAACTTGGACCACAACAGAGTATCAAAGGCAGGACGTAAATACCCAGGCTCCCTCCTTAATATACTCTCGGCTTCTATAACTCCAGCCCTCTCAGTTTTCTCATCACCTCTGTCTCCTCCCATTCTCCCTACCAGACTTCTTACAGTTGGTATTTCTCTGTGCTCAGCCATGGGTCGTATTCTGATTCAGTCTACATTCTTTCCCTACAATCTCATGGCTTAAAATACTATCTATATATTTAAAATACAAATACCCAAATACGCACTATATCACACTTTCTTTTTTGAGATCGAGAATCTGTTTACTCATGTTCTTTGGGGTATCTCAATCTGAATACATCCCAAATTGATTCCCTGATCTGTCTTCCCCTACTGCCAACAAGTCCTGGTAAAGTAATCTTCACCATACCAACCAACTGCTTTTGTTCAATCTTCCTTTAACTTCTCTCTACATCCAAACCACAACCACAGCCTCCCTAAATATATTTTGAATTTATCTACTTACTACTTTCTCCACAGCCACCGTTCAAAACAAGTCATCACTTTGTCTACAGCTTGAACAAATGCTACAGCCTTCTAATTGGATTCTTGGTTCCCCTGTTCTCTCACTAACTCATACGTCATATAGCTGCCAAAGTGATCTTTTTAAAACACAAACCAGATCATGTCATCCAACCCCTGCTTAAAAAATTTTTAACAAGCTTTCCATTTACCTTAGAATAAACTTTAAGGTCCTTGATATAGCCTACAAAGCAATGATGTGACTTCCTACTTGATGTGACTCCCAACCTATCTCATCAGATTTATTTTGTATCTTATACCCTCCCTTCCCAGTTCCCACCAAGGGTCGGTTGGTCTGTCTGTCTGTTGGTCGGTCTATCTATCTATCTATCTATGGCTTCTTTGAACTTGTAGTGCTCTTTCCGGGTTCAGGAAATTCGTGTAGACAATTCCCTTTTCCTTCATAGTACTTCATCACAATTACCTATACACTTCTTTTGATGTGCATTAATATTTCCTTTCCCACTAGATGATAATCAGGGAATGTGTGTTGTGTGCAGCAATGCATACCTAGAATATAACCTAGGGGACAATCACTTCAGTAAGTAAACTAATGAACTTCATGGCCTGGTTAGAAAGGAAATTGTCTCACTTACTACAAAATAATACCTAAAGATCATGATATCATGATCTAATATCACAAAAATACCAATATTTCAAAACTGGAATAACTAAGACTCATATTACACTAAAATCAGAAACCATCTGCAACCAATTTTAAATCAGCAGACACTTAACATTTGCATTACTTTAGATCAACCAGAACTGAAACACATTTCTTTACTCATCTGTCAAGCTATACAACTCTGATTCTATAACTCAATTAATTTCCTCCTGAAGCTTTTTCTGATACAGCAGAACTTTATTTCCTCACCTTAGAGGCCAAACAGTACCACAATCAATGTTTATTATGTCATTAAGCAGACATTCAGTTGTTCAATTACTAATTTGAAACAGTATTTTCCAAACTGATTACTGATAAACTTATTCTTTTTAAAACACTAGACAGGGGCACCTCCCTGGCTCAGTTGGTAGAGACTGTGAATCTTAATCTCAAGGTTGTGAGTTTAAGTCCCATGTTGGGTATGGTGCCTACTTAAAATTTAAAAATAAATAAATAAAATAAAATAAAAATATTAGACAGTTTAAACCTCAATTCAAGAAATGTTTATTACATACACAAATATGCTCACACTTAACAGTAAGCGTAAGAATATGAGTATTAATATTACTTGTAAGCAGCTGCCTCCCTTTAGATAATGCTTCTCTCAATAACACTAAATGCTCCTTCTCCCAGTAGTCCTGGCACAGTTTTACATGCCATGTAGCTACTTCAGAATCAAAACTGAACCAAATATACTTCTTGTGCTTTTACTAATATTTGAGATATATATAAACAAAATTTAACTAGTTTAAACTTATCTCAAAAATTGTTACTACCAAATTCTAAAAGCATGTGGACAAATAAATTGAGAAGTCTATTTTCATCTTTGAAGATGAATAAATGGGCGGAGAGAATGGTTAAAATTGAGAGTTACAGTTCCTTTTATAAAGAAGAAAACAATCTTTTGACTCAGTTTCTTACTTTAAAAGCATGCAAATATATAAAACCCACAGAGGTCTCTTATTGGAAACTTCTGTAATGTATGCGTTGATAATTACTTTTATATCTTCATAAAACAGATCTACTTAAGACATTCTTCTGCTTAAAAGTCATCAACAACTCCAAGCTCTGTGAAAAATGTAAGTCCAAAGTTCTCATCCCAGGATTTAAAACTGTCTACAGTTCAATTCTCAGCCATTTCCATAAAACCTTCAGGGTTTATCTGAGCCTGAAAATAACCTACACACGTTCAAATCCAGATCTTTACTCAAACTAGTCTAATTATATGTCCTTCCTTCTCCCCATTTCTAATTACATACATTTCAAAGTTCACCACATATCCCACTTCCTTCAAGAAGTCCTCCAAGATTCCTCTGTAACTAAAATTACTTACTCCCCAAAGCATTTCTTTGTATCTCATTTGGCACTTAACACTTGCCTTACATTAGGATTATGTGTTGTTATTCTATATGCCCTCCCTAGTCACCTCCTTATTATAAGCCTCTAGAGAATAAGAACTATAGATATCATTGAACTTACCCTCTTTTCCCTCCAGTGCTTTAAACCGTGGCAGGCATACAACAGATACTCAAAACACATGATGAATTTTATAAAGATCACAACTGTTATGTTACTGCCCCAAGAGTCAGTCAGTTGGGAATACTCACTAAAAGCTGGTTTTCAGAAGATAATGTCATCCCTTGTTTTCTTTTTTTTTTTTAAAGATTTTATTTATTTATTCGACAGAGATAGAGACAGCCAGCGAGAGAGGGAACACAAGCAGGGGGAGTGGGACAGGAAGAAGCAGGCTCACAGCGGAGGAGTCTGATGTGGGGCTCGATCCCATGACGCCGGGATCACGCCCTGAGCCGAAGGCAGACGCTCAACCGCTGTGCCACCCAGGCGCCCCATCCCTTGTTTTCTACCCACAGATAGTCTCCCAATTTCCTCCCTAAGACTTTTGGTTATATCTGGTACCGAGAAGAGAGTAGGTCTTCTTTTTAGACCACTCAATATATTATCGATGCATTCAATATATTATCAATCCAGTAAAAGCATTAGTATTGATACAAAATGATTTCTGTTGCTTTTAAAGCAATTTTCTAAAAGAGTTTATCTGAAAGGAAAACAACATATGTTCAAGAAAAAAAACACATGTACAGAAATGATCAATTTCTATTTTTACTTAAACCCTGTACTCTCAAATGTTCACCAAATGTAAGTGCTAGACTATAACATCTCAGAATCATACTTGGCAAATTGAGAAGGTGTAAAAACTGAATGTTTCAGTCTACAACATCCAGAAAGAAATTATCTGTTCAACAGAGCACTATAAGACTGCTTAGATTTGTAGTACCTGAGGAAGCCAAAAGAAAATAATACAAGTCCAAATTACAAATTAAAAGCAATTTTCTTACTTAAAAATGCACATAGTACATTAAACAAAAGTTTAAAAACACTATACGGCAAAGGTTCCTTGGAGTTTACACTACAAAGGAATTATTTCAATAATTTCATCATTATTTGCACACGCGAAAGATAGGTGGTAACAGGGGCGCCTGGGTGGCTCAGTCTTTAAGCATCTGCCTTCAGCTCAGGGCGTGATCCTGGCATTCTGGGATCAAGCCTCACATCAGGCTCCTCCACTGGGAGCCTGCTTCTTCCTCTCCCACTACCCCTGCTTGTGTTCCCTCTCTCACTGGCTGGCTCTCTCTCTGTCAAATAAATAAATAAAATCTTAAAAAAAAAAAAAGATAGGTGGTAACAAAGTACCTGGATTTCCTGAAATATATTTAGTTTCTTAGAATACTATAAAAAATGTTGGAGGGAAAATGCTCATGTACTGAATGAAAAAAGCATATACTCAAGGCTTATGAATTTAAATCAGCCCCAGTTTTAACTACCCTACATTCTGTTAATAAGGTTCTACTAAAATGTAAACAGCAATATTGCTTTAAGAAGGTTAAAGCCATTTAGGGGCGCCTGGGTGGCACGGCGGTTAACCGTCTGCCTTCGGCTCAGGGCGTGATCCTGGCGTTATGGGATCGAGCCCCATATCAGGCTCCTCTGCTATGAGCCTGCTTCTTCCTCTCCCACTCCCCCTGCTTGTGTTCCCTCTCTCGCTGGCTGTCTCTATCTCTATCGCATAAATAAATAAAATCTTAAAAAAAAAAAAGAAGGTTAAAGTCATTTAAAGCCTACTGCTCTTTTATGACTGGAATGGAAACTCATAAATTATGAGTTATTTATTATGGCACAAAGAATATATACTTTGAAAGATCCAATTGTGAGTGATAAGAGTAAACCTACCTTCAAATATTTTCTTTTAATAAAGATTTATTTATTTGAGAGACAGGGAGAGAAAGAGAACACACAGTAGGGAGGGGCAAAGGGAGAGGGAGAGAGAGTTCTAAACGGACTCCATGCTGAGCACAGAGCCCAACTCGGGGGCTCCATCTCAGGACACTGAGATCATGACCTTAACTAAAACAAAGAGTCGATGCTTAACCGACTGTGCCACCCAGGCGCCCCTCAAAATACTTTCTAATTCAGACTTGTAATGTATTTAAACAGAATTCAGAAGGAATTTTGAAGGCTTTACAATCCTGATTTTAAAACCTATCGTTTCAGTATAGACCTGTATTATATACAAAGAATATGTTAACATTCTAGTTCATTCAACAATTACTTAACCAAGGCGTACACTGTGCCAGACACTGTGCTAATGCCAAGGATGAAAAAGAAATAAAAGCAACCCTCATCTCCAAGATTTGGTTGCAGCTAGTCTGACTAGAGAAAAATGGCCAGAGGGAAGGAGGAAGGTAAGGAAGGAAGAAGGAAAGAGAGGGAGAGAGGTTGGTTCTAAGAAGAGAGAACAAGCGAAACCGCCAGAAAGGAGAGAGCAGAGCACATGCAGGGAAAAGAGGTAGATCAAGTATAGTTGGAAAATAGGGTTGGGGGAGTGCAAATTAAAGATAAGACTGGAGAAACACATGGGATCAGACTAGACCTGTGGGGTCTGATTCTCAGATTTGAAAGATATAAAGATACCTTTACAAAGAAAATGCAATCTCCTAAATGAGGACTTTATTCTATTAATAATAGTAAAACATAAAATTAGATATGAACTTGTTATGTTTGTAGCTCTTATGTAACTGTAAAACTGAAACTTTAAAAATTAAATACAAAACAAATTTAAAGTAACATTAATGTAACAGATTGTGTTGTTTTGCAGAAACTAGACCAAGGATGTATTCAATCCTGGAAACAGGCAGTCTCAGGTCTGGTTCTATATTATTAAACCACTTCTAGAACATGACTTCAATAATACTAATGCAGAAAATGCTTATAAACATGTTATACTAAATGGATTTAACAACTGCAAATGTTTATTTCTCAGTTTAGGGAAATATAACCACGTACTACCATACCAGCTAGCAGTCCTTAAATGTCAATTTTAAAGAAGCCTCACTTGTTAAATCTGGCAATCTTGTCCATTTGTGGTTTAGTACCTTACCGAAATCTACACTAAATGTGTGTCCAATATAATCACTGCTGAGGTTTGGAACAAAACACTGATACTGCAAACAAACTGTTTCATGTTGAATAATTACATAGATGGGATCCAGCAGATATATTTCACAGTGAGGCTAAGTACTATGTCAGGGTTCTTTTGGGTTTGGCCTGCCTATATTAACAACCTATCATGACATGACCCAGTTTTACTTACCACCTTTCCTTGTCTGAACCACTGCAAAATCATTAGTACAACACATTATAACTTGGCACAAACACAATAATAAAATCTAAACACAGCAACAAACTCCTAAGGGAGTAGTTGGCTACAAAGCAGTGCTTCAGAAGTTACATAAAACTCATTGATGTTGGAAGATTCCCTAGTCAGAAGAATACTACAGAAAATCAAACACTACTAAGGAGTTTTAAGAAGAGAAGTGACAAAATCGGATTCGCAGTTCAGAGAGACAAATTACTATGATACAAGGTGGAGTTGATTATTTTACTAGAAGTAAAGAAGCAAATGAGAAAGCTCTTGGAATGATCAATCCTGGTGAGAAATGAAAGCCTGGATTAAGGAAGTAACACTAGGAATGTAGATATTGTAGAGAAAGGGTTGAGATTCAAAGATGTTAAGGAAGTAGAATCTTGGAGTGAGCCAGATGTGAGAAGTCAGAGGAATCAAGGACAACTTGCAGGTTTCTGGAAAACGCAATGATAGTGCTATGCTCCCCAAGGCAGGAAAAGCAGAAGATTTGGGGTTAGGGGATTGAGAAGTAGTAGAACTAGAGTAATTTGTGCATGATGAACACTTATAGAAACTACCTGATCAGCTTCTAGCCTTACCTCTCCCCCAGCTTTTCTGGAAATTCTTGCCCCCATTTACCCTACCTTCAGGGTACAGTTGAAGGGTTCAACGAAGTCTGAATCCCTAACTAAAGCTAAGCCAATGCCCCGACCACACCTATTTTATACATACACATATTTTACACATACACATATATTTTTTAAAGATTTATTTATTTATTTGAGAGTGTGTGTGGGGTGGGGGGAAGGGGCCTAGGGAGAGGGAGAGAGAAAATCACAGATACCCCACTAAGCATGGAGCCTGATGTGGCCCGATCCCACAATCCTGAGATCACGACCTGAGCTGAAATTAAGAGTTAGATGCTTAATATACTGAGCCACCCAGGCACATCTATCTCTCTATCTCTCTATCTATCTATCTATCTATCTAATTTATTTCTATCTATTCATACACACACACACACACACACACACACACATATTCTACAATCAAAAAACCCTAACTTCCACCACAGTAAATAGGGACTGTGTAATTAATCCTAAAACAGTGCTCAAACCCGAGCATCCACCATGGATCTGCTAAGACAGGAGTTGACAAACTTTTTTAAAGCCACATTGTAAATATTTTAGGCTTTGTAGGCCCTACAATCACCACACTCTGTCATGGTAGCAGCAAAAGGAACTACAAACAGTACAGAAACAAATGGGTATGTCGTCTGTGTTCCAATAAAACTTTATTTATGGACACTGAAATTTGACTTTCCCATAATTTTCACAGGCCACAAAGTATTATGATTTTTTCTCACCATTTAAAAATATAAAAACCATTTTCAGCTCACAGGCCATACAAAAGTGAACACTGGGCCTACTAACCATAGTTTACTGATCCTTGTGCTAAGGCAACACAGAACTGCCTTCCCATAAAACTCCTTCCAGATGTCCTCAGTGTTAACCTTAACTTAGGACAACAGAAAAAAATAATCCTAGCTGACGGAATTGAAAATCTTCATTTGGGTTACCAAAGAACTCACTCCATTTGCAAGGAAGTAAGTCAACAAATAAAGGCCCATGTAACTGGCTGGTTTTGCCATTTACCTTACACTGTACCTGCCCAGCAAGATATGGTATAAGTTTTGGAACGATGATACCTTCCTCTCCCCTCCCATCCCTTAGTTTTGTTGTTTTCTTTTCCCTTCCACAACAACTGTGTATCAGTTGTCAGGGATGATTAAATTTAGTACTTAGCCCATAATTTTCAGACACTGACAAAGCATATCTAGGCCCAATTAACAAAGGATATCACCTTTTGAATCTGGACTCAAGACAACAATGACCTCTGGACGTGTTAGCCAGACAGAATTTGGGCTGTCTCCATTGAAGAGTTGAGGGTATTTGCTGGTATGTACAGATAGTTAGATTGTGTTTAAAAATTTTTAACTATATAAATACAAGAAAAAGTAGGACTGTATGTGTACTAAATAGCCATGGAATGAATGAGGGAGACAACCATGTTTTAGAGTCCCTTTTATTCCACTTCTCCGGAATGCTGCAGTTAGAGTATGTTATTACAGTGTAGCCCCCTACCCAAAGTTGTAGTCCAGAGGTGGACATATAACCTAATGAGTCCTTTTCCTGGAACTGGGATTCAGAGTCAAGGCAGTCTCTCTCTGATAGCAGATGTAAAATTTGCAACTCAAAAGACAGTAAGTGTTAAAGTTGGTCTGTAGCAAGGGAGAACTAATTGAACACACAAAGAACATCTAATGAGCAATAAAGAGATATTTCTAACCACATCTGCAGCCCCTGGATCCACCTGTTCCTGAGTTCTAGCTGTCCTCCTGTGGGCTGCTGCCTTTCTTAGAATTCGTTGGATACCTTATATGTTCTCAACAAATTCTTTTTTGCTAAAGTTATATGTCACTCTCTTAACTAAAACAAAGCATCTAATGAGCAATCTAAAGGGAGGTATTCAGTTGAATGAAAGAGTTCTGGTTCCCACAAAACATTTAGAGATGGTAGCTGAAGCAATATAAATGGATGAGATCATCCACAACAGTGAAAACAAGAATGCCAAGGCTAAAAACCGGAACTATCAATATCAAGGGATTAGCAGAATTAACAGTCTGCAAAAAAGCACTAATGAATCATCGAACTTTACATCAGAAACCAGGGATGTACTGTATGGTGACTAACACAATATAATAAAAAAAAAATTAAAAAAAAAAACAGTCTGCAAAAAAGCAACTGGTAGGCAGAAAGGCAGAAAACGGACAGAGTCATAAAAGTCAAGGAAGAAAACAATAACAAGGAGAAAATGGTTAACAAAATCAAGTAGAGGGCACCTGGGTGGCTCAGTCAGTTAACCTTCTGCCTTCAGCTTAGGTCATGATCCTGAGATTCTGGGATCAGGCTCCATGTCGGGCTCCCCGTTCAATGGGGAGTCTGCTTCTCTCTCTGCCCCTCCCCCTGCTCGTGCTCTTTCCCCCTCTCAAATAAACAAATAAAATATTTAAAACAAAACAAACAAAAGCAAGTAGAGAGGAAGTAAAGGAGTAAGCAATGACTATACAATTTGGAAATGCAGAAGTCACAGGTGGCCCTGGTAATGCCAACTTCACTGGCAGGTTGAGAAGCCAGGCTGAAGGCTTAAGAGTGTAGAGGAAGTACACAACACTACCCATGAAGTAATCTTGCCATTAAAAAAAAAAATTCAAGCCTCGGGGTGCCTGGCTGGTTCAGTTAGTAGAGCATGTGACTCTTGATATCAGGGTTGTGAAGTGGAGCCCCAAGTTGGGCATAGAGCTTACTTAAAAATAAAAATTCAAGGGGCGCCTGGGTGGCACAGCGGTTAAGCGTCTGCCTTCGGCTCAGGGCGTGATCCCGGCGTTACGGGATCGAGCCCCACATCAGGCTCTTCTGCTATGAGCCTGCTTCTTCCTCTCCCACTCCCCCTGCTTGTGTTCCCTCTCTCGCTGGCTGTCTCTATCTCTGTCGAATAAATAAATAAAATCTTTAAAAAAAATGTTAAAAAAAATAAAAATAAAAATAAAAATAAAAATTCAAGCCTCAATCAGATCAAGCTTCTAGATTTAACTACGAATATACAGGGAAAAAAAGGACTGAGGAACATATTACATGAAACCACAGGGATGCAATAAGCACAATCTAGATTGTGAGAATTCTCAGAGGGCAAAGACATGGCTTCTTCAAAAACTGTATAGAAACAAGAATAAGAACAAAAAGATACAATCTCATTTGGATCCTAATTCAAACAAACTGTTAAAACAAAAACTGTAATCAGGGAAATTTGCACACTGACTAGATACATGATAATACTGAGGAATTAGTATTAATTTCTTCAGTGAAAGGTTGGATTATTATTTTAATTCTTATTCTTTAGAAATACATATTGAAATAGTATTAAATAGTATTTTACTAAGATGTCTTCCCTAATACACTGTGCTGGATGTCACCCAGCAGGCTATAGTCCCATAGTTAACAAAACAAATAAGGGAGATGACAAAGTGATGCAGGGAGTCAAAGAAGGTTGATGCCAAATGGAGTAGCAAGGGGAGTCAAGCAAAACTTTAGGAAGGCAACAGTACTTACACTGGGCCTTAAAAGACAGTGAAATTCTAACAGGTAGGACAAGAGAGGAAAAGAGATATTCCAGATGGAAGAAATGGAAGCAACTGCAAAGAGGTGGGAAGGCCTGTCAATGCAGGGCACTGGCCTATAGACTCACCTCTCCGTAAAACTGGCGCTACCATAATGATGACAAGAAAAGGAAAGTCAAAGTGAAAAATCATAACTCCCGAAGCATCTCTAACTTAACAAAATCATGACAGCCATTCACCCCTTAAGCAGCCCCAGGGAACACAGTTCCAGGATAGATCACAACTAACTGGTAGCGAAACCATACTGGCTTTCCAGGGCAATCCATTCGTGTTAATCCCTGATTTCCCCCGCCACACACACCTAACTTTGAAAAAACAATGCACAAGGTTCTTTTACCCATCCTAGGAAATAACTGAAAAAATTAGTTTAAAATGGTACCAAATAATAAGCTTTGTCTCCCTGCCTAAAAGACACCACCATTGTTTATTTGGCACTCCAACAGAGGTAAAGTTACATGAAATGCCTTCCCTCAGAACACTCCTCAGGTTACAGATTTTTAAATAAAGTATAGCTGATGAAACAGGTAGATTTTATTTTTTATTTTTTTGGTTGTATCTACTAATTCTTTTTTTTTTAATTCTGTAGTTAACATACAATGCTATATTAGTTTCAGGTTTACAATACAGTGATCCAACAGTTCCATACATTACTCAGGTGCTTATTAAGACAAGCACACTCCTCTTGCACAGTGACTGGGCAAGTGCACTGTATGTTTACTATACTGGAATTAAAACTATTTTAAAAAGACAAGCGCATTCCTAACCCCCCCCTCACCTACTTCACCCATTCCTGCCACCCACCTCCCTTCTGGTGATCATCTGTTTATTCTCTAAAGAGTCTGTTTTTTGGTTTGTCTTTTTTTTCTTTCCTTTGTTCATTTGTTTTGTTTCTTAATTTCCACATGAGTGAAATCAGATGGTATTTGTCTTTCTCTGACTGACTTACTTCTCTTAGCATTATCCTCTCTAGCTCCACCCATATTGCAAATTGCAAGATTTCATTCCTTTTTATGGCTGAGTAATATTCCACTGGGTATGTGTACACGTGTGTATGAATGGATATATATATATATCAGTGGATACATGGGCTGCTTCCAGAGTTTGGCTACTGCAAATAATGCTGCAATAAATACAGGGGTGCATATATCCCTCTGAATTAGTGTTTTTCCTATTCTTTGGGTAAATACCCAGTAGTGCAATTACTGGATTGTAGGGTAGTTCTATTTTTAATTTTTTGAGGAAATACTGTCTTCCACAGTGGCTCCACCAGTTTGCATTCCCACCAACAGCACACGAGGGTTCCTCCTTTTCCATATCCTCACCAACACTTGGTTCTTGAGTTTTGAATTTTAGCCATTTGAGGAAGATAGCTTTTTTTTAATTTTATTATTTTTAAAAGATTTTATTTATTTATTTGACAGAGAGAGAGACAGCCAGCAAGAGAGGGAACACAAGCAGGGGGAGTGGGAGAGGAAGAAGCAGGGTCCCAGCGGAGGAGCCTGATGAGGACTGGAATCCAGAACGCTGGGATCATGCCCTGAGCCGAAGGCAGACGCTTAACGACTGAGCCACCCAGGCGCCCCGAAGAAGATAGCTTTTAGATAATTTTTTTTCCTTCAAAAACGGAATAAATAAGTAGTCCCAATGTGAAAATGCTTCTGGAATATTCTGGAAATGAATTCGGTGGTTCTAATATTTTCTGTATGCCAATACCATTAAAATTCTTAGGATATGATGCCAGTGAAAATGAACATCAAGACAAACAGAAATGCAGATGATTAGCCAAAACTCAGTAACTGTCATGTTTATTACATCCTCTTCCATGTACTAGGGTAGCACTTCAAACAACCAAGATGAGTATAAAAACTTACTACAAGTAGGGGTGCTTTTCTTAAAGCAAAGGAAAAAGCAGTGAAGTGAGGTTAGCTTTAAGCAGTCCTTAATCACTGACTACACCTTATTTCACAATAACTGAGACTGGCACACACCCTCCCAGAAATCAAACATAATTATTCCAACTTATCAGAGGAAATGAAAAAGGAAATGAGTAAAACATAATGAGGATTAGGAGTTCAAAAGCTGGGAAACCTGTACATTATACAGGAAAGTTAAAAAAATTTTTTTGAGTATAGTTGACGCTAGGAAAGTTTTAACAGTAAGCTACCCTGAGAATAGAGCTAAAATAAAAAATAAAACCTAAGTCATCAACTTTTATAATACACACTGCACTTCTGGATCATTGTCCGGGTGTGTCTTCAATACTTCTAAGAACACCTCTTTGATTTTATGAAAAATACTACGAAGAGAAGGCCGTATACATTTGGACTCCATTCTAAACCAGTAGATGGCCACAAAAGAAGAAATACCTGTTTTCTTTGTTCCTCTCAAGTACACATAAAGCCATGACATTTACTTTAACTCTTCAAAAAAGGTAAGATAAATAACTTTCAGAGGGCTTCCAGCTTCTGTCATCTTCTGCAGCTGATAGTCACTTTTTCCCCTTCAAATACTGATCACTTGCTCATACAGTTTTCTTTACATTACCCTTTTGTGAAATCTTAGTTTGGATATCATATTCAAATTCAATCTAATAGTTGTGTAAAATACTGGGGAGGACACGGAGAGATACAAGTATAGTTCTTGTTCTAAACACACTACAAGAGATCTATAAGAAACTTACAATACAAAAGAATATATCAACTGTTACAAAAGGCATACAATAACTCAAGAACACAGAGAATGTATGTCATCTGACAAGTAGAAAGTGAATCTAATGAAAATATTCTCTTTAGGAATTCTTAATTACAGAGCTTCACCAAACCACTGTACAATCAACTTTACACCCCAAAACTGTAGAGCACTTTCCAATTAACACAGCTAAGCTCTTTTTTTTTTTTTTTAAACCTGACAGTAAAGGTTGGGTCATTCACAGACATGCTATCTTGTCCCCACTTGACACAAAATTTTATTTAAAGTAGAATTTGCCTACTGTTCCTGCAGAGCTAACAAAAACCAAAGTCATCAGCATGCAAGTCACCACAAACTGAATGAAACTGCTGATATTTAAAAATATATATATATACACATATATATGTATATATATACACGTGTGTGTGTCATATGAATCCAGGTAAACTGACTCTAAAAGATAATTAAAAATAACTTCTTCAGGGTTTTTTTTTTTAATGTTTAGAGAATGAAAGATGCAGTGATGAACAAGGAAAATAAACCTGAGAAATTTAAAGAAGCCAGCTTTGTTAAAAACCAAGTGGCCACCTGCCAACACTTCTTTATGCACATATGACCAAAGATGATTCCAAGCAGATTCGCAGGCCACAAAGGCTCTTTATCAAATGCCAAATTAAGAAAATTCTCATAAATATTTCAATTTTGATAAGTCAAAGTACTGTTAAATAAAAAAAAGCACTTTACAGAGCTTTGCAGAATCAGTATGGAAACAAAGCTTTGGGCTTTTAACACCTGAGTCCTAAAAAAAATCAACACATATATTAAACGTCACATTTACAAAAACCTTATTCACAGATACCTATAACTTAGATTCCGTCCAAATACCCGTCCCTGGCAAAGGGACTGGCCTTAGGTTAAAATTTCCTAAGGCCATCAGGAAAGAGATCATACAATTCTGAATTGCAACTGACTGCCAGAATCCTAAATCGAACTCTTCGTCTTACTTGAACTCCACACACGAGCATTTCAGATTTGTACTTTCAACTTCCTATAAATGATATCCATTGTGAGAGAAAAAGCAATAAGGATACTCCTCAAAGTCCTATACCCCATGATCCATCCTCAAAGAGTGGAAGGAACAGCAAAGTGGAAGGAACAAAGCACTGACGTCAATTACGAGATTAACCCCGGGCACAGGCAGCTGGAGGAAAGGCCTAAACATCAATATCCAAATACGAGCTATCGGGATAACCAGCTAACAGAAAGATTGCGAAGTTATGGGGGGTATTCAAGTATTACACCCCCCCCTTCCCATTTTTAGTTAATCCCCTTCGCTAGACGAAGGTGGAAAATTTTTTCCTTTTTTTTTTTTTTTTTTTGCTGAGAAGGTGGGGGTGGGGGGAGACGTGCGCAGGATCGCGAGAAGGAAAGCGAGAACTAGTTGGGTAATGATAGCCAGAATCTAGGCCTATTTTCTCTTTAACTAGAAATAACTTCCAATTGAAGAGGGTATTAAAAAGTAACAAATCAGTCGATGAAATTTCTGAGGGCAGGAATGGATTAAGAAACGAAAGCGGAAAGGAGAAACGGCGAAAAGATGGATTTCTGGGAATTTTTGTTAGGATGGGTTAGCCTTATTTATTTATTTATTTATTTTTTCCGAGGGCGGGGGGTGAAACGGGAAGAAGTGGGGCGAAGACGGATCGAGCAGCCCTGGCCTGCAAGGTCTCCCCGAGCCCCCAGGCGGACCCTGTTCTCCGTCTCCCCCACCCCCACCCGGCGGCCAGGCCCGGCCCGGCCCGGCCCTCAGTCAGTTCCGTCGGCCCCTCTCACCTCCAATCCCTGCTCCGCTAGGCCCGAACCATCTCCCAGCTGCGGCAGCGGCGGCGCCGGGCCTGCACCTTCACCGGACGCGCATTCGAGCCCGCCCGGGGGGCGGCGACAGGCTGCCAAGGGCGAGGGGCTTCGGGCGGCGGCGGGGGTTCGGGAGGTCTAGAAAGGCGCAGGCGGGGGCGGCGGCGACGCGCCTCACACGGAACAGGCGGAGGTCCCGCCCCGCTCCATGACGGTCGGGCCCAGCCCGGGACGGCCGACTGAGGCGGCAGGGGCGGGCCGACGAGGACCTGGCACCGGGATCCCCGCCCCGTCCGCTGGAGGCGGCGGCGGCGACGGCGGCTCGACTCCCGCAGCCAGGACTGTGACTGACGCAGCGGCCGTGCCACCCATGTGACCAGGGCCGGGCGGGGGCGAGGCGTCACGTGGCGACGCCGCGCCCCTCCCCGCCAGAAAAGCTGGGGGCTGCGGGGCCGCGGGGCCTGCAGTGACGGGAGGCGACACGGGCTCGCTGACGTGCCCGGCTGTCGGGTCGAACGACCCCGGACTGGCGGAGCACCGGCCCGGGGGGCCTAGGCCCGAGCTCCTGCGGCCCCGCGGCCGCTCAGGGCAGGGCGGGCGGGCAGGACCCGGCCTGCAAATCACAGCCGCCTGTGCACGTAGCCGCTACCGAGGTTCGGAAGGGCGGGGATGGCCGAGCCGGATCTACCGGTTCTGGGGCTCAGGTGACAGGGCTCAGGCCGTCTGCCCCTGGCGGCGGTCTGGCCGAACCCGAAGCCCCCTAGACCGGCTTCCCGGTGCTGACGTCGATGCCCGGAGTCCAGCGGCCCTCAACAGGTCGGCTGAGAAAGGAAGTCTCCAGGGACTCACTGCGGGAGGATGCTTGGAACCTCCCCTGAACTTCTCCCATGAAGCCTCGCCAGCCCTTTTTGTTCGTCATCGCAACATTTTCTGCCACTAATACTGTTCTTCACGATATCATTTTCAACACTTTCCTTCATCTCTTAACATCCTTCCAGTCAGGGCAAGCTATATTGAGAGTAAAATCATAGTTATAGACCAAACAGGATTTTTAAAGGGTCTCATAGAACCCAGTTTGGTAACTGTTCAAAGAAACTACCTCTGGCTCATCATTTGGAAAACACTTTATAATCTCCTGCCTCTTCCGTGTTTTCTTTCTGTGAAGAAGCCTCAGGAAGCTGTGCTGTCTTGTTTTTTTTTTTTTTTTACTTTCTAATATTTTTGAAAAAAAGCATTTTAAAGATTGCTCTTGATAAGGTTCAAGGTTTTTGAGGAGCTTTGTGATAAACTATTATCAGAAACGTGCGTATGAAAATGTTTTTATCGGCCCTAATAAATGGTAATTCACCATCATCAATAGAAGTATAATTTTTTCTTTTTAAAATTCTGAACTAACCACCTATTATTTTTTTAAGCTTCACTGTTTATATCTGTATAGATTTTATCTACATTCTGTAAAAGGAGGAAGTGTATTAATGCAAAATTCAAAAAGGACTATGATAAAATACAGTGAAAGATAATTCCTGCTCCCATCCCTGCCCTTCAACTACCATAGTCCTGGAGGCAATCATTCAGCATTTTCTAGTGTATCCTCCCAAGAGATGTTATAAATAAACATAAAAATACAGTTAAACTTCTTTTCACAAGAAAGATAATGTACTATATGTACTGTTAAGATCCATCCTTTTCTCACTTAAAATATCCTGGATTTCCTTCCATATTGATGTGGGGCCACAAACAAATGGTCAAGAAAGAATTCTTGAGACGTTTTCAGTGTAAAAAGGTGCTTATACCATAGCATGAGAACAGGCTGTGGGCAGAAGGAGCAGCACTTCTGGTGTATGAAGCCAGTGGTGATCTGCTTAGAGCTCACGGGGGAAGGGGATGTGCAGGGAGTATTAGATCATAAATGTCTTCCTCGAATTTCTACGGGCAAAATGAGTTTTGGAAGATTTCTCTGGTGGTTCTTGGTCAGCTCTATATTAACTATCAGTGAGATTTACAGGCAGTCATGAGACCCTTTAAGAATGTAGCAATCACCCCATGTTTGATCCTTATCGAAACTATGCAGGCTATAGGTCACCTCTCTGGGCTAAAGGTGAACATGTTTCTGCTTCTATACGCCATCACGTACCACTACATGAAGAGCTGCTTCATTCTTCCTAGTGGTAGTATAATTTTCCATTGTATGCAAATATCATATTTATTTAGTCAATCCCCTATGGGTGGATATTTAGATTGTTGTCAAGCCAATATTATCACAAACTAAGCAGCAACTGATCATTACACCGTACAAAGGGCAACTATACCAATAAATCCTTAGACTGGAATCCTTAGATTAAAGGCATTTTTAATTTTGATAGATATTGCCAAATTGTCCTCCATAGAAGTTGTGCCAATTTTATCTGCTTGCTTTCAAATTTTGCCTGGGAAGATTTACAAGGCTATATTGGGAGGGAATGGAGATGAAAAAGGGTAAAAGAAAGGTTATTTATCATTTTATACAATAATTAAAGAAGTATCAAGATGCAAATTGATGTTTAATAAACTTTACAAGAAGGTGCCTTTACTTATTTTGGAATAAATGTTATTTGGCTAACCAAATGATATTATGCTTTTTGTTCTGTAAAGGATCGTGATAAACTTTCAATATAAAGTGAGGACCTTACTTAAAAAACGAAAAAGGGGGATTGAGGGTAGAAAATGGAGACTTTTTGGCTCCTGGGTGGCTTAGTCAGTTAAGCGTCCACCTTTGGCATAGGTCATGATCCTGGGTTCCTGGCAGGGAGCCCCACATCTGGCTCCCTGCTCAGTGGGGAGTCTACTTCTCCCTCTGCCCCTCCTCTCACTCGCTCTCAATCTCTCTCTCTCAAATAAAATCTTTTTTAAAAAATGGAGACTTTTCTTTGGCATTATTCTGCAAATAAGAGTTTTCTTCCCTATCAGCAATGTGAGAAAAAATTCCTAGAGTTATTTCTCAATAAGTAACATTTTAAAACTCATCATTTTATTTAATCAGATGCATCCATTTTAACAGCGAATTTTTGGTCTCTATTTTTGTGCTCCAGAATGTAAGTCAACTGCACAGAATGGTGAAATAGTAGAAAATACCAACCATATAGCTGTAAGAGGGAAAAAAAACGACCTCAAATGTATGGTGGTTTTATTTACATAAAAAGTACTCAACATATATTGTTCAGTAGCAATTTTGAGTAGAGTTCTGGTTTTTAAGTTTTTTATTAATTTTTTAGAGGAGGGAGGGGCAGAGGGAGAGGAAAGGGGTAGGGTCAGAGAGAGAGCAAGAGAATCTTAATCAGGCTCCATGCTGGGCATGGAGCCCAACTTGGGGCTCCAACTCATGACCCTGAGATCACGACCTAAGCTAAAAGCAAGAGTCAGACACTTAACCAACTGAGTTGCCCAGGCACCCTGAGTTCTGGGTTTTTTTAAGTCATTTTTTGAGATATAATTGACATACAATAAAATGCGTCCTTCTTAATGAGTTCTGAGAAATGGGTACAGTTGTGTAACTACCACCATGATCAGGACATACAGCATTTCCATTACACCACAACATTCCCTCGTTCTCCTTTGTAGTGAACTCCTCACCTCAACCCCAGTTTCCTGACAGCCACTGATATGCTTTCTGTCCCTATATTTTTACCATTTCCCAACTACAACATAAATGGAACCATACAATTTGTACCTTTTGAATCTCATTTCACTTAGCATAATGCCATAATAACCCATGAGATCATGACTTGAGCTGAAACCAAGAGTCATTTGCTCAACTGACTGAGCCACCCAGGTACTCCAGTGCTAAATACTTTCGATGTGTTATTTAATCTTCCCGACCTTTTCCTCTCTGTCTTGTCCACTACCACCATGCCACTGAAACCACTCACCAAGAATGCCAACAATGACCACACTGCCAAGTTCAAAAGTTGAATCTTTGTCATTACCTTATTGGCATTTAATACAGCTGACCATTCCCTCTGATTTGAAACACTTCCACTATTTTTTAGAGATGCCTCACTCTCAAGTTTTTCTCTTAGCCTCCTGGCTGCTACTTTTCAAGCTCATTTGCAGGAGATCCTTTACCTTTTCCTGACTTCTGAATACAAGTGTCCTAAGACGTCGTCTTGAGCTCTTTCAATTTCTCTCCAAAGTTGGCAAACCTTTTCTATAAAGGCAAGATAGTAAATAGTTTAGGCTTTGCAGGCCAAGTGGCAAAATCAAGGATTTTATGTAGGTATATATCAACAGATTTAACTTTTTTCCATTTTTTTGGATGAAATTCAAAATATAGTAATTGAGTAAGCTTTGTAATTAAGTCTACTAATGAGGATAATAATTTTTCTTTTTTGGCAGGGAGTGAAGATAACGTTTCACATGATTGGGATTCAAAGTTAGTGTTTCTGATCACTAAAGTGCATTCAGGGGTGCCTTTCTGGCTCAGGTGGTAGAGCATGTGAATCTTGATCTTAGGGTCTTGAGTTCAAGCCTCATGTTGGGTGTGTAGAGCTTACATTTTTTTTTTTTTAAAGTGCTTTCTGGGACGCCTGAGTGGCTCAGTTGGTTAAACATCTGCCTTTGTCTCAGGTCATGATCCCTGGGTCCTGGGATTAAGTCCCACTGTTGGGCTCCTTGCTCAGTGGGGAGCCTGCTTCTCCCTCTGCCTGATGCTCCCCCTGCTTGTGCTCTCTCTCTCTCTCTGACAAATTTAAAAAAAATTTTTTTAAGTGCTTTCAAATACTCATCTGTTAATGCTGATCTGCAATGAAATTCTACTTCACTTTTGAAAACATCTTTTCACACAGATAGGTACTGCCAAATACTGATATCGATTGTTGGCATGTGATCTTAATTAAGAATATTCATGTCTTGGGGTGCCTGGGTGGCTCAGTCTGTTAAGCATCTGCCTTCGGCTCAGGTCCTGATTCCAGAGTGCACACTTACTCTCTCTTTCTAATAAAATCTTTAAAAAAAAAAAAAAAAGAATGTTCATTTCTTGGAAAAAAATGTATAGAATTTCACTAAATTCTTCTGTTGATATATGCCTTAGAACAAATCATTACCTAGAAGGGCAATCACCTCTAATTGAAGATTGAATGGGAGATCCTCAATGGTACAGGTAAGTGGATTTTGAAATATGAAAATTTCCTTAACATCTGAAGTCCAGAAAACGCAGTAGGCACTGTAGTCTGAACTCAGAAAAGATATATGAAGCAAATATGGGTGGTAATGCATATTTTACTTCTCATTGTAACTTTTTTTTTTAAAGATTTTATTTATTTATTTGACAGAGAGACAACAAAAGAGGGAACACAAGGAGGGGGAGTGGGAGAGGGAGAAGCAGGCTTCCAGCCGAGCAGGGAGCCCAATGTGGGGCTCAATGTGGTGCTCGATCCCACAACCCTGGGATCATGACCTGAGCCGAAGGCAGACCCTTAACAACTGAGCCACCCAGGTGCCCCTTGTTGTAACTTTTGACAGCACAGGAAGTGTGTGAAGCAATTTGACATCACTTACCTTCAAAAAAAAGTTATTGTTGGGGCGCCTGGGTGGCAGAGCGGTTAGGCGTCTGCCTTCGGCTCAGGGCGTGATCCCGGCGTTGTGGGATCGAGCCCCACATCAGGCTCTTCTGCTGTGAGCCTGCTTCTTCCTCTCCCACTCCCCCCTGCTTGTGTTCCCTCTCTCGCTGGCTGTCTCTATCTCTGTCGAATAAATAAATAAAATCTTAAAAAAAAAATTTTAAAAAAAAGTTATTGTTGCTGAAATAATTTTACTGCGGTAAAAGTTTCCACGTATATACAGCTTGCTTTGTAATTCTAGGTTGAACTCATTAAGCAGTGTTATTGAGTCTTCAGTAAAAGCTGATTTCCAAACTATTTTGTGTTCAACAGTGGATGAGGGAAGTTCTCATTCATAAAAACTTCCATCTCACGTTGTTTGCAATTTCCAAAAGGCAGAAGTAACCTAAGTGTCTATCAATGAATGGATAAGCAAAACGTGGTATATTCATACAAGAGGTTACTATTCAACCTTAAAAGGAAGAAAACTCTGACACGTGCTGGAACATGGATGAAACTTGAGGACGTTATGCTAAGTGAAATAAGCCAGTCACAGAACAAACAAATACTGTAATGTTCCACTTCTGTGAGTACCAAGACTAGTCAAATTCATAAAGACAGAAAGTAGAATGGTGGCTGCCAGGGGCTCGGGGAAGGGGAGGATGCGGACTTTTTGTTTAATGGGTATAGAGTTTCAGTTTCGCAAGATGAGATGAGTTTTGCAGATGGATACTGACGACGGTGGTGATGGTTGCACAACAGTGTGCGGGTACTTAACACCACGGTTAGGATGTTAAATTTTATGTTTTGTTATTTTACCATCATTTAAAAAAAATTCCATCCATGTCCTGAGCTCCAACAATCACAACAATACTTTAACTACAACTAAGCCATGAAACTACTGTGTGGCAGAGTGAGTCAGGATATCCAGGTTTATTTCTGGAAGAAATTCCTGGAACTCATGATCGTTAAATCCAGAGGAGCAAATGAAGTTCATCGTTGACACCATTGGTTCAATAACACATAATAAATTCAAATATTTGCCACAAGGCTTTAGACACCTTACATCTTCAAGGACGTTGTAAGTCTGTTCAACTGAGCTTTTTCTGCTCCTTACATATTAGCGCCATCGATTGTAGCACATCCTGTCCCACTCAACTTCAGGTTATACTGAATTAGTGTTTTCTCAACTTCTTTGAAAATATTCTCACATGTAGAAAATATTCTCACAGACTATTAGAGGCTAATTCTTAGGTCACTTCAAACTCAACACTGATTCCTTGAATAAACAACTGACAGTACAGTGTAACATCCCTGGGCTTATCAAGAGTCAAAGACAACATGGATTAATAGAATTGAGAAACTATAAATAATTCCTAATATTTACTTTCAGTTGATTTTCAGCAAGGGTTCCAAGGTAATTCAATAGGCAAGTGATAGTCTTTTCAACAAAGAGTGCTGGGACAACTGCATATTCAAATACAAAAGAATGAATTTGGACCCTACTCCATACCATACACAAAAATGAGCTCAAAGTTGTCAAAGATCTAATTGTAAGAGCTAAAACTATAAAACTCTTAAAAGAAAACATGGGTATAAGTTTTTGAGACTTGTATTAAGCAATGGTTTATTAGATAGTTGTGATATTGTGATTTATAATTTAAATTTATATGTGAATGGCCAAATGTATTTCTTATATATTTGGTGCTTGTGCCAGTTTCTGGCTCACAGCTTCCAAAACCTTTGGGATTCCCTAAGTGTTAGAGTGATAAGGTGTCTTTCGTTTATTAATGAGGTGACTTTTGGGATTCACCTAAGGATGGAGGCCGATTACCAGGAGGACCAACTATGTGCTTGGAAGGTTGAAACTGTCAGCCCCACCCGCAACCCCTCACTCCCCAATCTCCCAGAAGGGGAAAGGTTGAATCGACCAATGGCCAATGACTTGATCAATCGTGACTTTGCAATGAAGCCTCCATAAAAACCTCAAAGCATTGGTTCTGAGAGCTTCTGGGTTGGATATGGGGGAGAATGGCATACCTGGAAAGGGCGTGGAAGCTCTGTGCACTTTCCCCATAACTCGCCCTGTGTATCTCTTCAACTGCATGTTGATTCATATCCTTTATCATATCCTTTAGTAAACTGGTAAACATAACTATTTCCCTGAGTTCCATGAACTGCTCTAACATATTAAAAGAACCTAAGGAGGAGGTTATTTAGAACCCCCACAATCTGTAGCTCGTAGGTCAAAAGCACAAGTAACAGCCTGGGGCTTGTGTCTGGCATCTGAAGTGGGTGATAGAAGGCGTCTTGTAGGACTGAGCCCTTAACGTGTGGAATCTGATGCTATCTCTGGGTAGATAGTGTTGGAGTTGAGCTGAATTCTTGGACATCCACCAGGTGTACAAGAATTGCTTGGTCTTGGGTCGGGGGAGCCCCTCCCATGTCGGAACTGGGTCTAGGAAACTTAAAAGAATACACCAAAAAGACAAGCAATGAAAGAAAAAAGATAAACTAGACTTCATCAAATTAAAGACTTGTGCATCAAGCAACAGCATCAAGAAAGCGAGAAGACAAGACAAATATCCAGTTTTTCAAAAGTAGGCAGTATGTTTCTTTAAAGAAGATATGCAATTGGTCAATAAGCACATGAGACAGTGCTCAACATCATCAGCCAATAGGGAATGCAAATCAAGACCACAATGTGACTAAATTGAATTTAAATAACATTTTAAAAATAATAAAACAAATAACATTTAAAAATTTAAAAAACCCCACAATGTGATACTGCTTCATACTCATGAGGATGGCTATAATCAAAATGACAGATAATTACAAGTATTGGTAAAATGTGGAGAAATTGGAACACTCACAGATTGCTGTTGGGATTGTAAAATGCTGCAGCTGCTTTGAAAAACTATCACTTCCTCAAAAGGTTAAACTTAAAGTGACCATATGCCCCAGAAATTCCATTCCTTGGTATATACACAAAAGAATTCAAAACATATGTCCACACAAAAACTTGTACACGATGTTTATAACAACATTGTTCAGAATAGCCAAAAGATGGGGAGGGGGTGGGGGAAGGGGATAGCCTGGTGATGGGTAGTAGGGAGGGCACGTATTGCATGGCACTGGGTGTTATACGCAACTAATGAAGCATCAAACTTTACATCGGAATCTGGGGATGTACTGTATGGTGATTAACACAATATAATAAAATAAAATTAAAAAAAAAAAAAAAAAAAAGAATAGCCAAAAGATGGAAAACAACCCAAATGTCCAAGTGGATGAATGGATAAACAATGTGGTATGTCTATACAATAGAGTATGTATCATTTGGCAATAAAAAATGAAATACTGATGCATGCTACTCTATAGATGAGCTTTGAAAATATTATGCTAAGTGAACGAAGTTAGCCACAAAGGACAATATATCATTCCATTTATATGAAATGTCCACAGCAGGCAAATCTAAAGACAGAAAGAGACTGGTGGTTACCAACGTCTGCGTGGTTGGGAGGGAAATGAGTAAACACTGCTAATAGGTACAGGGTTTCTTTTTGGAGTGATAAAAATATTCTAAAATTTATTCTGGTGATGGTTGCACAACTCCGAATTACACTTTAAATGGGTAAATTGTGTGGTATGATGATTACATCTCAAGAACTATTATTAAAAAAAAAGAGTTCAGGAAAACCAACTGACATCACTTACCTTGTTTTTTAATTGACTATTGATGTTGGTCTCAGTACCTTCCACTCTGAGCAACTGTTCTAATGAAAAGGCTAATGATCTTAAATAAGTTTATTTTCTCTGGATATATTTCTTTGCTGCAATCAAATCTGATTTAATGAGCCTACCATCAGTAAATGGCTTTCCTTACTTGAATGGCAAATGACTCACTTAGGAACTTACTTTAGTTATAGCCTCCTTTTCTTTTTTTCTTTTTGTGAAGAAATTCAGCTGTCATGACATAGCCCATTTAAAATTTTCAGTATCTTTTATGATCTAGCCTCGGAAGTCACATCAATGGCTGTGGTATCCTACTGGTTACATAAGTCAGCGCTATTCAATCTGGGAAGGGATGTACAAGGATGTAATACCAAAAGTCAGGAGTCATTAGAGGCCATTTGAGAGGCTGCCTATTGCAATACCTTTTTAAGTGAATCAACAAAAACCAGAGGTGTAAATATGATTTTTCATTTCATAAAACATGTTTTGTTGTAATGATTCTAATGCAAATAGTAAGTAGTTAACACAAATTTGCTCATGGCTCATAATCTCTCTATGCCCATCACGCCCACCCCACCCCAGAAATGAAGTCCAAGTAAACAATTAAGGCAAATGAGAATATTAATGACCTAATTTATCATTTATTTATTCATCCTCTTAACAGTTATCTGTTGAGTGCCTATCATATACCAGATAGAGTTATAAGCATTCTAGACCATAGAGATTGTAGTGAACAAAACAGTTCCTGCCCTCATGGGGCTTCTATTTTAGTGAAGACACAGACACACAAATACACACATATATATAATCAACTTGCAGGTATAAATACAAAGAGGAAAAAGGAAAAAGGGATAGAATGAATGCAGGTACTCTTTTAGCTAGGTGGGCCAGGAAAAACCTCTCAAAGGAGATGAACATTTAGCCAAAACATAAACGTGGTCCTTGAATAAATGTTTACTTTAAATCGTATGAGCATTAGGGTTTTTAAATTATTATTATTGCATAACAAATGGCTCAAAACTTAGTGGCTTAAAACAACAGTAACCATTTATTATCTCTCACAATTTCTGTGGGTCCGGAATGCAGGTGTGGCTTTGGTAGACAGCTCTGGCTTAGGGGGTCCATGAAGAGGTAGTAGTCAGTGGAAGACTTAACTGAGGACGGAGCATCAGGAGTGACTGGTAGGTTGCTGCTGGTGGCCGTTTAGAAGACCCTGTTCCTCTCCCCTGGGGTCTCCCTGCAAGGCTGCTTGAGTATCCTCATGCCAAGGAGTGAGTGTTTCAACAGACAAGAGACAGGGCAGAAGCTGTAATGCCTTTTATGACCTAGCTTCTGAAGTCACACAAGGTCACTTCTGTATTATCCCACTGGTCACTTAGATTAGCCCTGATTCACTGTGGGGAGGGACTATACAGGGCCTAAATAACAGGAAATGTGGATTGTCGGGAACTATCTTAGAGGCTGGTTATACCAATCCAAACCATAATTTTCTCTCATATGTTTGTAATGATTTTAAGCAATTTGCACTGGGGAAACCCATTAATGAACACCAAAATCTAATTTTTTTATATTGG
Source organism: Ailuropoda melanoleuca (assembly GCF_002007445.2). Classification (NCBI taxonomy): domain Eukaryota; kingdom Metazoa; phylum Chordata; class Mammalia; order Carnivora; family Ursidae; genus Ailuropoda; species Ailuropoda melanoleuca. Next base: position 22,045,681 of record NC_048220.1, read on the forward strand.
TTCAATTTCATTTTCAGTCTTTATTCACATGCATTACCTGTGCAAATTCACATTTATAGAATACTCCACCCAATAACGGTGGAATATACATTCTTTTCAAAGTGCACTACAAAGGTGTATTTACCAAGGTAGTCTATACTCCAGATCATAAAACAAGTCTCAGTAAGTGTAAAATAATTCAAGCCAGGGGTGCCTGGGTGTTTGAGTCGGTTCAGCATCTGACTCACGATCTCAGGGTTGTGGGATCGAGACCTGCGTTAGGTTCCACACTCAGCCCAGAGTCTGCTTGAGTTTCTTTCCCCTTCTCCCCCTCATTCCCCCTCTGCTCCTCCCCCCGCACACACACCCTCTCTCTCTCTCTCTCTCTCTGTAGAATGAATAAATCTTAGGGGGCACCTGGGTGGCGCAGTTGTTACGCGTCTGCCTTCGGCTCAGGGCGTGATCCTGGAGTTCTGGAATCGAGGCCCACATCAGGCTCTTACGCTGGGAGCCTGCTTCCTCCTCTCCCACTCCCCCTGCTTGTGTTCCCTCTCTCTCTATTTCTCTCTCTGTCAAATAAATAAATAAAATCTAAAAAAATAAAAAAGTAAATAAAATGAATAAATCTTTTTTTTTTTAAAGATTTTATTTATTTATTTGACAGAGACAGCCAGAGAGGGAACACAAGCAGGGGGAGTGGGAGAGGAGGAAGCAGGCTCCCAGCGTAAGAGCCTGATGTGGGCCTCGATTCCAGAACTCCAGGATCACGCCCTGAGCCGAAGGCAGACGCGTAACAACTGCGCCACCCAGGCGCCCCAAAATGAATAAATATTTTTTTAAAAGTTCAAAAACACTTTAAGAATGGAGTTTTATTTTGTGGGAAAATTCAATTTCTTTATAAATATATGAGTAGTCAAGTCATCTGTTTATTCTTGGGTGAAACTTATAAACTTGGCTTTCAAGTATTTTTGTTTCAACTAATTCATTAAATAAATAAAGTTATACTATCCCCTTATCATCTTTTTAATATCTGTGGAATCCATAGTGGTATCATCTCTCTCATTCCTGATACTGGTAATTTGTACCTTCTTTCTTTTAATCCTGAACAGTCTGGCTAGAGGTTTATCAATTTGACTCATTTTGTAGAGCTGTCTTTTGGATTCATTGCCTTTCTCTATTGTTCGTCCATTTTCTATTTCATGGATATCTTCTGTGACCTTCATTATTTCCTTTCTCCTGCTTATTTTAACTTTTTTTTTCCTTTTTCTAGTTTTTTACGGTGCAAGCCAAAGTCATGGATTCGAGAACTTTCCTTTTTTTCCTAATATTTAGTGCTATAAATTTGCTCTAAGTACTGCTTTAGAGTACTTAGAGCACTCTCAAATTGCATCTCACAAATTGTGGTAGGTTTTGCTTTCATCTTTGGTTAGTTAAAAATATTTTCTAAATTTCCTTCTGAGTTTTTTGATCCATGGGTTGCATATAAGTGTATTATTCAGGGGTGCTTGGGTGGCTCCATTGGTTAAGCTTCTGATCTTGGGCTTAGGTTATAATCTCAGAGTCCTGGGATAGAGTCCTAAATTGGGGTCCCTGCTGGGTGGGGGTCTGCTTCTCCCACACCCTCTGCTCCTTCCCCTTGCTTATTCTCTCTCTCTCATAAATAAATAAAATCTTAAAAAAAAAAGAAGTGTATTATTCAGTTTCCATACACTGGGAGATTTTCTAAAGATGCTTCTGTTACTGATATCTATTTTAATTCTGCTATGGTCAGATATGCCTTGTATATATATACCTTGCATGACTTAAATTCTCTTCTATTTATTAGGAATTGATTTATGATCAGGAATATAGGCTACCTTGGTAAACATATCTTAGTAAATGTTCTGGGTGCACTTTGAAAAGACTGTGCATTCTTCTATTGTTGGGTGGAGTGTTCTATACATATTAATTACATCAAATTTGGTGGTTGTGTTGTTTGTTTTCTTTATCCTTTCTTATTTTATGTCTACTTGTTTTATCAGTTATTGGGTATGGATGTTGAAATCCCTATACTATGGACTTGCTTATTTCTCATTTTATTTCTATCAGTTTTACTTCATATAGTTTTAAGACCTAGTATAGGGTGCACAAATATTTAGGATGATTATGTCCTCTTGATGAATTGACCACATTATCATACAAAATGGTCTTCTTTAGCCCTGGTGATATTTTCGTCTGATATATACTTTGTTATATAGCATATGCTCTCTAGTTTTCTGTTTGTTAGTGTTGGCGTATCTATTTGCGCATTTCTGGTTGGCAGCATATTTTGCGCTTTTATCCAATCTGATAATCCCTACCTTTTAATTGGAATGTTCAGACCACTCATATTTAAAGAGAGTATTAATATGATTAGGTTTAAATCTATCATCTTATTTTCTGTCTAATTATTCCATTTGATTTTTGTTGTCTTTTTTCTCTTTTACTTCCTTTTTTTTGGATTCCATGTGTCTCCTTTGTTTGATTATTAGCTATAGCTCTCTGTCATTTTGTTGTTGTTGTTGCTTTAGGGTTCATAATATATTTAATCATCCCCCCAGGACTTTTCCCAGGAGAAATGAAAACATATATTCATGCAAAGACCTGTACGCGAATGTTCACAACACCTTTACTTGTAATAGCCTCCATATGGAAATGGTCTAAATGTCTAAATGTCCTTTAATATATGAATAGATCAACAAATTTCATATATCCATGCAATGGAATACTATTCACTACTAAAAAGGAAACAATTGTTGATAGATGTAAGAATGGCTCTCAAAATAATTATGCTGAAAGAAAATGATAAAAAACATACTACATTATTCTATTTATATAAAATACAAAAAATTCAAGCTATGCTATAGTTTTTTTTTAAGATTTTATTTATTCATTTGAGATAGAGAGCGAGAGTGAGAGCACCAATGGGGAGGATGGAGGGGCAGAGGCAGAGGCAGAGGGAGAAGCAGACTCCCTGCTGAGTGGGGAGCCTAACATGGGGCTGAATCCCAGGACCTGGGATCATGCATGACCTGAGCCAAAGGCAGACGCTTAACCATCTGAGCCACCCACGCACCCCGCAAGTTATGCTACAGTTAAAGAAACAATATCTGTGATTGTCTGGGGATTTTTGAGGGGGAAGGAGTCAGTAAACTGGGAGGAATGGGTGGGAAGGATTACAAAGGGACACAAGGGAGCTTTGGGGATGAGGAGTAATTATGTTTCTTGTGGAGTTGATTTCATGAGTGTGAACATTTAAGATTATACATCTTATTTTCTTTTAAGATTTTATTTATTTATTTGACAGAGAGAGACAGCAAGAGAGGGAACATAAGCAGGGGATGTGTGAGAGGGAAGAGCAGACTCCCCGCTGAGCAGGGAGCCCAAAACGGGGCTCCATCTCAGGACCCTGGGATCATGACCTGAGTCCAAGGCAGACACTTAATGACTGAGTCACCCAGGTGCCCCAGGATTATACTTTAAATATCTGCAGATTATTCTGTCAACTGTACCTCAATAAAGTTTATTTATAAGTTTTTTATTATGATCGCCAGTGCTCAACACAACAAGAGAGCTTCTTAATCCCCATCACCTATTTCACCCATCCTGCCACTCGCCTCCCTTCTGGTAGCCATGGGTTTGTTCTGTATAGTTAAGAGCCTTTTTTCTTGGTTTGTCTCTCTTTTCCCTCTTTGCTCATTTGTTTTGCTTCTTAAATTCCACATATGAGTGAAGTCATTGTATTTGTCTTTCTCTGACTGGCTTGTTTCACTTAGCAGAATACTCACTAGCTCCATCCTGTCACAGTTTTAAAGAGAAATTGGGAAGGAAAGAAAAAGTGTCATCTATAAGCTTACCACCCAAATATGAAAGCTGCTAGCAATTTAGTCACTATGAAACTCTATAGACAACATTTTCAGATACCCAAAGGTATCTGAAATTTTTCAAAAACTGTAGTATTCCATTATGTTAACAAAAACAGTCTGATCTTTCTCCCATTGCTAGGGTCAGTTTATATTTGTCAAGGTTGTAGTTGCTATTATTGTTATAATTGTACTAGAATGGATATTTTTGTTTCAAATTTATTCAAACGACAGATCGGGCTGGAAAATTTCCCAGGTACACCTTTCCACTGTAATCAACTGATCACTAAATACTTTTTTTTTAAAAGATTTTATTTATTTATTCAACAGAGATAGAGACAGCCAGTGAGAGAGGGAACACAATCAGGGGGAGTGGGAGAGGAAGAAGCAGGCTCATAGCGGAGGAGCCTGATGTGGGGCTCGATCCCACAACGCCAGGATCATGCCCTGAGCCGAAGGCAGATGCCCAACCGTTGTGCCACCCAGGCGCCCCCCAGTCTTGACATTCTTAAAGAGATTTTAACCATTTTTTGAATGTGAGGCTCTCCTATCATCTCCCAGATAAAATATAAATTCCTTACCCTGGTAGATAACAGCCTTGGGAATATAGCCATCCCTTTCCACCCTTTGCAGCCTTAACCGCTGCCAGTGTCCCACACAAACAGGCTTCCAGCCATGTCCACCAATTCTTTCTCAAATACACTTCCTGTGAAAGGCTTACTATCCAAACTCTTCCCAGCAATTGTTTCAGATTCTAAGCTCTCCAGCAACTTCTTTTTATCACTTAGGCAATATCTGTTTATTAATAGCCTGTGAATTGTTTATTAATAGCCTGTGAATTCTTGAAGAACAGAGCCTTAGTAATAGCTTAGCAATAGCTGTTAAATTTTTCATGAGTGAACGTTTTCTCCTTTGTCCACATACTCATGATTCCCTTCAAGACAGCTAACTAGTTAGGGATTGCGCAAATATCTAATGGCATTGGCTTACGTATTTTGTGATCCTAGATTTTATTATGGATTTGCCTAGTACAGAAACCTTACCTTTTTATTTATTATTTATTTTAAAGATATGATTTATTTATGTGAGAGAGATAGAGAACATGAGCAGGGAGGAAGGGTAAATGGAGAGGGAGAAGCAGGCTCCCCACTGAGCACAGAGCCCAAAGTGGGACTTCATTCCAAGACCCTGAGATCATGACCTGAGCTGAAGGCAGACGCTTAACTGACTGAGCCACCCAAGTGTCCCCACAGAGGCGCAGATTCTTACATAAACTTTCCACCAGTCTTCTTGTCTTCAAGCCTTCCCTGAACCTTGGCAGACAGGTGTATGCTGCCAAGTTCAGAGTCTTCCCAGAGTTCTGTGGCACGAATCAGCTCCTTCCTATTGCTTTCCCCTCACTGCTAGCGTGTGCTTTAGCCTTGCTTGGTTTGCATTGACATCCGTTGTTCCATCAACTTCAGAGCGTCTAAAATAGCTGTCATTACTCGTGTTTCATCTCCTGTCCTTTTCTCTTTGTCTTATGGGTTTATGTTCATTTTTTTCTGCCACTTTAGTTGGATTTCAGGAGGAATGGTAATAAACACAGGGGTTCAATGTGCCACATTTAACTGAAAGTCCTCTTCATTGTTCATGTTTCTGTGTGCGTCCGGTCTCTCCAACTAGATTGTGAGTTCCAAGGAAACCACTGTTGAAGTGTTGTTTGTCCATTGTTGTGCAGTACCTTCCAAACAGGTGTTCTACTCATGTCTATGGTTGGTGTTACAGATAACCTTGAAGAGCAAGCACAAGTACCCTTGAAGGCACATGGAAGACTTTTTTATGAACATTGGCACTTTCTAGGTCTTTAACTTCCACCTGTACCCCCTCCTAAAATTCATCTAAGAACGTCTGCGGCCTAGGTTATCATATTGGCTTAGCTTTCTCTTTTCCTCTTAGATGATGCATTTCTCCCTCTTTATTACACACATGTGCACCGCATCTAAATATTTTGTGGCACAAGTTGCCCAGGGCGTAAAAACCTGCAGGGCAGCATACAAAAATACAAATGGAAATAGCGTTTTGAGTCAACTTCTTTCAGTTAAGGCACCATAATCTGAGTTAGGGCAGTATGGTCATATGTATATATGACATTTTTCTCTCTGTCACCAACTCAGTCTGGTGTCAGAAAATGTCTATTTGGCCCATTCTGAATTTAGATATTTTGTAGTGGAGGAAATGAGGCTATAATAACAATTTTTTAAAAAGATCTTATTTATTGGGGTGCCTGGGGAGCTCAGTCAGTTAAGCAGCCAACTCTTGATTTTGGCTCAGGTTGTGATCTCAGTGTCTTAAGACCAAGCCCTGTGTTGGGCTCTGCGCTCAGCAGGGAGTCTGCTTGAGATTCTCTCTCTTCCTCTCCCTCTGCACCCCCCGCCCTTGCTTGTGTGCTCTCTCTCAAATTAAAAAAAAATTATATATATATATATATATATAGTTTAGAGCATGAGTGTGGGGGAAAGAGAGAGGGAGAGAGATCTCAGGCACACTCCATGCTAAGCGTGGAGCCTGACTTGGGGCTCATTCCCATGACCCTAAGATCACAACCTGAGCTGAAATCAAGAGTAGTCCACTCAACCAGCTGAGCCACCCGGGTGCCCCAATGACAATTTTTAATTAAAGACTTTGCTTCATCCATCTGTTGTCACAGAAAGCATTGCTTCTGAGGAAGTCCTGTAAAAGTTAAGGTAGTTGAGAAAGGATGAAGGTGACAACACCTTCTTTATTCTAGCTAATGGCAAGGCCCCATGCTTTGTCTAACTACATTAGGACACTGTTACTCAAAATGCATAAAACATAGTAAGACAACACCCAAATCTTGGATTCTAAACACCATTCTTCAGTTAAAAAAACAGGACATGCCCCTTGGGGATATGGTTGGTTCCAAAGATGGGTCAGGGAGAATTGAACCCGTATCTTGTGGTTCCAGAAACGAAGGAAATACTAAAAAGAAACAAACAAACTGGTGAGGATTTGCTTAAAGAATAAAGGAGCCATCCTGAAGGAGCTCTCCTTATAGCCAAAGGTGGAACAATTTGAGAAACGAAGGAAACAGTGGTGGGGTGCCTGGGTGGCTCAGTTGGTTAGGTGTCTTCAGCTGACGTCATGATCGTGGGGTCCTGGGATCGAGCCCCACATTGGGCTCCCAGCTCAGTGGGGAGTCTGCTTCTCCTCTCCCCTGCTAGTGCTAATAAATAAATGAAATCTTAAAAAAAAAATGGGACACCTGGGTGGCTCAGTCGTTAAGTGTCTGCCTTCAGCTCAGGTCATGATCCCAGTGTTCTGGGATCCAGCCCCGCACTGGGCTCCCTGCTGAGCGGAAAGCCTGCTTCTCCCTCTCCCACTCCCCTTGCTTGTGTTCCCTCTCTTGCTGTGTCTCTCTCTGTCCAATAAATAAATAAAATCTTTAAAAAGAAAAGAAGAAACATTGGTAGTACTGGACTTTAACTCACAGGACAAAATATACATCTGAATCCATATAAATAATCAAATAAATAGGGGAGGAGCATCTCTCTACTTGCTAGATGGGATGCTAACTAATTCAGGAATCGCTTAATAAAGCCAGCTGCAGGGGTGTGTGGGTGGCTCAGTCAGTTAAGTGCCAACTCTTTTTTTTTTTTAAGATTTTATTTATTTATGAGATAGAGAGAGAGAGAGAGAGAGAGAGTGAACTCACGCACAAGCAGGGGAGCAGCAGGCAGAGGGAGAAACAGGTTCCCCACCAAGCAAGGAGCCAGATGTGGGACTAGATCCCAGGACGCGGGGATCACCAACTGAGCCAAAGGCAGATGCTCGACTAAGTGAGCCACCCAGGCATCACTAAGCACCAACCCTTGATTTCAGCTCAGGTCATAATCACAGGGTCATGGGACCAAGCCCCTCATTGGGCTCTGTGCTCAGCCCCTAGAGTCAGCGGGAGATTCTCTCTCTTCCTCTCCATCTGCCCCTCCCCTCCCCTCCTTAAGTAATCTTAAATAAGTAAATCTTAAAAAAAAAAAAAAAAAAAAATAAAGCCAATTGTATCTTCAAAAAGTTAAGATTAAAAAGTGGGGGAGAAGAGGGGCGCCTGGGTGGCTCAGTGGGTTAAGTGTCTGCCTTCAGCTCAGGTCATGATCTCAGGGTCCTGGGATGGAGCCCCGCATCGGGCTCCCTGCTCAGTGGGGAATCTGCTTTTCCCTCTCCCTCTGCCCCTGCCTGCCCCCCCCATGCTGTCTCTTGCTCAAATAAATAAAATCTTCAAAAAATAAAATAAAAATAAATAAAAAGTTTTAAAAACGGGGGGAGAAGACACAGCTCTACTTTATAGGACTCCAATTATTGTAGAAGGAGAGAGGAAAATAGAAAATCACCACTTGCAAAACATCACAGTAATAATTATAGATGAGACCCACTGAAACTAGTGGGTGAGTACACAGCAACAATTTGCATAGTCTCAGAGCATCTCCCCCAAAGTGTCTATTAAGTAAAAAGTGGACTTTAAAATAGAGAAATATGACAGAAACCACCTTAAGTAATCAAGGTCAACATAACCAATAATATATAAGATATATTGACACTAGGAATCCTGTGATGGGGTGGTTGGAGGACACGGCTGCATTGCTGTCATAATCTTCCAGAAAGTATGACCTCAGTTGAATCACAAAAAAACACCAAATAAACCCAAATTGAAGGACATCAGACAAAACAACTGATTAACACGCTTTCAAAGTGATATGGGTATAAAAACAAGGAAAGACTAAGGAACTGTTATTGACAGTAGCAGACTTACAAGTAACTGTATTTTCTGGGTAATATTCTGGAACAGGAAAAGGACATTAATGGGAAAGCTGGTGAGCTTTGGTCATGGAATATGCTAACTATGGGGAAGCTGGTTGAGGTATATATGGAAACGAACATTTTTGCACTTTTTCTGCAAACCTACAATCAGTTCAAAATAAAAAGTTAAAAGAATAAATAAAACTATGAAGAATACCTTCTTTGTACTTTTTGTCCATTACCAGGGCTAACGTGTGGCCTCTAACCGTATTCTAATTCCAGGATAAAGTACTAAGGAAATGTTTTGGAATGAAAACCTATGATCTTTTTTTTTTTTTTTTAAAGATTTTATTTATTTATTTGACAGAGATAGAGACAGCCAGCGAGAGAGGGAACACAAGCAGGGGGAGTGGGAGAGGAAGAAGCAGGCCCATAGCAGAGGAGCCTGATGTGGGGCTCGATCCCATAACGCCGGGATCACGCCCTGAGCTGAAGGCAGACGCCCAACCGCTATGCCACCCAGGCGCCCCTGAAAACCTATGATCTAATGACTTTTCTTGATATGGTTGTGGTTGAGAAATAAGACATTTGCCGGGGACTCAACTTCCACACTTTTGCTTTTTGGCAGGATAGGGAAAAACTCTGTGGAAGTCAGACTCTACTTTGCCACTGATACTGTTATGACTGAACTGTGTGACTAGAAAAGAATAGATCCTACCTCTTGCACTTCTCCAGGGACACCTTGTAAGAAAATAGTAAAAATAATTAGAATTTGCTTAAATGTCCTTACCCTCAAAAGGAATGAGACCTCATATTAAAACAGCAAAGGGAGGGGCACCTGGGTGGCACAGCGGTTAAGCGTCTGCCTTCAGCTCAGGGCGTGATCCTGGCGTTATGGGATCGAGCCCCACATCAGGCTCCTCTGCTATGAGCCTGCTTCTTCCTCTCCCACTCCCCCTGCTTGTGTTCCCTCTCTCGCTGGCTGTCTCTATCTCTGTCAAATAAATAAATAAATAAAATCTTAAAAAAAAAAACAAAAAACAAAACAAAACAAAACAAAAAACAGCAAAGGGATAATAGATGCTTAAGCTTGTGAGCACAAATGATGAGTTTTATTTAATTGCAAGTGTTGCAACCTATGTACACGTTTCTCTTCCAGGTTTTTTAATTGCTAAAAATACCCTTATGGAGATGACCAACATTGTAAAATGTGTCTGAATATTTATTAAATCTACCTGTCAATTGATATGTTCTGTATGGAGTCTTTGAAATGATGTTTTGAGAGTTTATTTACAATCATTGAAAGCAGATGGTTCTATAAAATGTACAAGGAATTACAGGCTCCTTCAACTTACAATATTTGTTACATATATTTCAACATTTAAATAGAAGCCCATTTTTTCAAAAGCAATGTTCTACAACCTTCTCATAAAAATATAAAAAAAGACAACATTCATAGTTTTAAAAACCCATATTTAGCCCAAATCAAGATTTTTCTACAAATGATACCTCTTTCCAGAAAGCTTAAAAGACATCATAGAATGATGTCATGCGAAACTAAAGAATTTCACCACAGCAAAGTAGTTTACTTTGAGGAAACATTGTGCAGTATTTCTCTTTAATCTCTCATGCTACATTTCAATGGTGTACATGCTATGTAAACACACCAGATTGATCCAAGCCATCCATATTTACGCAGTAGAGTGTCATATATGACCAGCTGCCATATAAACCATCCTACCACAATTGCAAAAATGTTAAAAGGCAACCTTTATGAAAGCTTAGAAAAGCTTAATAGAAGGCAACCAACATCGCCCTAATTTTCTGTTAAAATTATCTCTCTTCCTTTCTTTTCCTCTCCCACCTTTTATAGCATAATAACACGCAAAGATATTTATACCACTTTTACCTTAAGTTAGGCTTTTAAATGACTCTTTTCTGATACACAGCATTTATCAAAAGGCACCAAGATTAGACTCCTAAGTAGTTTCAGAATTTTGGCTCCTCTTCGGGTTCCTCTAGATTGATTTTCCTCAGAGAAGAGTAGCTTTACAGGACACCTGGGTGCCTTACTCAGTTAAGCGTCCGACTCTTGATCTCAACTCAGGTCTTGATCTCAGGCTTGTGAATTCAAGCCCCTCACTGGGCTCCACACCAAAAAAGGAAGTGTAACTCTAAGAACCAGAAGAAAATGAATGATATAACACAATAACTTGACATTTGTACCATCCAAAAGGTATAAATATATTAACAGGTTCCTTGAGCTTTTCATTTAGGACAAGAAGTCAGAATAACTTTCTGAACATAAACATAAAAATAGGGCACAGTTATTAAGAGGAACACTCCTAATTTTATAGTATCAGTGTATTAAATCTTATATAATAACACACAGCCAAAAGCATTAGAAATTCACTGCCACATATTCTGATGCATTATCCTGAAAACATGTCTGATACATGGCACTAACATATAACAAAGTATGGCATTTATTTCATAGGGAGAAAAGATACGTTTCATCCCAAAAACAGATTTACTGGATTCACCTATGATTAAGTTTTAGAGATATATATTAAAGATAAAAAAGAAAAACAAGATTTACCCTTAAAATAAAAAAGTCTTACATATATAATCCATTATTAATACCCTTTATGCTCGCATGATGTAAAACACTTAGAAACTTCTGAACACCAGAAATTTTGAGTGGTCTCAATCTATTTGGCCTTAACACATTCTAAATTCCCTTTCGAGAACCACATTAATGTTTGCAGTCCAGCAGTCCAAGAGCGACGGAGCAATTCTATTTCTTTTTCTTCTTCTTCGGTGGCTCGTCCTCAGAGCTGCTGTCTGTGCTGGTGCTGCTGCTACTGGAAGAGCTGGAATCTGAGTCTGAATCAGAGGACGAGGAAGAGCTTGTGGAGGAGGATGAAGATGATGAACTGGAGGAGCTTTCGTCGCTGTCACTGTCCTCTGAGGAGGATGAGGTAGACGTTTCTTCACTCTCGGATGAAGAATCACTGGCGGAACTGTCACTGCTGTTGCTGCTGGAACTGGTGACACTCTTAGACCTGTGAGACAACGCGTAGTTATTACATGCACGGGAGGCTGACGCTGAACAGAAGGGTCAGAAGCAACTGCATGGGAAACTGCACGCACACACTGAAGCCCTGCGTGCCCGGGATCGCTGGAGCTCAGCACTGGGGACTGCAGGACTGGAGGAGCCCCGCCGCAACCACGTCTTTTACTTTGGCAATTTAACTCTCTTGGACGGAGTTCAAGATGTGCTCCTACTCTATTTTGCTCCAGAATGAATAATGCTAGAATAAGGTTGCAGTGTAACAACTGGGTTTGCTTAAACCTCAGGGAGCCTGGCAAATGTTTCATAATCTTTACTTTGAACCAGATAAAGCTGGTCAACAATTTTTTTTTTACCAGTCTAATAATATTTCCTATTCTAATATAATAAGAGAGATTTTTAAGAGAAATTATTTTCAGGTATAAAGCCTCTGGAAAGTTGGAGAAAAAGGAGAAATGAAGGCAGTATGTTCCAGTCAGGTAAAGAGAGGAACATATCAGGAAATAAGGATGATACTTAATCATGAATTACAAACAAGAGACTTCAGATCCAAGCTTTATCACTATTATTTTTAAATTACTCTTCCCATCCCTCCCACTAGTATTATTACCCATATAAAACTCCTAAAGCCACACATACCTTTTTTTCTTGGTCTTCCTTTCTACATTAGTTTCTCCAATGCTGATAAACATGAGGGGGGAAAAGCTCCTGTTAATAGAGTGATTATACACAGCTCAGACAAACCCTTCAGCTAGCCCCCAAAGTGTCTTACATTGGAGAAACACTCTGTCTTTCGTGACACGTACAGAGCCCAGTATTTCTTGTTATAACCTGCCCCTCCCACTCCCCAACTCCCTCTCTAAAAAAAAAACTTCTGAATTGAGTTACCATTACCAATATTACTATACAATTGATTAAAACAATATAGAGGGACGCCTGGGTGGCTCAGTTGGTTAAGTGTCTGCCTTTGGCTCAGGTCATGATCCCAAGGTCCTGGGATCGAGTCTCACATCGGGCTCCCTGCTCAGTGGGGAGCCTGCTTCTCCCTTTGCCTGCCACTAACCCTGCTTGGGTGCTCTTGCCCTCCCCCGACCCTCTCTGACAAATAAATAGATAAAATCTTTAAAATAAAATAAAACAATAGAGAAATACAGTACAAGTTTTAATAATTATTACACATCCAAGTAATTTTTTGGAAATGCATCTCTTAATGCCATCGATTGTTTTTCTAGTTTATGTATCCGTGGATCTTACTGGCTGTGACCAGGTTCAGCATTAATTCAATTCCTATATTTAATTTTTCTAGATTTAACCTAAGAAAGCTTCTTAACCTAACTAGGTAGATCGGAATAGAGTTTTGTTGTAGCAATATCACTATTTGAATACCTCCAATGATGTGGTCCACAAGTCAAAGATGAATCATTAAAAAATACTTTTATTTATTTTTATTTTTAATTATTATTATTATTTTGAGGGACGGGGGGGGAACAGGGGTAAAGGGAGAGGGAGAGAGAGAATCTTAAGCAGACTCTACACCCAATATGGAGCCCAATGCAGGGCTTGATCTCATGACCCTGAGATCATGACCTGAGCTGAAATCAAGAGCCGGATATTTAGCTGACTGAGCCACCCAGTCGCCCCTAAAAAAGACTTTTAAATTGGTAGCCCAATTAGGCCCTTCTTCAATTTTGCTAGGAAAAAAATTACAAAAGAATTTGCTCCCAGGATGCCTGGGTGGCTCAGTCCAGTAAGTGTCTGCCTTTGGCTCAGGTCATGGTCCCAGGGTCCTGGGATCGAGTCCTGCATTGGGCTCCTTGCTCAGCGGGAGGCCTGCTTCTCCCTCTGCCTGCCGTTCCCCCTGCTTGTGCTCTCTCTCTGACAAATAAATAAATAAAATCTTAAAAAAAAAAAGAATTTGCTCCAAATAATTAGAGCTATCCACTTTCTAAGTACAAACACCAGTAATTTGAAAAATGTCTAGGTTTCTACACATGAGGAAAGGGGAAGCAGAAAAGGAGAATGAGCAGGCAAGTTCACATACAAATTTATTTTTGGAAAAATTATATATGAATGTTGATGACTTATAAATTGATTATCTATCTATTCCTGCATAACCTGTGAAGAGCTGTCATATCCACTAATTGGGAGACCACTGCCTTGCAAGTTCCTGTGGTTCAGACACTATTACACAGCTAACGTCTCTATGAAGACGCTGCTTCTGATCTGTAGCACTGAGTACACCTGGCACCTTCCTAGTTCAGTTTCTCAACCATGTTTATTTACTTAATTCATAGCAATTTTAAAAGCTTTATTCAAAAGACGCCTGGGTGGCTCAGTCACTTGAGCATCTGCCTTCAGCTCAGGTCATGATCCCAGGGTCCTGGGATTGAGTCCCACACTGGGCTCCTTGCTCAGTAGCAAGGCTGCTTCTCCCTCTCCCTGCTTGTGTGTGCTCGCTCTTTCTCTCGGACAAATAAATAAAATCTTAAAAAAAAAAAAGAGCTTTATTCAAAGGACACAAAAGAGTAAGTAACAAATTTTCAGCTACTCTCTTACCCAGTTCTCCTACAAAGGAGCCACTCTTATGGATCATTTCTGTTTCCAAAAAAATTCCATTATTCCTTTTCTTCTTCTTTAACATAAATGATAACATATTATATATACTGTTCTCTACCTTGTTTATAGTCTTAGTTTAAGTATCTTGAGTACTTATCTTGGATATCTGTCCATACCAGCTCTGAGAAAATAAAGGGAACTGCATCTGAAATGGACTTGGGAAACCCTGAAGGGGGAACTCGCACGCACAACCACTTATCATCAATTGCAGACCCCCACACAGAGACCAGGACTTTGTCCCTCAATAGGAAGGAACCTACTTTACTAGCCCAGCAGGAGGAAGGAAAATTTTCTTCTTGCCCCGCAACAGCAACAGCCCATGAGAAACTGCCCCAGTCATCCAATGAGAAGCTTGAACCCTCACTCTCCTCTGGGGACTTTTGTTTCAAACAGCCCTTCCCAATTTCCCCTTTTCCTCAATAAAAGCAAGCCCTTGTCCTTTGTTCTTTGGACTTGCCTATGGTTTGCCATAGTTTGCTTGTCCTGGATTGCAATTCCTCTGCTCGTCCCCGATCAACTCATGTTGCCGGTAAAATAACTGGCCATTTTATCTTTATGGTTGACAGCTCATATCATCTACCTCGTCATATTCTGCTGCCATTTCACTGCCAGCTGAGTCAACAAAGCAGTGATTAATAGCATGGACTGGCTGGTTCAACACTTAATCTTTCTACTTACTGGCTGTGTGACACTGACAAGTAACTCAACTTCTCCAAGCCCCAGTTTCTTCACATGTAAAATGTGGAGAATAGTACCTACCTTAACGGTACAGAGGTGATGCTTAAATAAGCTAATACTTGTAAAGAGCTTAATACAGTGCCTGGCACATGGGAAGCACTCACTAAACATTAGCTAATATTATAAATGAAATCCGGATAACCACCATGATACTTTCAGTCGCTTAATAAATTCTATCAATAAAAAAATACTCCTTTGGATATCACAGGTCAACATACCTTTGTTGCAATAATAATAATCTGTTTTCTTTTTCTTTTAAAGCTTTCTTTAGTTCTGCTGTTCTTGAAGGCCTATGTAGGTATTTTCTTTTTCCTGTGCATTCGTAAGTCCAATGTCCAAATTCCAAGCATTTCTGACATCTTACATGTTGTTTATTTGCTTCACTACAGAGCAAAAAAGAAAAAAAAAAGAATACAGGCCATAAAATTTTCACTTGATATTTTCTACCCTGAAAAGCATAAACAATATGAACATTTTTAGGTCAAAAATAAACATATTTAACACTTTAAACTGTTTACTATGTTAGATTTAGTCAAAAGGCAATATAGTAAGGAGTCAAGAGCATGGACCTTGGAAGTTAGACTGCACTGAGCTCAAATCTTCATTCCTTAATTCCATTTCAGTAACGGCAGACTAGGTAACTAAGACCAACTCCTCAGCTCAGAAATAGAAAAAATGGTCGAAACATTTTTAACAATCTGCTTGAGGCATCAAAGAACTAACAACGGGGTGAAGAACAACAAAGCCAAGATATGTCAGAAACTGGAAGTCCAGAGTAGTCAGCTCTGTGTTTAAATAGAGAGTCAATTCTTGCACTGGGAGTGTTTGCCCAGCTCAAGAGGGTAAACCTCACTTACAACAAGTTAGGGAGACAAACTATGTATCCAGAGTTTGGTCTCTGAAGAGTTATACCCTAAGAATAAACCAGGTGTATATAGAATACAGCCCAGCTTTTAGACATCTAGGAGACTAAGAAAAATCTCAATCCCTCAATCCCCGAAATTGGATTCAGATGCAGCAAGTAAAGACAGATGAAAGAACTGGAAAGGAAAAAACAAAATGGTCATTCCTCACTGATGACTTATTATGTACCTGGCAAATCCAAAATAATCTACAGACAAAAATATTTTGAAATAATTAGAATTTTTAAGTTCAGCAAGATTTTAGACTGGGGTGGGCAAAGTTTTTAAAGAATCCAATAGTAAAAGTTTCAGGCTTTGCTGATCACGAGGCAAAACTGAGGATATTATGTAGGTATTTACACAAGACAGAAAACGCAACTCCACAAATATTTTATTAATAAAAATATTTCACATAAGAGATTTAAAGGATGAAATTCTTTTGTAGAATATAACATTCCACTCATTTGAGATTGAAAGTTCATGTTTCCTATCATCAAATTGATCATATATATATACACGTAATTAACATCCTTAATTGGCAAGCCCACAAAAACGAGCAGCAAGTAGGATTCAGTAGACAACTGTTTGCTGAGCTCTGTGTTAGATATAAGGTAAACGCATAAAAATCAATAGAACTTCTATATAATGGAAACATTTAAAAGGAAATTTTAATTTAAAAGGTGATATTTATAATTTCCTGAAAAATATCAAATACCTAGAAGTACATCAAAGGAAATATGTACAAGACTTGTATGCACAATATAAACATTACTAAGAGAAATTAAACATCTAAATATGTAGCCACATAGAAAAATATACCATGTTCATAGACTGGAAAATTCAATAATGTAAAAATGTCCACTCTCCACAAACTGATCTATAGATTCAAAGCAATGCCAATCAAAATCCAAACAAGTTTTTGTTTGTTTGTTAACAAAATGTTATAAATGTATATATGGAAATTCAAAAAGGCCAAGAATAAAATACTCTTGTAAAGGAACAAGTGCGGAAGCCTTGGATTAAAAGACACTGACCTGTCATAAAGCTGTAACAATTAAGAATGTGAAATTGGAGCAAAGATACACAAACCAATGAATAGAACGGAATGTCCAGAAATAGACTAATGTATATATGAACACTTGATTTATGACAACTACGGGACCAGCAAAGGAAAGGACATATTATTAAATGGTGCAGGGACAACTGATTATGCATATGGAAAAAAATGAGACTTAAACTCTACTCTTGGGGCACCTGGGTGGCTTGGCTGAGTGTCCGGCTCCTGGGTTTCTGGTCAGGTCATGATCTTGGGGTCCTTCAATTGAAGGCTGCATTGGGCTCTGCACTCAATGGAGAGTCAGCTTGAGGATTCTCTCTCTCCCTCTGCACCCCCTCTGTATTGTCTATCTCTCAAGTAAATAAATAAATCTTTATTAAAAAAAGAAAACCTCCTGGGACACCTGGGTGGTTCAGCCGGTTGAGCGTCTGCCTTCGGCTCAGGTCATGATCCCAGGATCCTGGGATCGAGTCCTGCATTGGGCTCCTTGCTCAGTGGGAGGTCTGCTTCTCCCTCTGCCTGCTGCTCCCCTGCTTGTGCTCGCTCTCTCTTTCTGACAAATAAATAAATAAAATCCTAAAAAAAAAAATGAAAAGAAAAAGAAAACCCCTACTCTCCACCATACTGCAAACATTGATTACAGACTGCTCAAGTAATAAATGTTTTAGAAGGTGGTATAAAAAAAAATGAGATGGGGCGGTGCCTGGCTGACTCAGCCGGAAGAGCATGATTTTGAGGTTATGAGTTTCAGCCCCATGTTGCATGTAGACATCACTTAAAAATAAATTTAAAAAAAGTGACAGGAGCCCCTGGCTGGTTCAGTCAGTGGAGCATGTGACTCTTGATCTCAGAGTCGTGGGTTTGAGTCCGACACTGGGTATATATATTGCTTAAAAATAAAATCTTTTTTAAAAAAAAGTGACATATTTGACTTAAGATTTTTTAAAAACAAAACCAAAATACTAATAATCATAAAGAAAAAGACTAATAAGTTAGACTATGCTAAAATTAAGAATTTCTTTTCATGGAGGCACCTGGGTAGTTCAGTTGGTTACATATCTGGTTCTTGATTTCAGCTCAGGTTATGATCTCAGGGTTTTGAGAACAAGCCCCGTGTCAGGCCCTGCACTTGGCGTGGAGCCTGCTTAGGATTCTCTCTTCCTCCCTCTTTTTTTTTTTTTTTTAAATTTTTTTTTATTATATTATGTTAATCACCATACAGTACATCCCCAGATTCCGATGTAAAGTTTGATGCTTCATTAGTTGCGTATAACACCCAGTGCACCATGCAATACGTGCCCTCCTTACTACCCATCACCAGTCTATCCCATTCCCCCACCCCCTCCCCTCTGAAGTCTTCAGTTTGTTTCTCATAGTCCATAGTCTCTCATGTTTCATTCCCCCTTCTGATTACCCCCCTTTTCTTTATCCCTTTCTTCCCCTACCGATCATCCTAGTTCTTATGTTCCATAGATGAGAGAAATCATATGATAATTGTCTTTCTCTGCTTGACTTATTTCACTTAGCATTATCTCCTCCAGTGCCGTCCATGTTGCAGCAAATGTTGAGAATTCGTTCTTTCTGATAGCTGAGTAATATTCCATTGTATATATGGACCACAGCTTCTTAATCCAGTCATCTGTTGAAGGGCATCTCGGCTCCTTCCATGATTTGGCTATTGTGGACAATGCAGCTATGAACATTGGGGTGCATATGGCCCTTCTCTTTACTACGTCTGTATCTTTTCTTCCTCCCTCTCTTAGAAAGAAAGAATTTCTGTTCATCAAAATAAACTACAAAGAGAGTATGAAGGGAAGCCAAGAGGTTGGAGAAGGTATTACAAATCAATAAGAAAATGACAGATCATACAAAAATGAAACGGAAAATGGAAAGACTGGACAAAAATGGGCCTGGGAAATACAAATTAACACAAACATATAAAAAGTTGTTCTTTACTAATCAAAGAAAAGCATATTAAAACTCTTGAAGAGGGGCATCTGGGTGGCTCAAAGTCAGCTAAGCATCCAACTCTTGGTTTTGGCTCAGATTGTGATCTCAGAGTCGTGAGATCGAGCTCCAAGTCAGTCTCTGAGCTCATTGTAGAGTTTGCTTGAGAATCTCTCTCCCTCTCCCTCTGCCCCTCCCACTCTTGCATGCCGGCTCTTTCTCTAAAATAAATAAATCAATCTTCAAAAAACTAAACAAAACAAAACAAAAACCCTGGAAGATACTACCTATCACATACCAGAAAGACTGAAATTAAAAACTGGCAATAGAAAATGTTAGCAAGAATACATAGCAAGAGGAACACGCATCCATTGTGGGGATGAACGCAAACTGGTACAACTATTTTGAAAAAAAATTTACTATAGTTGAAGAGATGCACACTCTATGATTCAGCAATCCCACTTGTAGGTATTTATACAATAGAAATCAATGTAGTGCAGCCTGGGTGGCTTAGTTGGTTAAGTGTTTGACTCTTTTTTTTTTTTTAAGATTTTATTTATTTATTCGACAGAGATAGAGACAGCCAGCGAGAGAGGGAACACACGCAGGGGGAGTGGGAGAGGAAGAAGCAGGCTCATAGCAGAGGAGCCTGATGTGGGGCTCGATCCCACAACGCTGGGATCACGCCCTGAGCCGAAGGCAGATGCTTAACCGCTGTGCCACCCAGGCGCCCTAAGTGTTTGACTCTTGATTTCAGCTCAGGTCATGATCTCGGGGGTGTGAGATGGAGCCTACGGTAAGCTCCACGCCCAGCGTGGAGCCTGCTTAAGAATCACTCTCTTCCTCTACCTCTGCCCTTCCCCAACCACCCCCCCAACATGTGTGCGTTCTCAAAAAAAAAATAAAAAAATAAAAAAACAGAACCAGTGCACAGCTATACCAGATAACATGTGTAAGAATATTGCTCTCCTTATGCAGCTCTTAAAATTTTTGAAATAATTGTAACCTTATAGGAAATTTCTAAGTACAGCTCAAAGAACTACTTTTCTTGAACCATTTGTAAGTTGCCAACCTGATGACTCATCAATTCACAATATTTTGTTGCATATTTTCTATAAACTAGGATATCTTTCTACATAACAATGTAACCATCGAAATCAAGAAATTAATATAGATATATTCCTACTATTTAATCTTCAGACCCCATTTATTTCATCAAATGTCCCAATACTGTTCTTTATAGCAAAATCCAGTTCAGCATTCTGTTGCATTTGTCATGTTCCTTTAGTTTTCTTCTGTCTAATGAGTTCTTTAGTCGTGTCTTGTTTTTTTTTCACCTCGGCATTTTTTTAAGGTTACAGGCCAGCTATTTTGTAGAACGTGCTTCAATTTGAGTTGCTTCAAGCTCACTCAGGGGGTCTCAGTAGGAAGTTTCAGTTCCCTTCCTCTTGACCTCTCCATAGGGCTGCTCACAACATGGGTTTCCCCAGAGGGAGTGACCAAGACAACTTAAGAAAGAAATCAGTCTTTTACAACCTAATCTTGGAAATGACATATCATCACTTTTGCTGTATTCTATTGGTCACACACACCAACCCTAGTATATAATGTGGGAGGAGACTACACAAGAGTGAATACCAGGAGGCAAGGATAATTGGGGGTCATCTTGGAGGTCAACTACCACCTCTGTTATCTCTCTACATGATTAGCTTCAGGCCACGCATCTTTGGCAGGAATGTAATAGAAACGTGCAGTCCTTCTCACTGTATTCCTACCAGGCGAATAAGACCGCAATTCGTCAGTCTTATTACTGCTAATGTGCACTCTGATCCCTTGATTAAGGAGGGTCTACCAGAGTTTGCGTTGTAAAGCTACTTTTTGTCCTTTTGTAATTGTGTTCACATTAACTCTTTAATACTCTTCACTTCAAGAGGTGGAGCCCTAATTCCTTTCACCTTGAATGTGGCTTAGACTTAGTGTCTTGCTTCTAACAGATAAAAGCAGAGTGACAGAGTGTGACTTTGAAGATTAAGTCATGGAGCCGCCATGCCATGGAGACACTTAAGCAGCCTCTAGGGAGGCCCATGTGAGAAACTGAGGCCTCCTGCCAATAGTCCTGTGAATGAGCCATCCTGGAGAAAGATCTTCCAGTTCTGGTGGAGCCTTCAGATGACTGCAGCCCCTGGCAACATCCTGACCAGGACAACAAGGGGGAACATGAGTTAGAACCCTCAGCTAAGTCACTCCTGAATTCCTGACCCACAGAAACTGAGATAATGTTGATTGGTTAGAAGCCACTAAGTTCTGGGGTGATTTGTCAAACAACTCTAAGTGAAAACTGATGTAACAATTAATAACTACTTTGTGGGCTGGTATTTGACATTATATAAATATCATTTATTCATCTATCAGTATGAACTCATATTTTTTTATTTTATTCAGTGAATTTTATTCAATGAGTTATAATCCATTACCACAATTTATTTTGATACTCAATTGTCCTAGATGTGATCAGTGGAAAGGAA
Organism: Ailuropoda melanoleuca; assembly: GCF_002007445.2. Classification (NCBI taxonomy): domain Eukaryota; kingdom Metazoa; phylum Chordata; class Mammalia; order Carnivora; family Ursidae; genus Ailuropoda; species Ailuropoda melanoleuca. Next base: position 22,067,193 of record NC_048220.1, read on the forward strand.
TCGTCTTAAGCTGGATTCTGTGTTCTTTTGATATGCCTCCATTTTGGGGGCACTTCCTTGCTTTTTGGTACAACAAAACATTTCAGGTTCATCTACTTTCCCTGTCCCAGGCTGAAATGAGACTGATAGAGCTCTGATATTTAGAGTCACGTTTCTCTTTCCACTTAAGCTCTGACATTTCATATCAAATTATACATCGCCTCCCCTCTGTAGATGTTCTCTCCATCAGGGTGACAACTTATGCTAAATTGCTCCTGTGTGGACACCTTCCTCACCTTGCTTGGGATCTCATCACCCTACACTAGACCTTCCCCTCAGTGGATGCCTCCCACAGCCTGCTGTCACTGTAGATCACTTCTTACCCCACTTCAGCCCCAATACTCCAAAGCCAAGTCAACCCTCTGCTTGAAAGCCTATGCTGCTCTACACTACTTAATGGCTTTTAGGCATGACTTGCTCAAGAAGGGAAGAGGAAGAACTATAAGAATATTTGTAACAGCACGATCTGTAATATCCTCAAAACCGGAAATAACATTGAGGTAGAATGGATAATTTGTGGTACAGAATACAGTGAAATATTTCATAGTATTAAAAGTGAACAAACTTTTACAGTTTAACTTACATGGATCTTACATCTAAGAAGTCAGTTTATTTAAAAGAATCCAAATTGTCTGATTCCGTATAAAGTTCAAAGACAGGCAAAATTAAACTCCAGTGCATAGTAAGACTGGTAAAAGCACAAAGAGAAGCAAGGGAACAATGAGCATGAATGTTGGGTCACTGGTTACCTGAAGAAGGAGATCGTGATTGGGAAGGGCCTAAAGGGCTTCTGGCATATTAGCCATTTTATTACTTGACCTGGGTGGAAGTCACATGGAATGTTCCCTTTATAATAATTTGTAAGTAGCATAGTTATGTTGTTTGAACTTTTTTGTACATGTGTTATATTTCACAATAAAGGTTTTAAAAAATCTCTTCTTTCACTACATAGCTATAGGCTCTTTGGCAAACTGATTTTGGAATATTAGTTTCTCTTCTAAAAGATGTGGTAAATTCCTAATTTACTAGGTTATTGTGAGAATCAGATGAGACCATAACCACGCCTTATACTTATTGTGTGCCAGGAATTTAGGTAAGTATTAGTTATGCATAATCACATCCAATCTCCGTAACAACCCAGTGAGTTTGAAAGCACTATCCCCATTCTACAGACTTGGATGTGTAAATATTACTGTCAACGTACATATTAGGCTAATCAATTGTCTGGAGTAATGATACATGGCACTTTAAATTTTCTCATAACATGGTTGCATGATGAGATGCTGGGTTCTTAATTCTGACCTAAAGCAGTCACCTTTTTTATCCCTGGTGAACACATAATTGGTATTCACTAAATGTCTGTAAAATGCATGACTGCTGAAATAGGCAAGTGTTTAAGATAACACATATTGCTTATAGTGGGATTTTCATTAGTTTAATTCCTGCATTGTGGGACAGGTTCCGTAATCTTGACAGTAACTGAATTTTAGCATCTATCCAAAATCTAAACTAATCCTAATCTGAAGAATGAATGTTACAGGTAAAGAACTAAGACTACATCGGTAAATATGGTATTAAAAGATAATAAAGAAGACTCAGGTTTTTGTTTAGTAATAGTTCTTAAATTTCAGCAAGCAACTGCCAGAGCCATGATTATATTTGCAGACCTTATCTGAATATGTAAGGTCACAGTAAATTTTTAAGGGCATCAATAATAAAATGCTCTATGGCCTTAATATTAGCTTTTGAGGCAAAAAGAACCACTAACACCTTTAACATATACACAATTGTAAAATGCACCCCAGAAATAATAAATTCAGAAACATTAAAAAAAAACTTGTAAAAGCGTAAAATCATGACTCTCATACAAATACATATAAAACAAACACATTTCAAAGGTGTTAACTAATCATTAATCAATTCAGGGACCAGTAAGATAACGCATCAGGTTCGAAAGAGAATTCAAAGAACACACATATATATGCAATCAGGAATGTGGAAATGAATTTATAGATAGTTAAAAACTAGTTAATAGCCACATTGCAATAATCCACTGTACTGCGTTTTTATGGCTAAGTATCTTTTCTACAAGTTTCCTATACCTTACAGAGTTACAAAATAGCTCAAAGACAATGATGCATCGGCTCATAAAGTCACATACCCAGGAAGAGTGGATTAGACAAGATACCTAGTAATCTTTGTTTTGAAATCCATTTCAAAGCCTTTCACAATATTTCCTAACAACGAAACTATGACTGGTAGTGTGGGGAAGCCTCTCAGAATCAAGGAAATAAAGTCTTCTCCAACTCATAGATTGTTTTCCAAATATTAAGAAACTTATTTTTTTAAATCAATTTCATTTTTTAAAAAGATTTATTTATTTTAGAGAGAGAGGGAGAGCATGAGAGCAAGTGGGGAGCAGAGGGAGAAAATCTTCAAGCAGACTCCCCACTGAGCATGGAGCCCAATGCAGAGCCTGATCTCACAGCCCCGTGAGATCATGACTTGAGCTGAAAGCAAGCGTCGGAGGCTCAACCAGCTGAGCCACCCAGGCGCCCCAATATTAAGAAACTTACAACGTAAGTTCCCACTTATTAAAAATATTATCCACCAGCACTGTGGAGTGTTCTGTTGCCAAAAATAGAATATTCATAAATATTTAAAGCCCATCTATGATTGACATGTTCTAACTATTAATTAATCACCCCTAAGAATAGTGATCTTCCACAAAGAGTGCTGAATGAGGCAGACTTGTAATTTCAAAATAAACAAGATTAGCATTTCTTTCTAACCATGTGGATACCCTATTCACAATATTCCATTTCTATATCCTAAGCTAAGGCCTAAAGAAGTGTTCTAATGATATAGGCTTGTTATGTGAAATGACCTTTAATACCTAAAATAGTAGGACATGCCTGCTATACTGATGACCTATTGTTGGCGGAGGTAAAGAATGGGGACTTTGCATATGTTCTGATGCAAAGTAAGAATATTGCTGGTAAGAATACAAGTTGCACTTTCTGAAGGGCCATTTGGTAACTACAAGAAAAATTTTAAAAATGTACACACCAAAAAAACAAACAAGACGGTATAAATGATGATTATCTACGTGGAAAACCCCTAGGAATCTAAAACAGATCTACTAGAACTAATAAATGAGTTTAGCAAAGGCATAGGATACAAGGTCAATATACAAAAGTCAATTGTATTTCTATATAGTAGCAACAAACAATTGAAATAAAATAACCAAAATAAAAAAAAATACCACTACAATACTTAGATATAAATCTGATGGAAGTTGTTCAACACCTCTGCAATGAATTATAAAATATTGGCGAGGTAAGTTAAAAACCTTAAAAAAATGAATAAATTTTTACACAACCATTCATGGGTCAGAAAACTTAAAACTGTTGTATCGATTCTTCAAAAGCTGATCTACAGATTCAATGCAATCCCAACTGAAATCTCAGCAGTTTCTTTTGTGGAAATCGATAACCTGATTCTAAAATGCATACAAAAAATACGAATACTCTACAATAGTTGCAACAACTACGAAAAAGAACAAAATTAGAGGCCTAACACTACCTGATTTCAAGACTTACTATAAAGCTACAGTTAGCATGACAGTATGGTGTTTACATAAACAAACAGATCAATGAAACAGAACAGAATCCACACACATAACATGGGCAGGTATTTTGTGACAAAGGTGCAAAAGAAATTCAGTAGGGAAAAATGTCTTTTCAACTGTTGGTACTGGAACAATTGGACTGCGATGTGCAAAAAGACAAACTTTGATAAAGTTTGCCAGTTTCCAGTAAGATTTCTGAAAAAAATTACTGTATGGTCAAGCAATCCACTCTTAGGTTATTTACCTAAGAAAAAGGAAAATTCAGGGCGCCTAAGTGGCTCAGTCGGTTAAGGGTCTGCCTTCAGCTCAGGTCATGATCCCAGCATCCTGGGATAGAGTCCCGCATTGGGCTCCCTGCTCGGTGGGGAGGCTGCTTCTCCCTCTCCCTCTGCCCCTTCCCCCTGCTTGTGCCTCTTGCTCTTTCTCTCTGGCAAAAACAAACTAACTTAGAGGAAAAGGAAAACTTAAGTTTTACACAAAAGACTATACAGGGCCCTTGGGTGGCTCAGTGCAGTTAAGTGCCTGACTCTTGATTTTGGCTCAGCTCATGATCTCAGGGTTGTGAGACTGAGCTCACATAGGGTTCGAGGTGGGTGTGGAGTCTGCTTAAGATTCTCTGTCCCCCTCACTCTGCCCTCCCCACCACGCTCTGCCAGGAGCTCTCTCTCAAAAACAAACAAACAAACAAACCAAAAAAACTCCCCAAACTATACATGAACGTTTATAGCACTTTTACTAAAAATAACCCCAAACTGGAAACAATCAAAATGTCCTTCAAATGGCAAATGGATAAACAAACTGGTACATCCATTTGATGGGATACTATCAGCAATAATTTAAAAAAGAAGAATGCACCGTTAATACATGCAAGAACTTCAGTAGATCTCAAAGGAATTAATCAAGTGAAAGCTGCTGGACTCAAAAGGTTACACATTGATTCTATTCTCACAACACGCTGGAAAAGGTAAAATTACAGGGACAAAAAAAAAATTAGTGGTTTTCAGAGCGTGGGGTCCAGGGTTTACTTACAAAGGCTTGTGAAGAAATTTTCCCCCATATCTTGATTTTGGTGGTGGTTACATGACTATAGGTATCTGTCAGAATTAATAGAACTGTACACTAAAAAGAATAAATTTTGGGGTCCTTGGTTGGCTCAGTTGGTAGAGTATGCAACTCTTGATCTTGGGATTGTAAATTCAAGCCCCATGTTGGGTGGAGAGATTACTTAAAAATAAAAAAAAAATCTTAAAGAAAATAAAAAGAGGGTGGCTCAGTTGCTTAAGCGTCCAATTCTTGATTTAGCTCAGGCCATGAACTCATGGTCATGAGACAGACCCCGCATCAGGCTCTGCGACGGGCATGGAGCCTGCTTAAGATTCTCTCCCCCAGGGGCGCCTGGGTGGCTCAATTGGTTGAGCGTCTGCCTTCAGCTCAAATCATGATCTCCAGGTCCTGGGATTGAGCCCCACACTGGGCTCCCTGCTGAGCGGGGAGTCTGCTTCTTCCTCTCTCTCTCTCTCTCTCACAGAAAAATAACTAAAATCTTAAAAAAAAAAAAAAAGGGATTCTCTCTCCCTCTGCACCACCCCTGCCCCTGCTCGGGCACACATGATCTCTCGCTCTCAAAAATAAATACGTACAATGAATTTTGCTAAGTGTAAATTAAACATGAGTAAACCTGATTTAAAAACCTGATTAAAAAAATCCCTGATTTTAAAAAACCTGTATATTTATTATAGGAAGTACAATATGGTTTACAAGAGTAAACCTGATGGAAGCTACACTTGCAGTGAGCAGGGCATAATGTATAAACTTGTGGCATCACTATGTTGTACAACTGAAACTAATGTAACATTGTGTATCTACTAAAAAAAAAAGAAAAGAAAAAAAAGGTAAACCTAACCATCCAACAGCAAAGGAAATGTTATTTCCACTAACATTATTTTCCAACAACAAAAGGTTATTGTTATTGTTTATCCCTAAATAACACTATGAGGCCATTTAAAATATTAAAAATGGCCTGAAAGGTTATACATTAAAATGTAAAAATGATTATCTTTGGGATAGGATTATATTTTTTCATTATCTGTATTCTCCAACTTCCCTACAATGAACATGGACCACATGTGAAATCATAAAACAAATTGTAAAATATATTTTTCAAAGGAACATAAAACTAAGGAATATAGGAGAGTACTAAAAGGCCTGTAAGAGAAATATCTAAACCTAATATAAATACCCTACCAAAATAAGCTGAGGCTTGTGAAAGAAAGTATCAAGCACAACAAAAATTGTTTTGTGTTTGTTACATTTAAAGCACAAAGAACCAAAAAAGGGATAGGCTTATTATTTGGGATGCTCAGCAAATACATCACCAATGTTAAGTTATAGGCTGAGAGTACAAGCAGGATTATTTTTCTTTTGCTTCAGTCTTCCCTCAAACACAATGATATTCAGAATGGGAAGAGTAGAACTGAACACCAAGATAGTGAGGCGTGCATAACAGAGTGCTTTTATCCACTCTGAATGTGTTTAAGTCACATTGGCCCAATGTGACTGCTCCCCAACATACCAGAGATTTTTCAGGTGAGTTGACTGTACTGCTGCTGGTAATGAGAGACCCTGGCAAAAAGGAGTGGTGCTGAAAGACTAGAAGTAGGCAAAGGCAGTTTTGATTTTCAAAGTGGGGAGAAAGGTAGATTCCACAAACTAGACCAGTGAACTTGACATTCATTCTAGGCAAAATTCTGTCTGGAATTATTAAATCCATTCAGAAAGAAAAGCCCTGATCACTAAGTATCAAATCATTACAGACTAACACCCTTATTGGCTTTTGGGTAATGGTATTTTAATAAGGCATCTTGGAAAGTCTCTTACAACATCCTTGTGAACAAAACAGAACAATGAGGTAGATCAGTTGAACATCCTGGACAAAAGACTACTGTTTTGTTTTGTTTTGAAGATTTCATTTATTTATTTGACACAGAGAGAGAGCACAAGCAGGGGGAACTGCAGGCAGAGGGAGAGGGAGAGGGAGAACCAGGATCCCTGCAGAGCAGGGAGCCTAACTAGGGGGTTGATCTCAGGACCCTGGGACCATGACCTGAGCCTAAAGCAGTTGCTTAACCAACTGATCCACCCACCCGCCCCACAAAAGACTACTGTTTAATGGGTTGAAGTAAATGTATAGAGAGGTACCCAGTGATGGCCTGAGGGCTTGGTCCTCAGTTTGGACTTGTTCAACATTTTATAAATGACTTAGAGCTGCAGCTGACCAAAGCTAAGAGGGAGGGCTAAAACAAAGGATGACCAAATCAGGTTCCAAAAAGGTCTTGACAGGCTAGAACTCAGTGTCAAATCTAACAAGATGAAATTAAACAAGGGTAAAAGTAAGTCGACTCTTAAGTCCAGAAAATCAATACAAGTACCAAGATAGAGGAAGCTTGACTTGATGGTAATTCAGTAACACCTAGGGTTTTTAACTGACTGAAATCACGGTTTAGGTCCAAAGTTAGGAAGTTAGAAGGGAGCAGGGTTAGCTTCATAAGTATTTTTTTTTCAGTTCAACATAAATATTATTTTCATTTCAGTTCAACATAAACTTTTGACAGATTTGAAAAATCGAACAGGCTACTTCAGGAGGTAAGTATGTCCTTCCTGGAGGTCCTCAAGTCAAAGTTAGATAATTCTCCTGGATGGTGGAGACACAGTCCTGGAATCCAGTGGAAGGTTTAGCAGAAGAAATGACCCCACACAGTGCCAAGATTCTACAATCTACTTACATATAAATAGATGTAATTACAACTAACAAACGGAAAATAAGTTCATTTCAATTGATTTAAAGTTAACTCCCTGAAAGATCAACTGAAAGGAAGTTCAAATTTAGGCTCTCTTTTTTTCTCTTTTATTTCCTCCCTTTCCTCTATTAGTCCAAAGACTCTTAAAAAGAATGACAACGGTACTTTCACACTTCTCATAACAAACTTAAAAACAGTTTAAAACTTATTACAGAAATAATATACGCTTTTAATAAATAAAAAACTTTGTGATGAACATAAAGTGAAAAGTAATGGCTCTTCTTCTGTTCCCCCCGCCCAAATATTCCCCAAACTCTATCAGACTACCCTAACCTCTAAAAGTCTCCTTCTCTAACTCCCTGAGGACTTACTCTGTATACTATGACCACTGTTATCATAACACCATTTGTTTTCTTGCCAACAAGACCAGAAGCTTCTAAAGGCAAGATTTCTTTTACATCTGTGTAGCTCTTGTACCAAATACAGGAATTCCATAGAAAAACATTTGTTGAACTTTCTGATACTTCTGAAATGAGAAATAGCAATATTCTTTAGATGCTAAAAGTCTTTCACTTCATATTTAAGTGGACACTGCTTGGTTTTGCCATCCTAGCATTTACTATCTAACCTACCTATCTAGCTCATCATTGGTTTATAGAGATCCATCCAGTTGTGCTGGTAAAAGAACGAGATTTGCCAATCAGAGCATTAGAATCCCACAGACATGATTCAATCTACACAAATGAGATGCCATCAAATTGAAGGTGAGAAGATATAAAGGACCAAAAATCAGTGCTGCCATCTTGGGACCAACGGAATGAACCTAACCTATCTAAGTGTGGAACTAACACCCAAAAGAGCAAACCTGAGAGTTACAGACCCTGATGACATAATTTAGCACACCTATTATGTATTATATTCACTCCATTCTTGACTTCAGAATTTTCTAACTTTGAAGCCTTCTCCTCCATCAGGCATACTACCCTGACTTCCTAGGTCTTTATCCTGACGCTCAAGGAACTCTTTTCATCAGGTGTGAGAGGCAGAATCTGATGGAGAAGAGAAGGAAAGACAACCAAAAAGACTGAAGAACAGAATTGTAAAAAGAAACATACACATATATAGGCAAACAGACTATGAGTGATATATTATGGACTTGCAACTAGTAACAGCATGAAACGCTAAGAGAATGAAAAAATGGCAGGTTGTTCGGGTGTGCAGGTTGGTAGAAGAAAAAAGGCTTTACAGGAAAGGGGCATGTGGGACGATATCTGCATTAGGTGTCAATGGCAAATCTCTTGCGTCACTCTCTCTTGGTCACTAGCCACAATGGCCAGCTTTCAATTCTTAAAAACAAAAGTTCTTGGGGAGCCTAGGTGGCTCAGTCAGTTGTGCAGAGGGCTCTTGATCTCAGCTCTACGTCACGCTATCAGGGTCAGGGAAGCCCCATGCTGGGCTCCAAACTGGGTGTGTGGCCTAAGATTCTCTCCTGTCCCCCTCCCTCTCTTAAAAAACCCCCCCAAAACTAAAGTTCATTCCTGTCTGAAAGCAATCATGCCATTGTCTGATGCTCTTTCCCCAAATCCTCTCATGACTGGCTTTTCTGTCACACTTTCAATCTCTGTTCAAATGCCACCACTTCAGAGATGGCTTTCCAGTCCAACCAACCTAACCTGGGCCTTCCTTTCTATCATGTCTTATTTCCTTCAAAGCTCTTTTTTTTTTTTAATATTTTATTTATTTATTTGACAGAGAAAGAGACAGCCAGCGAGAGAGGGAACACAAGCAGGGGGAGTGGGAGAGGAAGAAGCAGGCTCCTAGTAGAGGAGCCTGATGTGGGGCTCGATTCTGAAACGGTGGGATCACGCCCTGAGCCGAAAGCAGACGCTTAATGACTGAGCCACCCAGGAGCCCCTCCTTCAAAGCTCTTAACACCAGCTGTATTTACTTAAAATGTTTAGTTTATCGACCGTTTACCAATGGAATGTAAGTTTCCTGAAAGCAGGGATTCCTGTCTTGAACATCTCTTTTTCTTTATACCCAAATTCTGGCAGAGAGCGACAGATAATGAAAAAATTTTACTTATTGAAAGAATGAATGGCAGAAAGTGAGAAAATAACTTGGGAGGAAAACCGGCGTTGTAGTCAGGCTGTTCCTAAGGAAGGCGATGGGAAGGGGGCAGAAAAAGCCAGCTGGGTTGGAGACTGCATAGGGAACTGAAGGTTTACGTCGGTGAGAGTGGAAGGCGTCAGATCAGGGCTTCAGGCTTCCCCTGGCCACCCGTAGGGTGAGCGGATGGGTGAGCAAAGGGGCATACGCCACTTAATGCCCAACTCCTGGGCGTCCCCTGTGCGGAAAACAAACGCTAGGCTCTCTTCAGACCTCCCCCCCAACCCCGCAACCGAGGTCCCGCCCCGTGGACCTTACGCAGTCGTCTCCCACGCAATCACTAGCCCATGGATACCAAACTTATCACCCCGGCCGAGCCCCTGTGGAGCAGCAACAAGTAAGAAAAACGACCACCCTCTGCCCGTCCCTACTGATGATCCGATGCCTGCCCCGCGTCCCGGCTCCTGCTCACCCGCCGGCTGACGCGATTCTCCCCGCCCCCAGCCCGCCCCGCGGCCCTACTCAGGCCCTCACTTACGCTTGTCTCCGAGCTATGAGCCGATGCATGGGAGTCGCCATCTTAGCGCGGCTGAAGACTGCCGCGCTGGGTTTTGGGAAACTCCTCGGAAGGGGCGGGGACTTTGAACCTCGCGTCCGCCTGCGTGGGCGGAGCCACTCTGGCTTGGAGGGCTTCTGGGGCAACTTTTGGGGTAAGCAGTGGGTGGGTAGATGGTAGGTCTTGTTTCCTGTGTGGGTCTAAGAAAGGAATGAGGCCGGTTGTCTCACATGAACAGGCTTTTGAAGGATGAGTACAGGTATACTGCGTGTAGAGGCAGGTAGAAACATTCTCAAACGAGGGACATATATATACATATATACATAACGATGAATAAAACTGCAGTGTTCAGGAAGTAGTCTGGAAAGCAAAATAAAAAGGAATGAATTGAGCAAGATTGGGACCATAAATTGAAAGACTGACTTTAGTAAACCATATAGTGCAAATATATGCTAATTATTTCAATATTTATGTATTTCAAAGGGATGGTATAAGGACCGAAAGAGACTAACTAAAGCTGCTTTGTCTACTGGAAAAAGATTATACAAATACTAATTATTTTAGGATATTTTAGCATTTAGTGGCAGATCATGGAAATTTTATTCCCTTAAATCCACATTCTTTGAACCATATATAACTTTTTTGAAATATATATGTATGTATGTTTCTGGGCTTCCACTCATTTTTCTCAGGTATTATTTATGGAGTGCCTAAAATGTTTTAAAAAGTGAGGATAGAGCATTGAACAAATAAAATCCTTGCACACACGGAGCTTTCTACAAACAATAAACAAAGGAGATGTCCAATGAGCATAAATACTCTAAAGAAAAAAAAAATTCAGGGTAAGGGGATAAAAAGTGGTTTCACACTGAGAATTAGAGAAGGTGATATCCTTGCCCCTTGATCACATCTTGTTCTTAAGAAAATGAAATCTTACTATCTGTTCTATTCTTCAGCTTGCTTCCTTCATTTCTCAATGTACTTATGGACATCTTTTCCCATGTGAGCACATACAGATTTGATTCATTCTTTTTCTACGTTAAGTTATATGGATTACATGGATATGCCACAATTTATTCAACCAGTACCCAATTTTGAACAATTAGATCATTTACCCACAAAGATGGGATGAATAGATTTTTAAGCACTCATCTGTGTTTCTATAATATGACTTTCTGGAAGTAAAATCGCTGGGTCAAAGGGTATGTGCACTTTTAATTTTGATTGGTATTATCTTTTGTCCTTTAAATAGGTCTTACCCAAATGTGTTTCCTCACCAGAACTGTGAATGGTCAAACTTTTAAACTCTTTCCTATCTAATAAGCCGACTGATATGTTATTGATGAGGGTAAGTACTTTTCGATGATCATTGGAGACTATTTTTTTCATGAATTGTCTGTCAAATTCTTTGCTCATTTTTCTATTGGATTTTTATCTTTTTAATAATGAATTGTAGAAACTTCATATGTTACACAAAGACACTTTGTTTTATATTTTACAAATATTTTTCCTTTCAACTGTGTGATCATTTACCCTGTACAGAGACATTAAATTATTAAATAGGCATTTTTTCCCAACTTTTTTTTTTTTTTTGAAGTAGACTCCACACTGGTCATGAACTCCTGACCCCAAGATGGAGACCTGAGCTGAGGTCAAGAGTTGGACGCTTAACCAACTGAGCCACCCAGGTGTCCCCTAAATAGACATTTTTTTAAATTTAAAGATTTATTTATCTTAGGAAGAGAGTGTGCATGTGCACTCAGTGGGAGGTGCAGAGGGAGAGAGAGAGAGAATCTCAAGCAGACTCCCCACTGAGTGCGGAGCCGGACATGGGCTCGATCCCATGACCTGAGCTGAAATCAAAAGTCGGACACTTAACCAACTGAGCCACCCAGGTGCCCCCCCCCAAATAGGCATTTTTAATGGTCTTTTTCTTTATGGGTTCCTGGATTTAATGCATGCTTAGAATGGCCTTTTATGTCCCCAAATTATTGAGATGTGTTTTGAGCAGCACTCGGATGGCTCAGTCAGTAGAGCATGTGAGTCTTGATGTCGGGATTGGGAGTTCGAGCCCCATGTTGGGTGTAGAGAATACTTAAAAAAATAATAATAAAAAATAAAATATTTTCTTGTAATTCTTTAGTTACAATTATGGTTATATTCTTAATCCTCATTTTTAGTTTTTGAAATACCATTTACTAAATAATCTATCACTTCTTTATTGATTTGAAATGCTACTTTCTCATATACTAAATATGTACAAATTTAGTTTGAACATTCTGTTTTCTTCTGAAGATCTATTTTTGTCAGGATGTGTCATTTTTTTGATTTCCATGGTTCAGTAGGACATTTTGATATCTGGCATGGTAATGCCTCCTAATTAATCCTTCTTTTTCCTCAATTTTCTTCATTGCTCCTAGGTATTTATTTCCTTAGATAAGCCGTATTCTCAAATTTTCAAGTTTCCCACAAAACAAGATTCACCTGTCAGCTAATTTTAAAAGAAACTGCATTATAGCAAATATGAAAAGATGAGACAGAATGAGCTATAACAAAGCAAATGGCATTATTTGTGATGATTTGGTTGCATACCTGGAGAGCCTATAAGAATTAATTAAAAGTCTATAAAGAGTTCAACATCAGGGTCAGATATATACACACAAAAGCCAATAATAACTCACTTTTTCAGGGGCAACAGCAAGCCGATGTAGCTGTTTCCCTTTGAGACCCAGGGACCCTCAGCTTTGTTCAGAGAATTTAGGCCAAAATTCAGATGCTGAGTTTTGTAAACCTTAATGGGTTGTAGCTGAAGGAATTAAAAACTCTTGTGAAAGCTGCAAGTAATTGCTATCTGACAAGAATGAACATTTTACTAGTCTTTAAGCAGACTGTTTCTTTACTCTTGGAAAACCTAAGTGTCTTCCAGTTACACAAGATGTCTCAAAGAACTGGGGGAAGGATGGATGTAAAAGACATGTGTTGGAGACAAAGTTGCATCTCTCTGGCCTGGGATGCTTTGGGGCAAGCAAGATGATTGTTCCCTGCTCTGACCCTGGCCCGTTAGTGAGCACCTGTGATTGGAGAGCAACAGTGGAGCACAGAGCAGGGCCTGCTTCAGGGGCAAACTATGTACAGTTCAGAGCCCTGTGCTTAGAAAATTCCACATTTGGTTTAATGTTCTGCTACTGCCATTTTAAAAATTCATAATAACTTTTGAACAGGGAGCCCTGCGTTTTAGTTTTGCACTACACCCTATACATCATGTAAATGGTCTACACCAGAAGTTGGTCAAAGTGTTTTCACAAGACACTGTGAGATGAGTGAAATGCAAACTAGATCCACCAGGATCAGAAGAGGGAAGAGACCTGATCCTCCCACCTTTCCTGGAATTCAGAATCAGTCTTCTCCCTGAAGATTGGTGGCTATTGTTAAAAAAAAAAAAAAGTTTTTTACCCTTTCATTATGTTTTACAACTAGTTATTGTAACTATTGGAGAAACCTCAGTGTTGTAAAATTAGAACCTGGGGCAAAAGCAAATGTGGGTTCTTGCCTCATATGCCTTTGAATACAAAGAAAGGAGACATTTCCTTTACAGTAGGATAAGAGAATTTGACTGATTTTGTTAATAAGAGAGTCAGAGCAGGGAGACTATATGTTTTGTAAAGAGGAGTAGCCATGCAAAGGGACTGGCAGAAGGGCTTTTGGGCCTGTGGGTATGAGGCTCTGGTTCCCCGAATGGAGAAAGGATGGCTTTCCCATCCACCTCTGGGCACGGAGGTGAGAACAGTGCCTGAAGCTCCTTGTAAGTGGGGAAGAGCTGCCTTCCCCAGTTGCTTCTACTTCCTGAGATGGCTTGACTGCTAATTACTTGAGAGTTGTGTCATGTTCTTTTATCTTCAGACAGAGCTGCTGGGACTCCTGTCTTTGGGCCTTGATAGAACACTCTACTCTGACATAGCTTCAGGGAGTGCTCCTAGGGCTGTGAGATTGTGAGTGCAGGATTTGCTGCTTCCCTCTCTTATAATTAAACGTGTCTGCAGTGCGAGCAAAGGAAGTTGAAAGGACCAAGGAAGTGCTGAAAGGACCAGAGATGAGAGACCAATAACTACCTAGACTTGATTGTTTTCTGTTTAGGTTGTCATGGCTTCTCTTTAGTAAATCCCTTTTGTGATGAAGATGGTGCAAATTAGGGGGCACCTGGCTGGCTCAGTCAGTAGAGTATGTGACTTTTGATCTCAGGGTTGTGAGTTCAAGCCCCACACTGGGTGTGGAGCCAACTTAAAAAAAAAAAAAAAGGGTTCAAGTCTGGTTTCCGTCTTGCTCCCAAAGAATCCTTGATTTTATCACCAGAGGTAGGGTTTATCCCCCTGAGAGACTCAGGCATCCGTGTTTCAATTCTCAAGGTAGGGTATTGGGAAAGGTTTTCAACTGGAAATGTGTCTCTGATAAACCTCATTGGCTACAATGCCGCCACCGTGCGAAGCTTCAGGTGTCTTGGTTAAGTGATTTATCCAAGGTACATAGCCCTGAGCTTTTTCCATTGTGTACCTCTCCCTCCCCTCCAGCCAGTTGGGTTTATTTTGAAATAATATAGAACCGCTTCCCTTATATCATTGAGGATTCAATTGCAAGAAGCAAAACTATGGCTAAATAAACAAGGTATTTATTGGTAGCGTATTAGCCAGATCATAATTTAGAAGGAGGAATTGCATACCCAGCCTTGAGAAATTCTTGAACCAGAAGAGTCCAGAGCTTACTAGTGGGGAATTTGTATGCTATTTCTTTCGACTCTTGCCAGCAGATGGTTGGGTCCAACCCCCTGCAGTACCTGTGTTGTGCATGTCAGATGTAAAGTTCCCTGTAAGAGTTTCCCTGGCTTCTTACTGAGTTGTGTCCATCTCTCTAGCCATGGATGGGATCCCACAATCAGCAGCCTCATCATTCTGATGAGGAAGAATAGAGGAACACCTTAAGGAATGAATGCTGAGCAGAAAAAACAAAAGATGTACATTATCTCCTGTAAAAGGACCTTTCTACAAGATCTTTCGTGTAAATTATTCACAGCTAGATGCAGGCAGGGGGAGAGGTCACAATGTTTTGCAAAGGCATATACAGTGACCAAGCATTTAGAGATGTCATATAGCAAACCCAAAGGAAAATAGCTCTCTCTATCCCTTTTCTGGTGAGGATGATAAACTTCTGTGCTCTAAATCCAGTCATTTTAATTGCCAAGTCGTGTGGTAAATGTTTTATTAAAGTTCATATGAAATTCAGAATGATGTTCTAATATTTCTTTTTTTTTTTTTAAGATTTTATTTATTTATCTGACAGACAGAGAGAGAGCATAAGCAGGGGGAGCAGCAGAGGGAGAGGGAGAAGCAGACTCTCAGCTGAGCAGGGAGCCTGATGCGGGGCTCAATCCCGAGACCCTGGGATCATGACTTGAGCCAAAGGTAGATGCTTAACAGACTGAGCCACCCAGGCACCCCATCTAATACTTCTTCTAGACATATCCCCATTCATTGAACTGCTCTGGCTTCCCACCCCCTCCACTGCACCTTCCCAGCAGTGTGGGTCCTAAGGCTAAAATGACTTCATTCCAGTCTTGAATAGTCTTGAAACCACGCCTCCTTTTTTAAAACACAAGTAATCCATTTGCATTATGGAAAAACTTAGAAATAGAGATTAAGAAAAAATAATGTATATTACCTTCCCCTACCTACAGAAAGAAATGTTCGAAGTTCTCTCTTGGGAAATGTAGATATTTCCTGTATCCATAACTCCCCTTAACTAATTACAACACATTTTGAAATATCACAGACAATGTCTGGGGAATTTTAAATTGTCCTGAGCAGCCTAAGTAGATCTTTCTTCTTGGTGATTTTTTTTTTTTCCAACAGCACTTATTGAGGGTCACATGCTGTGCTTTTAGGTAATATTTCTAAAAGTTGAGGTATAATTTACATAGAATAAAATGGACAAGATTTTGAACTGTATAGTTTTGACGAATTTTACCAAGTGCAAACACCCATGTAACCACAAAAGATGCAGCCACCACCTAAATCAAGATCTAGAACAGTCTCTCAGTGATTTTACAAATCGTAAAGCCACGTTGCATAGCAAGAGACATGAGGAGTAAGAGTTCTACCATCATGGTGGTCTATCTGGACTGGAATGAAGGTGTCCATTTTTCGCGTTTCACAGTGTCCACATTGCTCTCAGCCCTGTTTTTTGGCCATTAGGGGAAGGATGCTGTCCTATGTGTAGAACTCTGAGGGTTCCTTACAGCTATTGTTAGCATCTTTAAAAAGTGTCACTTTCCCTGAAGAATATTTTTTTAAAGATTTTATTTATTTGACAGAGAGAGAGAGAGAGACAGTGAGAGAGGGCGCACAAGCAGGGGGAGTGGGAGAGGGAGAAGCAGGCTACCCGCTGAGTAGGGAGCCCAATGCGGGGCTTGATCCCAGGACCCTGGGATCATGACCTGAGCTGAAGGCAAACGCTTAACCCACTGAGCCACCCAGGTGCCCCTAGACAAAATTATTTCTTAAGTGTTCTACTTTTAAAAAGTTTTACTTTTGGTGAATGCAAAAAAAAATAGGAAAACACACAATTTACCTATAGGTCCTTAGGTATATGGATTGAACATTTGTAAGTAATTTATTATAAATTGTAAAAATTTATTAATGTCTTTGAATGTATATCTTAAGTTTTAAAAAACATGAAGCAAGTAATATTTTATAATTAAATGCTTTTCTCTGTGATCAATAAAACTGAAAAAGGCTTTTTCAAGTTATCAGTGCTGCTAGTGAAAGAAACCAAACTTTCCAAAGTACTTTAAAAGAAATTCCTCTAATTCATTTTTCACTGGAGTGCTAATCAGAAAAATACCATATCAAGATTCAGTTTATGTGGTGTGTAAAGCAGAAATAAAATAGTAATTATACTTTGTTTTATGAATAAGAATGACATGATAGCCTTTCTCCACCACCACAACAACAACAAATACAGCCTAAGAGCCCTTCTTTCTTCTTTTTTTAAAAAGATTTCTTTATTTTAGAGAGAGAGAGAGAGGAAGAGAGAGCGGTGGGGAGGGGCAGGGGGACAGGGAGAGAGAGAATCTCAGGCAGACTCTGGGCTGAGCATGGAGCCCGTCACAGGGCTCAATCCCAGGACCCTGAGATGACCGCTTGAGCTGAAAGCAAGAGTTGGACACTTAACTAACTGTGCCACCCAGGCGCCCCTAAGAGCCCTTCTTTAATATTGAGAAGTTTGCCTTTTTGTGAGAAACATTTTGTATAGAGTCAGTTTAGGTCCAAGGTAGGCTGTGGAGTTGTCGAAGGATCCTTTTCTTGTACTTGCTATCAGTAAGTTTGCTATAAAGATTTCCTTTGTGCACCATCTAGTCTTTACCAGTCTTTTAAGAATTTGGTAAAATGTGAATTAACTTTGGAGATTGTTAGGATTTGCTTCAAATTTCCAAGTATTACTAGCATCTATAAATCTTGTCCATTTTAGGTAATATGGCTTTCCATTCATCACATGTTAGATGAGGATAATTTTTGTGACATTCATGCTCTCTCTCTGCATTTAAAAAATACTAACTATTCTGTTTCTTTTCCATTTCTTCGGTGAAGTTTCATGAAGCCATTTAAAAATGGATGTCATGGGGACGCCTGGGTGGCTCAGCCGTTAAGCGGCTGCCTTCAGCTCAGGTCATGATCCCAGGGTCTTGGGATCGAGCCCCGCATTGGGCTCCCTGCTTGGCGGGAAGCCTGCTTCTCCCTCTCTCAATCCCCTTGCTTGTGTTCCCTCTCTCGCTGTCTCTGTCTGTCAAATAAATAAATAAATCTTAAAAAAAAAGGGATGTCATGAAGGGCTCTTTAAAGTGAGGGAGTATAATTGAGTTATAACATTTCTTTCAGGTAGTCAACATAATGATTCCATATTTGTATGTACAGATGGTCTCCAACTTTACTATGATTTGATTTATAATTTTTCAATTTTATGATAGTGTGAAAGAGGTACGCATTCCATAGAAACTGTACTTCAGATTTTGAATTTTGACCTTTTCCCAAATGTGCAGTGTGATATTCTCTCTCGATGCTGGGCAATGGCAGTGAGCCGTAGCTCCTGGTCAGCCACATGATCATGAAGGTAACTGACAGACTTAGGGTTGTAAGTTCCTACCCATAGAGCCATTGTTTTGCACTTCGAGTGCGGTATTCAATAAATTATATGAGACATTCAATGCTTTATTATAAAAGAGGCTTTATGTTAGATGACTTTCCCAACTATTAGCTAATGTAAGTATTCTGAGCACATTTAAGGTCTGCTAGGCTAAGGTATGATGTTCCGTAGGTTAGGTGTATTAAATGCATTTTTGACGTATAATATTGTTTTTTTTTGTTTTTTGTTTTTTTAAAGATTTTATTTATTTATTCGATAGAGATAGAGACAGCCAGTGAGAGAGGGAACACAAGCAGGGGGAGTGGGAGAGGAAGAAGCAGGCTCATAGCAGAGGAGCCTGATGTGGGGCTCGATCCCAGAACGCCGGGATCACGCTCTGAGCGTGAAGGCAGACGCTTAACCGCTGTGCCACCCAGGCGCCCCTGACGTATAATATTGTTAACTTATAATGGATTTATTGGGATGTAACTTTATGGGACGCAACCCCATGATAAGTTGAGCAAGATATGTATTGCAAAAGAACACCACAATAGGTCTAGTTAACATTCATGTGAAGGGCTTTCTATCATTGATAAATCCTCAAAGTGAATTTTAATCCCCAGTATTTTTTAATCCCCAGTATTTTTATATGAATATACTTACTGCACTTGCAAGGTAAATTTTGAATATGGTGGATTTATTAGTCAGGGCTATTCAGGTTGCAGGTGACAGAAATCAGAATCAAAGTAACCATTGTGAAAAACGGGACTTAAGGGACGCCTGCGTGGCTCAGTTGGTTAAGGGTTTGCCTTCAGTCCAGGTCATGATCTCAGGGTCCTGGGGTCGAGGCCCAGTTGGGCTCCTTGCTCAGCGGGGAGCCTACTTCTCCATCTCCCTCTGTCTGCTGCTTCCCCTGCTTGTACGGTGTCCTTTCTCTCTCTAACAAATGAACAAAATCTTAAAAACAAAGAAAAAACAGGACTTAAGGGTTAGAAAGTAGTAGATGCCAAAGGAGGGCAGTTCTAGGCACCTAGGCCCAGAACCAGGGATAGGATGCCTTTTACGAGACCAGCTAGTCTCTATTTTCATCTCAGTAATAGCCTCATTCCCTCAGACCCCTCTCTGTGGCTGGGAATATGGCCACTAGAACCTTGGGAACCTATCTTTACAATTCCACAACCTGTCAAAGACAAAAAGCAAACAATAAGCAAACTGGTTTTATTTAGGGTATTACAATAGGGAGA
Source organism: Ailuropoda melanoleuca (assembly GCF_002007445.2). NCBI lineage: Eukaryota > Metazoa > Chordata > Mammalia > Carnivora > Ursidae > Ailuropoda > Ailuropoda melanoleuca. The sequence goes on from NC_048220.1 coordinate 22,086,738, forward strand.
GCATCCTGGATCTGAAGATTATTACCTTGGCAGGATAGTTTGGAGACTTTTCTAGGGAGGAGTGGATAATTTCCAGGTAGGGAGATTTTATAGTTGCAATTGTTTTTGTAATCAAGGGGTCTCAGTCAGTGAGCTGAACAGGAAATGTTTGTGTCTAACTACTTTCAGCGGGACAGACAATTCACAGAATCAGTTATGAGGCATTGTGAATGGGAATTCGGAGAGTTTTGGTCTGTCCTTATCATAGGTAAACAAGGGGGTCATCTGTGGGACTTATCTAAGTCACATGAGGAAGAGTGGTTTTTTGTAGTAAAGTTGGAACATGAAGAGGTCAGGGGTATATCTTAACCTTTTAAGTTTTCTAAGAAAACGGGGCTTAGGTAGAGTTCAACATTGTCACAAAGGAGAAGGGAGAAAGAAAGTTCCCCACCAGCTGCAAGAGACACATTTTTGAAACAGTGCCATGTGCTTGGTCCCATGTTTACCTGCCTATCTCTGGTTCAATCTTTGTGGCCCAGTGGGAGGAGGTTCGAGTGATTCAGCCTGGGTCAGAGTAGTGAAGATAAGGGGGAGTGGGGAGACAAAGAAAATGGTTCTACAGTGGGCAAATAGTCACAGTTTAATTCCCAGGGAGCTAAATGTGAGAATTTTTCCTTAAAGCCAAAGAAGACACAAACCTTTGTTCAAAATTAAATAGTGGTACTGTAGTAATAGTACTGGTAAATTACCATGAATCCCTTTTCTAGAACTTGAAACAGTCTGAGGAGTCTCACATGATGTGTCCATCCTCGGAAGAATTGCCCCTCCCTCTTTCCAACCAATGCTATAAAACGGAAACCACAAATATTAAGAGCCTTTAATAATATTTCAAGCTACTCATTCTGGTTTTACAATTTTTTTCAAGGTACTTGCCATTTTCCCATTCTACTTCAAGGCCAAATTGGGCTTACGGTGATTTGGAAATCACAGATATCCCTGCTTCCACCACCTAAGAGCTTTAAGGCCTCATGGTTTATGAATTAGTGTGAGGAGAAAACAGCACCCCTATAACAACGCCCCAGGGAAATTTGACTCCTTGGACCAGCTGGTGCCCAGAGAAACAAATATAGACTGGAAGTCCTAGAGTCTAAAGAACACTAAAGGGTTTTGAAATGCTTCACCTTTCCATTTCATCAGCCCAACTGCAGATAGGAAAACAGAGAAATTCCATCCTGTGAAGGATCAGGATTCCACTTTATAGTTAGTTGGACTTAATTTAGTCACAAGTGATTTAATCAAGCTGCTATTCGTGAAATCTTTGTGATTTCCTTTTCCTTTGTGGTTTCTGAGAGCTCTAGCGCCCTTAGAGAATTTAATAAACTTGGCTCCAATATTCAGGCTCTGGGGTAATTCATGGCTTACTCCCTATATTGGATGGTTTGATGCCTCTTCAGCTTCTGTGTCTCTGTTCCTTCCCCAGGTCATACCTGGATATATGAAGCTGCATCCCCCTTGCAGGTACCTGCCAGAAATTCCATCACGCCGAGCACCTCATGAAAGATTAATGGGCTTCAGTGAAAGGTAGTCACGTTGTAGATGAAGTGATCACTCCCTGTCTCTCTCTTTCTGGCAATTACTGACTTCCCTTACTTCATTTCAGATCAAGGCCCCTCTGTCCACAGTCCCTACACATCACCTTGTAAAACTCTCCAGAAAGTGAGGAATAGTAAATGTAAATAGTGAAGAGTAAATCCCCCAATATAATAGTAAATGCTCCCCTAATATAATATTTATTTCAAAGCCTACTCAAGCCTGTGTGGATTCTTCAGTTTTCTAGTATTCTGGGGCACAGTATTTTCTTTCACTACATCAACACGGTGAGACCTCTTTTGGGTGTCTTTCTAGCTCACGATGATAGTCCTCGGAGACTGGGCATCATTATTGATGACCCACTATTCCCAGTTATACTTGACTGAACTAGCTTGGCTGATCCAAGTTGCACCAATTAAGATCTTTTACCTGGGACTTTTATATTCAACTGAAGGTCTGTAGGGCACCTGGCTGGCTCAGTCAGTGGAGCATGTGACTCTTGGTTTTGGGGTTGTTTGAGTCCCACATTGGGTGTGGAGATTACTTAAAAATATAAAATCTTAAAAAAAGGAAAAGAACTAAATGTCTCAAGTATTCAGCTCTGTGTAGGGTTGGGCTTCAAGCACGTACATTCTAAATTGAGGGCAGCCAGTATATGCTCTGCAGAGAAAGAAGTATATTAAAAACTTTTAGCTGAAAGTCATAGAAATCTCAACTCAGAAGGTTTCCTACTTGCCCAAGTGTGTCTTTATTTTTTTTTTAAATTGTACTATTTTTTTTTTAAGATTTTATTTATTTATTTGACAGAGATAGAGACAGCCAGCGAGAGAGGGAACACAAGCAGGGGGAGTGAGAAAGGAAGAAGCAGGCTCACAGCAGAGGAGCCTGATGTAGGGCTCGATCCCATAACGCCGGGATCACGCCCTGAGCCGAAGGGGACGCTTAACCACTGTGCCACACAGGCGCCCCCCAAGTGTGTCTTTAATGTTCTCTTTGTTAGCTGTCCCTGCTTCTCCAGTCTAGGCTGATTAGCGTCTATGTTAATGCCCACTGGGTGGCAGGTGTCCAGTATAGGAGTCCTTGGAGGCATGTCCTACTCCACAGTTCCCTGATAAGGGAGATCTTAGCTCTGGCTTGACCATTTCTTCTCAACTGTTGCCTCTTGTTGCAAGGGTCCCCTCTTTGAGCCAGTGGTCTTCTTGGGTAGGGTCTGGTGAGACAGTCCAAGTTCAGCCACCTATTCCAATGTGCAGTGTATCCATGGGAAATATATATTCCCTTGTCACGACACACTACTGTCCTCTCCTTGTTCCTTCTGATAGCTAGCTCTTCGCAGTTTTCTTTTCTTTCTCTCTCTCTCTCTCTCTTTTTTTTTTTTTTTCCATATTTGTCCCTTCTTTGTTCAGAGAAGGAGATTGTTAGATGGCCAACTAGGGCATAGATGGGAGGTTTCCCTTCCTTGCATGTACCTCTCTCTAATCTTTATAAGAGCTTCCCTCTCACTTGTCTTTTCCTGGGAGACAGCACCTTCCACTCCCACCTTGAAGTAATTCTGTACTCTCCACAAAGCAAATTCCCCATCTCTCTTTCACTCCTCTCCACTTCTACAGATACTGGAGGGTTGCGGTGGTTGGAATGGAGAGGACGCTGAAATACCTAGGCTGTTTCTGCCTCTTCTCTTAGGGGAGTTGGCTGGTTCCAATTACTGGTAATTTTCTTAAGGGTGTGGATTAGTGAGCCCTGTTTTATTCTCATCTATGGGCCCTAATCACCAATTCTGGGACAACTGGGGAAAATCTCATGCAGTGTCCTGTTAGAGCAACAATAATAACAACCATCTCTAATTTTTCTCTTAAAAATTTTATCTTTAAGTAATCTCTACAGCCATCGTGGGGCTCAAACGTAAACTCTGAGATCAAGAGTCGCTGTACTCTTCCGACTGAGCCAGGCAGGCACCACTGTAACAATTCTTGGTAACTCACTATGTGTCAGACAGTGCACATTTTATATTAAGTGTCTTATTTAATCATCACATCAACCCTATGAGGTAGGTTCTCTTATTTCCTCCATTTTTCAGGTGAGGAAACTGAGGCTTAGAGACTATTAAGGCACTTGCCTAAAGGCACTCCAGTAATTTTGGTGTAACTGGTGCTCAAGCCCAGGTTGTAGGGCTACGGAATCTTAAACAGTCTACTATCCTCCCTCTCTTGTATACCCATGGGAGGCATGCTTGCCTATCATTTTTTAAATGTATATGTTTTGAAGTACAACTGTTGTCACAGAGTATACACACTTTCCAAAATGCTCTCTGGGAAGTCTGAACCAGAGCATAATTTCTCATATTTTGCCAGTACTTTCTAATATAATTTTTTTCCAATATGGTTTGGGAAAATGGGATTACATTATTGTTTTAATTAACTCTTTAAAAATCCCAAGTGAGGCTGAGTGTTATGTGTTTGTCATTTGTATTTATTATTTAGTGAATTTTGTCTTCTAATCTTTGGTCTATTTTTTTCTGATTGACATATGACAACTATGTATAGATCAAGAATATTGCCTCTTTGATGTTGTATATATTAAGAACATTTCTTTTCAAAAAAAAAAAAAGGATATTTCTTCCCAGAGTTGTCAAAGAATAAATTTTTTTACTGTGATAAAATATACATAACATAAAATTTACCATTTTAACCATTTTTAAGTGTACAATGGCATGGCATTAGGTGTATTCATAATGTGCAACTATCACCACTAATGATTTCCAGAGCTTACTCACCATCCCAAACAGAAACTCTGTACCCATTAAAGAGTAATTCTGGGTTTGTTCCTCCCCACAGCCCTTGGTTGTCTCTATTTTATGTTTTGTGAATTTGCTTATTTTATGTACCCCATATATGTGGAATCAGATAATATTTGTTCTTTTGTGTCTGGCTTATTTCACTTAGCATTTAATTTTCAAGGTTTCTTCATGTTGTAGCATGTATCAGCATTTTATTCCTGTTTTATGGCTGAATAATATTCCATTGTATGTGTATCCTATATTTTGTTTCTCCATTCACCTGTTGAAGGATACTTAGCTTGTTTCCACTTTTGGGCTTTTGGAATAATACTGCTATAAAGATTGCTGTGCAAGTATCTGTTTGACTTCTTGCTTTTAATTCCTTTATGTGTATAAATAGGAGTAGAATTGCTGGATCATATGGCAATTCTGTGGTTAACTTTCTGGACAAAGTATGGTTTTTCAAAATTTAAAAACACACACACGTGTCACTGATTTATGTGACTCATTAATGAGAGGACTTCTCATTAATGAGAACAGGATCTTAAAGCTGATTCATTGAAGAACTCAAGAGGCTGAAGTGAAGGAAAGAATGTTGAAGTCAGAGTGCTAAATTAAATACAAAACTTGTTATTATTGTACCAGGCAATAAAAGCACAGTCTTAGAAAATATCTTTTCCACCAGACAGAAATCATTTGCATCTCCCCCATACAAACACCATTTGTACTTTATCAATCTTCTGTAAAGTTAATGTCTAATTTTACAGTCTGGGCCGTAATCAACAGAAAATGGCAAGCCGAGCAAAGTTACATTCTTCCTAGAGAATCATAGTTCCCTTAGGTAGGCTCATTAAACAATGTTTTGATATGATATTGAAAGAGCAAGCAGTATTCTTTTTGCTTTTCTCTAAATTTTGGGTAACTTTCTCAATTTTGTATTTATTGCCCTTAATTTTGTTTGTGGTCTTTTTTGCATTCTGTTTTCTATCTCTTCTTTTACTGTTTTTGTCTTTTGGTGTTATGCTTATGAAAGTTCACTGTATGTCTGTGTTTGCATAGGTACATATGTATATGTGTATAATCACCTTTTTTTCTGGTAATAGTTTTATATTTGAAATTCAACTTACAAACCTTTAAATATTTGACTTACCAGGAATATGTTCTTGTATGTGGTTTGAGGTAGGGATCTAAAATTTTTTCCCAGACCGTTAGTTAATGTCTGCAAATCGCCTTCCCCATAACTCGTTTGAAATGCCATGTATCATATGCTAAATTCTCATACTTGGGTTTGTTTCTTGACTTTTATTTCTGTTTGTCTTTGTCTTTTCTGGTACGAGTATCACAGTTGTTATTACTGCTTCATTATGTTGTGTTCTCTCTTGCAGTTTTGACAGGATGGTTCTGCTACCAGCAACCACACCTTCAGTGACGAGAACTCCTCACAGAGGAGGGGCAAGTGGCTAGCCCTCCTTCACAAGTAGCAGCAACTCTCAAATATTCCCTAGAAAATTCTAGGGAAAGACACTAGGCAATCAAAGTAAATGCTGAATTGTGTGTGTGTGTGTCTGTGTGTGCGCGTGTGTGTGTGTACACGTGTGTACACAGGCGTGGATGGAAGTCCGTCTGCCAAGGTGGAAGGTGGAGGGTAGAGGAGCCATTCATGAACTTCCTCTCCATCACGTGGTTATACTTCCTGTTCATTTACATAGAGATGCTAGGTTGTCACTGGGCTCCCCAGACTTTGGAAGGGCATTTCACTTTTAGGGAAGAAGCCCTAAGCTACTGCTCTTTCTTCACAAGTCAACTCTTGCCTTTAGTGGAAATGTCACAAAATATATCCATATTTAATAGACTAAATAGTAGGGGCTGGTCATCCAGTTTTGAAGAATGACTTATTAACCACATTTCTGTTCTCTGCTGAGTACCTTATTCTTTCAAAGCTTTTCAAGAATACTCTAAGTTCTTAACATGCTTTTAGTTTCATACTATCTCCATTATGGAAGCTTCTTCTGGTCACCTTTCCCAGGCTTGTCTTTGTCTTCTCTGGAGAAGAAACTCTGATACTTCTAGTGAGCTCAGATCATCTCCACTCTTGTTTTAGCTTGTTGCTGCTGTTGCTGCTGCCTTTGACCATAGGATGGATTCCTGTGCCATTGCCAGGAAAACATGTTAGTCACTCTCCTCTGAGTTAGGGCTTACACTGCTGGCATTTAGTTGCAAACTGTAATCGTCTGTGATATATTTAGATTTTGAACTCACATTGCATTTGAACATTAACTACATGTCAACACGAAAATAAATGGTCCCCCTCTGGTTATGAAGCAATGTATGGGCAGGATGCCACATGAGCTTGTTCATAGTAACACTGTTCATAGTAACACTGATTCTTAATCAAATTACAAATATTCACACTCCAAGCTCCAGATTCCTCTTCAATCAGGAAACATGCAGAGTAAATTATTATCACAGGCCCAAGGCCTTTAAAAATCATTTTCTTTGAGTCTTAGAGCAAGAAGCCGCTGTTCCTATGGCACAATATCTCCCTGGGGGTCCCCTAATGCTCAGGAACAGGACCAACCCCAACAGAGTTGGACTGAGCAGGTCAGAGTCACGTTTGTGCTCTCAGCAGACCAATTTCACAGGTAGGACATTGGGGTGGAGCTGGAATGTCGTCGGCTACTAGAAGTGGGAGAAAACTGAGTTGAGTCTGTGGCTGGTTGAGGAGAGGCTTGAGCCAATGGGTAAGGAGGTTGTGAGTCAGGCCAGGAAAATGATTGTTGATTAAAGGATCTAGATAAAGGTGTTAAATTTCCATGATCATATCAGCTTGTGTGGCTTTGAGAAATCTGTGCAAAGTTCATCCAGCATTTTAAGATTATAAAGAGGGAAAGGACTGGGATTGATAATGGCACTGTAAGACATAAAATAACTGTAATCAAACCAAATAAGGGCAAAAAAGTGGGGATTTGGGGAAGGACTTCAGAATGAGATCATGGTGCTACTATGTAAGCAGTTTGATAGAGTGAGGAAGGACCCTAAAATTTCAGCCAATTTGGACTTACAAGTAAATTGTAATGATAGTTTTTATATCAAAAGAGTATTAGGATTAGAAAAATACTTGAGGAAAAAAAGGAGACTGAATTGTGCTCTCCTATTCCTTAAACAGTATTTCTTATGTTTATACTTTTTTTTTTTTAAAGATTTTATTTATTTATTCGACAGAGATAGAGACAGCCAGCGAGAGAGGGAACACAAGAAGGGGGAGTGGGAGAGGAAGAAGCAGGCTCATAGCGGAGGAGCCTGATGTGGGGCTCAATCCCATAACGCCGGGATCACGCCCTGAGCCGAAGGCAGACGCTTAACCGCTGTGCCACCCAGGCGCCCCATTATGTTTATACTTTTATGATTAAACAAAATTTCTATGGGACTTACCAGTGTCTATAAAATGGCAATATGAATCTATTATCTCATGGAACACTGTCCCATTGAACACAGTTTGGGAAAGGTTGACTTAACCTGATGTTAAAAAGGCATAACCCAGGGGCGCCTGGGTGGCACAGCGGGTTAAGCATCTGCCTTCGGCTCAGGGCGTGATCCCGGCGTTATGGGATCGAGCCCCACATCAGGCTCCTCCGCTATGAGCCTGCTTCTTCCTCTCCCACTCCCCCTGCTTGTGTTCCCTCTCTCTCTGGCTGTCTCTATCTCTGTCAAATAAATAAATAAAATCTTAAAAAAAAAAAAAGGCATAACCCAATTCAAAGATTGTATGTAACAGAACTAGTGAAAGGGAGAAATGTATTCCAAAATGTCAACAGTGAATGACTGGTTGAATTATTCCTCTTATTCTTTTTTTTTTTTTATTTAAATTCCTGTTACTCTTTTGTGTTTCCATATTCTTTTTAGTGACCCTTTACAAAGAACATGAACTTAAAGAAAAGAGTGGTATAGTTGTAGGAGACCAATGTCAAAGTCAGGAGTTTTAAAAGCTGTGTGACCTTGAACCAGTTCCTTAACCTCACCAGGTCTATTTTCTCATCTATAAAATTGGAAAATAATATCTACCTAATGGGTTTGTTATGAACATTAATTGAATTATGATATCCAAAGCACTCAGCACAATGTCTGGCACATGCTGTAGGATCTAGAGATGAGGTAGTTACCATTATTATTCAGTTACTAGAATTTTAGAGTTTAAGAAATGCTGGCAGGGTTAAGGGCACTTAGTTCACTCAATGTGATACCAGAGAGGCCCAAAAATACCGTTATCAGAGCTTGTACCTTCCCCCTGAAGCAAAGAATTGCAGAAGCTGCTCCAGAGTGTAGGACAGGATTCCACTGGGCACTTGGCAGGGAAGGTAATGAATTCCCAACCGAAAAACATTTGTTTCACGGTGGGCAGTCTGTTAACACTGTATATTAAAAACAAACATCTTCCTGATTGCTTAGAACTAAATTTAATCATTGTACCAGAGGAAGGCATGCAACAGCTTCCTCCTTCTAAAATTCTCAAGATGCTCTGCTGAATCAAAGGAAGTTGTGCTGTAACCACGATGCCTTCAACGTGAAATGTTCTGGCAACTTCAATGCTTTACAATTGTGATTCTTGGAAACTTATCACTTTAGATTCTTCAGAATTCTTAAATAACTTTTTCTGACTTCATTTACTTAAATATCCCAGAATAAGTTTGATGATCCAGGAAACTATTTATAGCAGGATGAGTACTCTCTGTGACTGATGCTATGTTTTATTTTGAGAAGGACAAATCATTAAAAAGATTGATAGGGCCAATGGTATTTTAAACTGAAAACAGAGCCAAGGCAAATAAGGTAGTTAAGTGAGGTATGATGGTGGAACACAAAAAGATATGGTTGTACTTTTTTCCAGTTCAGTTAAAGGCTGGGGAGGTCTCCCACATTCTAGAAGGAAGGCAGAGACAGAGTCCATAATCCAGACCAAGTGATATTTTATTTTTAAAGATTATTTATTTATCTATTTGAGCAAGAGAAAGAGAGAGCACAAGTGAGGGGAGTGGCAGAGGGAGAGGGAGAGAGACAGGCAGACTTGCTGCTGAGTGGGGAGCCCAACATGGGGTTCTATTCTACAACCCCTAGATCATGACCTGAGCCAAAGTCAGACTCTTAACCGACTGAGACACCCAGGGGCCCACAGACCTAGTGATAATTTAGGTAAAGTCACTTCAGCCTATGGCAGCCTGGCCTCTGTTTGCCCAGTGTTTATAATGCAGAGAAGACAAGACACAGGACTCTCTGTCATCACAAAGGCCAATACTGTTCTTGGTGTCATTGATATCCTCCTAGGTAGGAGACAAATATAAGACAGAAGAAGGTCAAGGTTAATCTTTTTTTTTTTTTACTTTTTCATTGTGGTAAAATACACATAACATAAAATTTATTATTTTAACCATCTTAAAGTATACAAATCAGTGGCATTAAATACATTTGTACTGTTGTGTGATCACCAGTATTACCCATCTCCAGAACTTTTTCATCATCCTAAACTGAAACTTGGTGCCCATTAAACAGTAACTCTTCATTCCCCTTATCTCAAGCCCTTGCTAACCACTACTAATTTGCCTATTCTGATTTCTGTGCCTCTTCCAATTGGATGGGGCCCACCAAATGTGGGGCAACCCTATCAGCTGGAGGCCGGTGGTGAAAGAATTCACCCAAGGCAGAACAAGGGAGATAGAAATTTATTGAAAACACCACAATGAAGTGGTAGGCAGGACAGCAAAACGGAGACTGTCTGCCCCAAGGCAGTGCTGGGGGGCTGTAGTTAAAGAGGCAAGGTGAGAGATTATGGAAACACACAGAATTTTCCTTTTTTGGTACCTGTGTCTGGTTGTAAGTAATTCATTGGTCAGCTAGGGCTTATGGCTATTTTGAGGTGGGTCACCTAATGGGCCTTTTTGTATCAGCCAGGGGGTTGGGGTCACTGCAGGCCCTTCTATCTTACTCAGGTTTCCACAGTTCAAGTTGGTTGCTAAGAGTGTCCTCTAAAGTTTCCTCACATAAATTAAAAATTTGTCATTTCCTGTCTGACTTCTTTCACTTGGCATATTTTTAAAGTTCATCCATGTTGTAACGTGTTAAGAGTTTTGTTCCTTTTTAAGGCTGAATAATACTGCATTACATGTATATACGATGTTAAAAATCCATTAATGCATCAGTGATTATTTGGGTTGTTTTCACCTTTTTGCTATTGTCAATAATGCTATGAACAGGGGCGTAGAGTATCTGTTCACCCCTGTTTTCTTTGTTAAAAGGCCTTTTCCTGCGGCCTCTACTCCTATTACCTCCCTCCCTCAATCTGCTACCCTAGGTAGCACTCAGTACTTGGTTTTGAAGATAAAGTAGGTTTGGTTTAGCCAAAATGTAAGATCTGTGTGATAATTTGCAAGTGTAAAGGCAAACAATCTGGCCTTTGGGCATTGCTCCAGGAGACTGAGGTGTATGTGTGTGGGGGGAAATGCAGATTTGAGAAAATGCACTTTCTTCTTGGCTCATTCATTTAACGATCCAATTGTTCCAGCCTTGAGATAGAGATCTTTAACTCAGTCTACATTCCAGCAATACAGAAATTCTTTTAGTTCTCAGCAACTCAGACTAGCTTTCTATTGTGTGTTTTTTTTTTTTTTTCCCCTCACAACCTGAAAGCAGACTTTTGCTTTTCTGGAAATTCTTTCTAGTCTTCCCCATTTCGTGCATAACACTTGCCACCTTGTACTGGGATTCCTTTAACTTTTTAAGCTATCCTCGCGACGGGGGGGGGGCGGAATTCAGGTTTTGGGGGGTTTGAGGCTTTTACACTTATACCCTTAAAACAAGCCACAAAATATGTAGGACAAAAAAAAAAAACCCACAACAAATTACTGGAGACTTGGGAGATCCAGATTCCCCCACTGAGACCTCTTCAATCAATTTATCAGAAATTCTTATTGTATAGAGTTGCTTTCCGATGACAAGCTGGCTTCCAGTTTGCTCCTGGAACACTCTGGACGTGAGGGGCCCTTAAGTTTAAGATTCATTAGCCTCGAGTAATCCTGTCACTTACTGGCCAGTTGCATTCAGCTCAGGACAGGTGCTTGGAACGTGTTGGGGATTTCAAGGTTTAAGTCATGTTGGCCCCTCCGTGGGCTCTAAGGACGCGTGCGGCTTAGAGAACGGTGAGGCAAGGCTGAGTGAAAAAAACCACGGCGGTGGGACTGAGAGGATTCCTGCCCTCCGCCCGAGAGGGCGCTGTCTTGGACTTCGTCAGAGCCCCTACCTGAGGCCCTCCTCAGGGCTACATTCCAAGGGCGGCCTTGTCCTCTACCGGCGGACCTACCCCGTAGGGACCAGAAGGGAGGGCTCTCTGGACTTTGAAGATTAGCTTGCACTTCCATTTTGGGAGCGCAACACAAAGCGGGGCGCAAGAGGTCCCATCACCGGAAGTTTCTTTGATAAAGAAAAACTGCGGAAGTAGGCTAACGGCGCCTTTTCGGTATTTTGCCTCAAGCCGGCCCTCCTACTTTCTTTTGGAAGGGGAGGCGCCTCACTGCTTTTTGCCCCCATGGGGAGTCGCTGCAGCGGGTTCTGTGCGCAGGCTCAGTTGACTTCCCAACCACCTCTCAGCCGCTGAGTTCCTCCCGAAGTTCTCTTGCCTGGACGTGACGTACGCTTGTCGTAATTGGGGGAGGAACCTCAGAAGGAGAAGCGTCCGAGCCGGGGTCTCGCGAGAACATTCCTTTCCTTCGCAGTTCTCGCGCTACTGCTTTACTCTCGTCGCGACGAGATCTTTCGAGATCTTCTCCGCCCCCGCTACCGGCGCCCCTTCTGCGGCCGCTGAGCCGGAGCCGGCCTGAGCAGCGCTCTCCGCTGCCGCTCCCTTCTCAGGGACTTAGGCGCCCGCGAGGACTCCTTCACGTCCCCCGCTAGCCCCGGCCCCCCGGCCCACGCGGCCCGCACTCCGCCCGCCAGCCCCACCGGGGTCCGTGTCCTGTTTCGCCGGCTGGACCTGGGCTCGAGCCCGAACTGTAGCCGGCGCCATGTCGGTGGTGGGCATAGACCTGGGCTTCCAGAGCTGCTACGTCGCTGTGGCCCGCGCCGGCGGCATCGAGACGATCGCTAATGAGTACAGCGACCGCTGCACGCCGTGAGTGTGGGCCAGTCCGGCCGCGTGCACAGGGGGTGGGGAGGTAGCGCTTACTCTGGTCTGCGACCCTCAAAGCTTGGGGAACGCGAGCCGGGGAGTCACCTTGGTTTCGAACCGAGGGCCCCGTGGGTAAGGACCCCCCTCTGGGTGTCAGGGTGCTTGTAGCCGCGACTCGTCGTAAGGGTCTGCGCCAGCGGCGAGGCCTTTTCCCGGGGGCCTGCCGGTTGAGTGAAGGCTCTGAGCTGCTACTCGTCCCAGCGGAGGTAATGGGTAGGAGCTGGAGGGAAGGCAGGCCTGGGATGTATAGTGGACCAGTTCTTTTGAAGGCAGAGTCCAGGCCCAGGGCGTACTGCCGTTTCTTCAGCCTACCACAGTGTTTAGAGCTTTACACACAGTAGGCGCCTAATAACAGTTGAATTAAACGGGTTCTGGCGTTTGCCGGCGGTGTGAAGATGGAGCGGCCAGAATCCCACGTGAGTGGGGGCGGGGCAGCACCCGGAAGAGAGGGAGCCGGAGCACGAGAAGCTCGGGCTCCTCATGGAAGGCACAGCTACCAGAAAAATACTTTATAAAGTCAATGTCTTCTTGATACCTTTGCGTTCACGTTGGTTTTTCACATCGTTTCAGTATGTCGAACTGTGTTGGGTCATTGTCTGCTTTCATTCTCTGCGCGTCCACACCTAACAGCGTTCCACTTTCACAGTTAATACATTCCAACCAGGGTGTTGGCCGCAATTGTTAATGAATGACTCAGGGGCTCACTTTGACTTCTAGAACCTATAGTAAGTGAAGGGACCAGTATAGACACGGCTCTAAAAAATCATGACTCACTCAGGTCTTTCCTTGGGTAGAGAGTCTGCTTTTTGACTATAGAGGTATTTTTCAATCCATTATCCTTTTTTGGGGCAAAATCTTTTAAGAAGCTTATTATTTTCTAGGTTCTCTTATTATGTGCTACGTGGCTCTATAAGGGCTTCTGTTCCAAGGCCCATTTCCCCCCCTAACTTTGGTTACCCTACCCGCACTTGGGTAGTCAAACTGGATTGCTCCCTCCAGTGATCTTTGCTGCCCAGAGACTCAAAACATTTCCCTTCCACTTGTAAAATTTCTGCGCCTTGTTTTAGACCTAGACCAAGCGCCTCCTTGAAAATCCATCTCTGATCATAAAACGTGGTTTGATGTCCCTTTCTCAATTAGGTTGTAATTTTATTGAGATTTAATTCACATAATGTACAGTTAACCCATTTAAAGGGTACAGTTGGATTGTTTTTAGTGTGGTACAGAACTGCAACTATGCCCCACAATCAATTTAAAAACATTTTTCTCAGTCCAAAAGAAATCCCATACTCATTAGCTGTCACACACCACTCCCCCCTATATTTATAGTTTTTAATAGTGGGTTTTATGTTCTAATTTGTAATTCCAGAGAAGGTAATGCATACTGAGTTGTTTTTTTTTTAAGCATTGACGTTTGTTTTTGAGTATTTAAGCATTAATTTTCCATATGATATTGTCCTTCTCTCAAGATCCAAGTTTTCTTCATTTGTAAAGGTAGTCTTCCCCAAGAAATCGAAAAGGATGGTGCACTGAGTCAGGCATTTAACTTTTTGGTCCTTTCCTGTCTAGATTTGAACATAATTTACATCCAAAGGGAAGAGGATTCCCAATATTGGAACTAACAGTATTCCTGTCTTTTCTTTCTGTTATGTTCCAGGTTTTGTTTTTTTTTTTTTTTTTGACAAACAGCAGCTACATCAGTTTTACCATGAATTCCATTAAAAAAAAAGTTTAATCTTTTCAAATTGGAATTAAGTTTGCCTCAGTGACTAGGTGGTGGGTGACCAGATATATGTACTTGTGATAAGACAGTAGTGTTTAAATACTTTAAGTGATTTTCTTTTTATGTTTTTCCCATATTTTATATTTTCCAGGAACTTCTAGGGATACCATACATCGAAGTAATTTTTGTTTGTTTTTTTTTTTTGTTTTGTTTTTTTAAAGATTTTTTATTTATTTATTTGACAGAGATAGAGACAGCGAGAGAGGGAACACAAGCAGGGGAGTGGGAAAGGAAGAAGCAGGCTCACAGCGGAGGAGCCTGATGTGGGGCTCCATCCCACAACGCCGGGATCACGCCCCGAGCCGAAGACAGGCTTAACCACTGTGCCACCCAGGCGCCCCGAAGTAATTTTTGAACTATGATTTTGATTAGCTTAAATTTCTTTCTTAGAGTCTCTAAGTAGGAGATGGGAATGGAAAGTTTGATTGTTATAGTAGTTACAGAATAGTGGATTTTTGTCTCTGGTATACAGAGATTGATGTGGGTTTGCTTTAGTGTCATAGTGGAAATGAGATTTAGTTTCTGGAGGGTTAGCTACTATGGAAGTACCTCATTTCAAATTGTGGCTGTAACGCTATTTGGATTCAGTTTTTGAGAATCTGGTTGACTCTTGTCCAGAAGACACCCTTACTTTTCACCAAATACAGGCTTTCTTTATTTTAGCTGCTACTGAGTGCCTCCAATATGCCAGCCATTGTGGTAAGCACTGGAGGTGTACTCTGAACAAATAAAAAAGATCCTGCCATTATGGACATGGGTAGTAGAAAAAAAGCCAGATGCTAAACAAACATGTTATTACTAACTGGTAAAGCCCAGATGGGAAAGTACAGAATACGATGACTGGGGACTAATTTAAATTAGATGTACCATGGAGATGAGAGGTGCTCTTAAAGAAGTACCATTTAAGTTCAGACCTGGAGGATGAGGAGAAATTTACATGGAGGGGCGCCTGGTGTCACAGCGGTTAAGCGTCTGCCTTCGGCTCAGGGCGTGATCCTGGCGTTAAGGGATCGAGCCCCACATCAGGCTCTTCCGCTATGAGCCTGCTTCTTCCTCTCCCACTCCCCCTGCTTGTGTTCCCTCTCTCGCTGGCTGTCTCTATCTCTGTCGAATAAATAAATAAAATCTTTTAAAAAAAAAAAAGAAATTTACATGGAGGTGGTGGTTGGGTCTAAGGAAGAGCTGATTAAGGCAGAAGGAACAGCAAGTGAGGAAAACCTGAGGCATTCAGAAGAGCTTGGCACACTTGGCTAACTGAGAAGATCATAACTACTCCTGAGCCACTTGCAAGAATGGTGTGAAATGGATTGGAGAGGAATTAGGCAGGACCTTGTAAATCATGTTAAGGATTTTTACTTAGGCGCTGTGGTAGTTGATCCAGTTTAAATTTTAAAAATATGATTGGCTTTTTTCATGGCGAATGGATTTATCTGAGAAGGGGAAGAGAAGAATCAGGGTGTTACTTAGGTTATGGCAGTATTTATATTTAGTCCATGTGGGAGTTGATGTTGTTCTCTACTAGTGTAGTAGCATGGGAGGGAAGTGTGGGCGGCTTTGAGATCAACTTTGGAGGTTTCAATTGGGAGCATCCATGTTGACGAATTTGATCATAGGCTTTGGAATAAGATGAGAAACCTATTTTTATATTTAGTGGGATTATTACAGTAGAAAGGGTACAACCTTAAAGCTTTGGACTGAAAATATTAATGGAGTGCCAAACATTACTGAAGAATTGGGCCATACTTTCCAAAAAGAATATAGGGTAGAAATGAATTACTTAGGAAATAATTTCTTTTTGTGAATTGTTTATATTACTATTTTCATGGACTTAGTTCCTAATAAAACAGTATATTAGGAATTTGAAGAGATGAAATTGTCTATTACTAGCTGCCTTTGAGAGAGAAAGCTGAAAGTACGTACTTTCTGGTTAACTGGAAGATATCTGATACCTAACTTGTGCTAGAAAAGTATTCCTATGAAGAAATGTTTTTGCATGTTGTAGAGCTAAGTACAGCAGTAGGAGCTTGAGTCTTTTGGATTCAAAGAAAAGTTGATTTGTTAACTAAAGTTCAAATTGCTTACACCATTTTCCTTCATATGTCTAATTGTAGAAGTTATGAAAGTAATCCCTTAGAATCATTTAGGAGCTAAAATACAATCTTCTACACAAAATTGGTAGACTAATCGACAGGAACTTTTTCATTAAGTTCTTAATTGGGTGTCCTAAATTAAAACATTTTTTTCTTGACTTAACAAGATATCTGTTTGTTGTAACAGTAAAAACTAAAGTGCTGAAGTTTCTTGTCCTCATTATTTGGTGTTTGCTGTGTATCCTTGTGTACCTTTTCCCCAGAGTTCTACAAATATACATGGTGGGGGGTAGGTATGTTTAAACAAATAGGATCATACTATATTTTATAAGTTTTCTTTCGCATATATTTTAGACTTATTTCAGAGTCAGTAAATATGAATCTACCTTCTTAAATGTAAAGTTCTTTATTATGGCTGTAACATTTTTTTTCACACAGGTTATTTCTAACTTTTGTAATTATAAATAATCGAACAGTAGTCTTTTATACTTGAGTTTACTTGTTAATATTTTTATTTCTGTTGGATAAAGTTCCAGTTGTGAATTTGCTAGGGCAAAGAACATACAGTTGACCCTGTATATCAATGTGGGGGTTAGGGGCGCTCACTTTTGTGCAGTTGAAAACCTGTGTATAAAAACCTTTGACTCCAAAAAACTGAACCACTAGTAGCCTGCTGTTGACCAGAAGCCTTACTGATAATGTAAGCGGTTGATTAACACATGTTGCATTCTATACTGTGTTTTAAAGTAAGCTAGAGAAAAAATGTTACTAAAATCATAAGAGGAAATACATTTATACTATATTGTATTGAAAAATCATAAGCATAAGTGGACTTACACATCTCAAACCTGTATTGTTCAAGGGTCAACTCTATGTGCTTCAAGTACTGTTGCCAGGATACTTTACACAGATTTAAGGGATTAATTTATAACAGGAAGATAAGTGATTCACAGGGCATTGTGAAGATTATAATGAGCTAAAACTATATAAAGTGTTTAGGATAAAGCTGGACACAGTAAATATTGCCCAATTATTTTCTAGTATTGCTGTTACTACCTTTTTGTATTTTTTTATTAATCCTCCTCATTAATGGACTATATGTTGGGATAATAAAATGAAAACTATTTTAGTTTGCCTGAGGGGTTCATAATTTATAGCTTTTAATATGTAAATCTTATTACTTGGAGAATTTGCTGTGCTTTAGGAACCATATCGTTAAGTGTGAGGTGTTTGGTCTGTTTGATGTCGGTTTTTGGGGTACTTTATAGTTCAGGGCTAAGGCAGTAAGCAGAGGATACTGATGTAATCTTTTCTATGCCAGTTTTGCTTAAATCTTTTATTTGACAGTCTCAGCGTTATTGTGGGTTCTCTGATAAACTCATTTTCTTATATCTGTTAAGAAAGAGAATTAGAGCAGCAGCTGTTCTAAATATCCCGAGGGCAGTTCTACACATTTCTATAAACATGAAACTGTGCCTTTTAAGGATCTGTGTTGATTGCAGCTGTGCATAACATCCCATTAGAATTTGCATAAATATTTGGTCAGTAGTATCTCTTACCCATGAAAGGGAGAGTAGTGTTACTCTCTGGCCTAAAAGGATGATTATTTCTAGGGCTTACCAATTAGAACAGGGAAGTCTTGAACTTAGTTTGAATTAACTTCCTGTAATACCAACCTGTATTTGGGAGTGGAGGAAAAGTAATGTCAAGTAGCAAGTGTCCGTTTTTAGCAGCATTGACTTGGAATTGTGTGGCATAGACAGGAAGTGTTAAGGTAAAGATTGCTGTTGGGGCGCCTGGGTGGCACAGCGGTTGAGCGTCTGCCTTCGGCTCAGGGCGTAATCCCGGCGTTATGGGATCGAGCCCCACATCAGGCTCCTCCGCTATGAGCCTGCTTCTTCCTCTCCCACTCCCCCTGCTTGTGTTCCCTCTCTTGCTGGCTGTCTCTATCTCTGTCAAATAAATAAATAAAATCTTTAAAAAAAAAAAAAAAGATTGCTGTTGTCTAGAGATGTAACCATTCTAGGTGGAACTATGAATGATAGAAAGCAGTGGTAAATAGAATAAGAACAGTCTTGGATGGGTTATTAAGTACAGACTTAAAGTGTCAGTGCAGAGGAGAGGTTATATCCCTGGGGGGTGGAGTGATGAGGAAAGGCAGGGGTGGTACTTGAGCACAGAGGATTAAAATATGTGGATGAAAAGTTTGGTATGGTCTAAGTGAAGGTATAGAAGTAGGAATAAATGTAATTGGTTTGCTAGGCAGTACAAAAATAGGTATATATGGGATCTGGAGTCTGGTAGCCCTGATTTTGAATCTTGGATGCTTATATTTACCAGTTATGTTTCTGGATGCATTAATTTGACTTGAATTAGATCTTCATTTATAAAATTGGACAATAATAGTTCTTTTCTCTGAGTATTTGGGAAAATCAAGTGTAGGTTGCTAAGCACACTGCCTGGCATATGAAAGGTGTGGGGAGCTTGACCTGCTTGGTTGAAAGAGAGGCTTCCTGCCATAGATAAAGATTGGATGCGGGCTATGTGTGAATTTTGGAAGTTGCTGGAGAGTGGGGAGTAGTAAAGTTTTTTTTTTAAATATTTGGTTCTGTCCTTGTTCCATGTAAAAATCCTAATGGAATAATTCAGCCACTAAAAATTTTTCAGATTGTATGTTGAGAGACAAACTAAATTGAGGGTATTTAGCTTACTATTATTTTTAAGGATTTATTATATTTATTAGGATTGCATAGGAGTATTTACTTAAATGCTGATGGTGGCCATCCATGGTGGGCGTGGTGGTTGTGGAATTACCGATAATGTTTTTTTTCTTTGTCGTACTTTTTGTTTTCTAATTTTCTGCGAAGAGCTTATACTAACTAGAAAGTACTGGACTCTAGGTGTCTAAAACAGGCTCTAATTTTTGACTTCATCTTTTGGCCTTTCTTCACATTTAAATATTAGGTTTCTTTGTGTAAGCTTTTATTTTTAAAAACCCTTCAATTTGTGCTGTTTGACTTATTGACCCTCATTCAGTTTTTCTTTGTGAATGGAAGTAGGAATTTTTATTCCTCATGGGTAGATGATTTTGAAGATGGCTGACTAGATTTTAATGGATAGTTTGAGAAGGTGAAGCAGAACTTTCATAGCAAACTAGTTGGTATACTTTTGTATGAAACTCAAACCAGGTCTTCAGTGGAGCAATAATAATGGCTAGTATTTTATTATTTATGATGTGCTAGTCTCTGATATAAACCCTTTAAAAGGGGATCAACACAGGGGCATCTGGGTGGCTCAGTCGGTTAAGTGTCCTACTCTTGATTTCACCTCAGGTCACGATCTTAGGGCTGTGAGCTATAATTTGCACTGAGACAAACTTTTATTTAGCTTTTCAAGATGTACAAAGTGATTATTACTGCACTGGGCTCTGTGTTGGGCGTGGAGCCTGCCTAAGATTCTCTCTCCCTCTTTCTCTGCTCCTACCCTGCTCTTAAAAAAAAAAAAAAAGTTGATCAACACCTTTAATTTTTATAACAGGCATATGAGGTAGGTGCTGTAATTTCCCCCATTTTATTTATTTTTATTTTTTCCCAGTCTGTGTTCAAATCCCCCATTTATTCAACACAGCCCTTTCAGTCTGCATAACAGAGTCTAAACACAGCAGTGCCTAAAATGCTAGAAGTTTATAAGACCCAAAACAAAAAAAATTATAGTACCGACTCTACAATAAAAGCCAAAAAAGCAGTGTTCATGTTTCCAAGGTAACCTGCAAGACCCCGTGAATAACAGCGGCAACAGAGGGGTCGGTGATGACCCTGCAAAGCTGGCTCTCAACTTGCTCACCAATTTCAGAGAGAAAGGGAGACCTGGGATGTGGGGGTGTGTGCATGAGTACATGTAAAAATAGAACCATTTTCAGTAACACGGCCTGTTTGATCCTAGAGGTTGGAAGAGGACGGGGGCAGAGGAGCCGGGCCAGGCTGTCAGGAACAGCAGCTGTATTTTCCTGAGACACTTTTTTCCTTTTCCTGAGACATTCTGCAGACCAACAAGCAAGGCCATGATCAGGCCACCAGACTAGCCCCTGGTCATTTGTGGAAATGAAAGTCCTACCCGCAGGCTGGGGCCACACTGCTACCCTGTTTGTCCCTGCTGGCTTTGCCACTAAATTTAACTCTCTCAGAAACGGAAAATGTGGGAGCTTTCTAGCCAGTAAACTGGAGAACATCTTTACAGGCGCAACCCCAAACCAGTAACATGCCTGCAGCTGGAACTTTGCTTTCAGAGAGTACGTCTCAGTTACTCTCTTCAGGGCCTTTCCTGAGTGAGGAATTTGTTTCTTACCAATCTTCCTTTGGCTGGAAAAGTGACCAAACTGAGGTGGAGGAGATAGAAGTTACTGGGGACAGAGCTTCCGTGGCTCTCTTTATTGGGAGGGATTGGAGCTGGAGTGGCTGCCGTGGCAGCAGCAGCCAGGGGAGCGACATTGCCTGGCGCACAGGGGACTGCCCCTCAGGGAACTCAATCATCTCATCTGCAGGGGTGACTAGTGCCACGTGGGGGGTGGTGGCAGCATTCTCCTGGGAGGGCTGAATTCCCATGGCGGGGGGGCAACGTAGGCCAGCACAGTGGTGGTAGTGATCTCCTGGCCATCGATTTGTCCTTCATCCATGTCCTTTACCACCTTCTTGGCTTCATCTGGGTATTCTGACTCCATGTATGCATAGCCTTTAGAAAGATGGGTGACAGCTTTTTACAAGCATGTCAATCTGTTAATTTTCTCAGAGGTGGAGAGTATCTCCGTGATGTGGTCCTTGCTCACATTCCTGGTGAGCCTCCTGGTGTACACTTTGGCCGGGGGAAGGACTCCAGTTTTTCCTTTCCTTTTCATCTCTTTTGGGTGGTTCGGGTTTGGAGCGGGAACGCTGCCTGTTGTCATGCCAACACCCAGAGGTACTGGTTGAGTTAGAGGAGCTGCTGGAATTGGAGCTGTAGGACATGCTGAACTTCCTCAGAAATTGGACACAGAAGAGGAGCTTGAGCCATTGCTCAAGCCTGTGCTGGTGCTGGAAGGAGAGTTGCACTGTGACCTGGTGCTGCTGCCACACTTGCAAGGACTGTACTTCTTCTGAGTTTTATCCCTGTCACCATCCTTGCTCCACTCCTTGGGGATCCCTTTCTCTTTAGCATGATCCTTGGACTTCTCATCAGGGTGATCTTTGCATTTGGTAGGAGAAGGAGCCATCTTCCCGCCACCATGGCCTTCTGCCACTCTCCTCAGCTGCTAAGGCCAGTGCCCTATTTTTCCCTATTTTAGAGTTGAGCAGATAGAATTTCAGAGAGATTAAGCAGCAGAGAATTCACACAGCTAGAAAGGCAGAGAAAGGATTTGGACAGACCCATACTGATTCTACAGTCTGAGCTCCTTTTACTGCACATGTATTCAAATCGGTAAAGTTGATGGCAAAGTGAAAAAACAATGGATTTCTTTCTTCAGTGTAATAGGCTTACTGTTACAGAATTTTTTTTAAAAGAATGTGAGCGTTGCTTTGTAGTGATGTTTTCTTATAATAGGTTAAGGAAAGTGTGGACCTTCCCCATACTTTGCAGGAGTTAGTCTTGTTTGAGCTGAGGCCTTGTTCGCCTGCGGTATCGTGTGGTGAAGATGGACACTCCAGTAGTGACACTTGATTATTTTGTAAGAAGTGGTAACTGTTTGTAGTGTGTGTGTATATGAGCCAAAAAAGGATGAATGCAGTTGACTCTTGAATAATTTGGGGGTTATGGGTGACAATCCCCTGTGTAGTCGAAAATCTGTGTGTAACTTGACTAACCAAAAGCTTAATAGCGTACTGTTGACTGGCAGCCTTACAGATAACAGAAACCGTTGGATAACACATTTTGTATGTTATACGTGTTATGTACTATATTCTTTTTTTTTTTTTTTTTTAAAGATTTTTATTTATTTATTTGACATAGATAGAGACAGCCAGCGAGAGAGGGAACACAAGCAGGGGGAGTGGGAGAGGAAGAAGCAGGCTCATAGCAGAAGAGCCTGATGTGGGGCTTGGGGCTCGATCCCACAACGCTGGGATCACGCCCTGAGCTGAAGGCAGATGCTCAACCACTATGCCACCCAGGCGCCCCTATGTACTATATTCTTATAATAAAGTAAGCTAGAGAAAAAATGCTATTAAAATAATAGAAAGTACATTTACAGTACCATATCATAAAAAATACATGTTATAAGTGGACCCCCACAGTTCAAATCAGTGTTGTTCAAGGGTCAGCTGTAATTTAAACTGAGACAACTTTTATTTAGCTTTTCAAGTTGTACAGAGCAATTCTTACTGTTAAGACAGATGCAGATTTTGAAAGTAACTAAAAGTAAGTAAAAATGTTACAGACTTCAAGGGAGAATACCTAGAGCCACTCTGTACAATAGAACATTCATTGAGATGGAGGTATTCTGTATCCAGTTCTAAAGTTTTAAGAGATAAAAATGATTTGAGTTTTACTTGAAGGCCATTGGGAAGGCCTCACAAAGTGGGTAATACTGTTGGAGAATGAGTGAGATATAGAAGGACCAGAGCGTTTCAGATGGCAAAAGTTGTCTGAGCAAAGCAGGAAGATGGGAAGACTAACGGGTTGGTTCGCTGTGCCTGACATGAAGGTGGAAAGTGTGGTTGGGGTTGGGATGGATGATATGAGGCCTTAAGTTCCACAGTAAGGCATCTGGGCTTTATTTGTCGGTTATTGGTTTTATTTGAAAGGTAATTACAAGTAAGACCGCTTCAGAGTTTCCAGGTAGAATAGAAAATTAACCTTCCAAAAGGATATATAATAAACTTGGGAACATTAGTGTTTTTTATTGTTAGAGCCAGCAGTTGTTTTGATGAGATGAAGGTTTGAAGAAGGGGCTGCAGGAAACAATGGAAGATAAATAACGTTGCCTTATAATTATGTTGGGATTGACATGTTGGTGGGATCTGGTGGCTTTTAGAAAAGATGTCAGTTTACCAATCATTACGCTTAGGCTGGAAGGCCTTTTTGGAGCGGAGAGGGTGAATGGAGTGGATGAGATTGTGTTTGGCAGTTTCTGAAATGGCAGTATGAGCTTTGATAGGAGGGACATTTATTTGGTACTGGGGATATTTAAAAAAAATTAGTAATTATGGGTGTATATATATGCAGAAAGGCTAATAAGCTTGACCACCTGTGTTTCTTGGAGGCTACCTCCAGCACATTCTGGGCCTGCAGAGTTTAGGGTTCAGAGCAAATCTAATGATATCCCAGGCTATGCCATATTTATACAGTGTAGAGCTACTTGGCAACTGCTTTGGGAGATTGGCTCACAGGAGTTCTTACCCTATTGGGTGGAAAGGGCCACTGAGGCACAGAGAGGCCCAGCATTCTGGCAGATTGCACAGGGCTAGTAAGTTTATTTAAATAAAATAATTCTCAGTAGATCATCTAATGTCAGATTTGGACCAAGGCATTATGGCTTCAGAATTTATTTACTCCAGATTGGAAGAATTAGGGGTCTAGGGCAGATAGAGAGAGCCAAAGCTAGAGTGTAAAGTGTGGAGAAATGGTCTAGAGTCCTGACTCCATTGCTTTCAGATTGTGAGATGCTGGATAAATTTACTTACTAAAATCTTTTTGGACTCAGTTTCTTTCCCTATAAAAGAGTGATAAGATGGGGGGTGCTTCTGAAGATTTAATGAGATAATACACATAGCGATTTGTGTAGTCATTGTTATGAAAGTAGGAAGAAGAGTAGGTTTTACTGGATTGAGGAGAAAATAATCTCTGTTTAGGATTTAGTTTTGTCTTTTAGGATTTTTTGGGTGCTTTGGGGTGAATTTGATCTTTAGCTTGAAAGAAAGCAGCCACTGGAAGGGGAGGTGACGAATAAGTGGGAGTAGAGGGAAAATGGGGCAGGGTTCCAGAGGGATTAATTAGAATGAAAAACCTATGGGGAAGCGTAGGGGCCATCTAGCAACAGTATCAGTTCCAATATAACTGACTTTTTAAGCTTAAACATGGTGTTTTAAAGTAGTTATACCTGTAAGCAGGTTTCAGTTTTGCTTTCTAAAATAAGCTGCAGATATATCAAACTACAAAATACAGCAGGCAGTATATGAATTGGTGATTTAGAAGAATGTGTTCATAAGTGGGAATGAAGGTCGTTGTCGGAAATTTTGAGTACTTTCGGTGCCTTGCTGGCTCAGTTGGAGGAGCATGTGGCTCTTCTTGATCTTGGGATTGTGAGTTTGAGCCCCAGGTTGGGTGTAGCGATTACTAAGAAAAATTAAAAAAAAGAAATTGTGAGTTCTTGGAAGCTGGTTCTGGAAAAATTTTTACTAATATATAGTAGGACAAGAGTTCTCATGGTTTATAGACTATTCTCTAGGTCAAGTTATAAGCTGTTTGAAAAAGCAAGAGCATTTAATTGAGGTATTAAGAGGGTACATTATTTTGTATTGGGATTTTGAGCACCAGACTTGTAGAATAAGAGAATAGCGGAGACTGGCTAGGTTGCCGCCCTGTAGTATTCTAGACAGATGGTTAACACATCAGACTTGTGCTTTAACATCTAAATGACAGGACTCCCATTATTCTAAGAGGCCAGTCATTTTCAAGGACAGTTTTACTCAGTGGAGAGTTCAAAATCACAGACTTCCTGTGTGCTTTTACAATATGTGGCTTTTTAGCTCAGAGTCAGAAAAGTTGCTTGCTATGGCGATGTAATCCTGTTGGATGTAATGTTTCAGTAAGGTTTGATGCTGAAATGTTTTTTTTTTTTCTAGGGCTTGCATTTCTTTTGGTCCTAAGAATCGTTCAATTGGAGCAGCAGCTAAAAGCCAGGTAGAGTTTTGTTTTTTTCCCCTAAAATAACTTATTTCTCTGCTTTGTCCATCCTTCTCTTCAGCAAATATTTCAGTGCCCATTATATGCCTAATACGGCAGTCCCTGGGTGAACAGCTGAGAAAGAGGCCTGATCACTAGTCTCATGTACTTGAGTGAGAAGCAAATAGCTTTTTAAAAAGCATGAACACGGGTTCCTGGGTGGCTTAGTTGGTTAAGCTTCTGACTCTTGATCTGGCTCAGGTCTTGATCTCAGAGTCTGAGTTCAAACCCCGCTTTGGGCTCCATGCTGGACGTGGACCCTACTTAAAAAAAAAAAAAAAGATAAAATACCATGAACAGTATAATTTATTTAGTGCAAACTCCTGAGATGTATTTTGTCCAGATCTTGTTTAAGCAAGGCTTGCTTATTCCTCTGTATTTTATATGTTCATTGAAGTCTGTCTCTTTGGGTTTTTATCTTAAGCATGCTTAGAGTCACTGTTGTTTGTAGATTTTATCTTGTTAATCAAGGTTCTCAAGGAAAGAAAGCATGCTTGTAGAAGCACACTTGACTTTTATGTGTTTATTTTGTAAAACAGGAACCTAACATTATTTGTTGGTTTCTAAGTAACCAGAGCAGCAGAACCCCAAGAGTTCTGTTGCTTTGAGTGTCTCAGGTTGCTGTAAAATTAAGGAGTTGCATATTTGACCTTCTTATGGTTCAGCCTGGAGCACCATGTAGAATGAATAAATGTTTTTTTTTTCCTGGACTGGACAGGGCCTACGATATAAAAGTCCAGGGGTGCCTGGCTGGCTCAGTTGGAAGAGCATGTGACTCTTATCTTGGGGTTATGAGTTTGAGCCCCATCTTGGGTGTAGAGATTACTGGGGGAGAAAAAAACAACAGCTTAAAAAGCCTAAGAAAACAGTGCTTAACCCGTTGATTTTTTAATTACATTAGGTGTTTTATAATCTTATTTTCAAAAAGTCAAAAGATTCGTTACGAAGCAGTAGATAGCAAGTACAGAGTTAGTTTGAAATGTCTTTCCTTCTAAAATTCCAGTGAATTCTTGTTTTTAAACTTGCTCTCATTATTGAGAACAGTTACTGAACTAAACCAGCTGCCTAGTTCTAGGATAACATAGTTATTGTGATACTGAGTTTCTGCTTGGCAGCCTACTGAAGAAGGGCCTGATTTTGGAGTTTTATAAAAGACTTCTGTGTGCCTTCTAACATAGCTGATGTAGAGGAGCTCTGCAGTTCTTATAAATACAAAAGTAAAAGAAATTTGGAAGTTACACGTGCTACCTTTATCCAAACATCACTGTTAGTATCTTAACGTATAACCTTTGTGCTCTTTCTACGAATTTAAATGCTTCCCCCACTCCAAAAGTGAGATCATACCATATAGATACTTGTCTTCCAACCTTCTGAAATAATGTTACCCACTGTATGGATATATCATTTGTTTACCTATTCTCCTGTTAATTGACCATCCAGGCTGTTTCCAGTCTTCTGCTTTTGTAAATATTTGGTCACTGTCTTTTTACAGTTATCATTATGTACTTACTGTCCTCTTTTTTTCCTGTAAAGTTTCTTTCATTAGAATTTCTGAATTGATATTGCCAAATTGACTCCTGGAAGGTTTGAATCACAAATTATGGTAAAAATTTAATTTTTAAAACTTAAAGCGCATTTTATGTAAATGTTAATTAGAAGTTTAAGAACAGAAGAATACCTCCGTACATGTACAGTGACCCATCTTCATAGAGAAGTAGGACAAGCTGGGCTGTAGTGCCATCCTTGCCACTTTGGTCTATCCGAGTCCGTTAGTCCTCACTTCTCATGCGATCAGGCATCATACAGAAAGGTGTAGTGCTGAAGAAAATGAAACCCAGAAGGAAACCTTGTGGAGTTAAAATGATGCTAGTTTAATCTGAGGCTGTTGAATTTTTTTTTTCCTAATTTAATTGCTCTTAGTCTTTTCACTCTGATTCTGATGTTCTTTGTCTTTAGGTAATTTCCAATGCAAAGAACGCAGTCCAAGGATTTAAAAGATTCCATGGCCGAGCATTCTCTGATCCATTTGTGGAAGCAGAA
This sequence comes from Ailuropoda melanoleuca, assembly GCF_002007445.2. Taxonomy (NCBI): domain Eukaryota; kingdom Metazoa; phylum Chordata; class Mammalia; order Carnivora; family Ursidae; genus Ailuropoda; species Ailuropoda melanoleuca. The sequence continues at coordinate 22,114,121 of NC_048220.1, forward strand.
AAATGTAACCTTGCATATGATATTGTGCAACTGCCCACTGGATTAACAGGTATAAAGGTAAGGTCTCAAAGTGATGCCTCACGATTAAAATACAGTGTTTTATTATATCAGGTCAATTTATATCTGTACCATTCTGAGTTCAAGTTGTAGTGAAAATGTTTACACGTGTTTAGGAGAAGGTTTTGGTAGGAAAGACCATTTGGCCTTTTTTGAATGATCTGGATTTTGATTGGGAGCAATAGATAGCACTGTTAAAATGGGTTGGACAGGTGGGTAGTGGTGGTTTGAACTTAACATTGCCATTGTTGCTTATGTTGTTTACTGATGGAGCAGTCTTCCTGGTGTGATTTTAGTGAATGTCTTCTGGAATACCAGCCAAAGAACTTAACACTTTAAAGTCACTAGCCAGAGGTATGGTCATACTCTTGACGGTAGGACTTATATTGGAAAGAGGTGGTGTTCTTTTGGGGAAAAGGGAATTTAGTCTTTGGTATCTTGAGGACATCTAGGAGAGTTTGTGAAGCATGCAGTGAACTGATCCTACAAAAGAGGCAGCTGAGTTTAGCAAGGAGAGATTTGGTGTTTGAGAGAGCACAGTTGGAGAAGTCAGGATTGTGGGATCAGGCTCAAAACCCAAGAGATGATGGGAATTGTGAGAAAAAGATAATGAGTTGTGTTATGGAGAACTCAGCTGAATTCAGAAGTAAAGAATTCTGATAATGGAAGAATGATCACTGACTGGGTTTACTTAGGATATCTGTGGCAATAATCTCCGAACAGTTTGAATGGCTGGTAATGGATAAATCTGGAGTACAGGGGAGGCAAAAAGGGAAAAAAAGGAGGTGAGTAGATGGAGGATACTTATAGTCAGGAAAGAAGCAGGATTAGGTATTGGAAGATTCAGTCTAAAGCACTGCAAGAGCCAGAGGAGGAAGAGACTCAGGGAAGATCCCGGAAGCAGTGGATCCAAGTACAAGAGTGGAGGAATAGACTAAGAATTAAGCAGATAGCGGGGAAGAAGAGGCTCACAGGAGGGGTGCCTTCCCATCTTTGTCGTGCAGTAAAGTAAGGGACTACTAGATTGTGAACCAGAATAAATTAGGATTAGGCTGGGGAGTGAAGAGTTTAGGAGACGGTGGTGTTCAGGTTCACTTGGAGCAACAGCTGAAAGAAGACAGTTAAGTTTTCAGGTGTGGATTGTATTTGGGGACTGGGCATGTGGAATGGGGTTTGTCCTAGCCATTCTTTCAGCATTTCAAGTTTGTAGCCCTTATGCAAGTTGCCCACTTTTATGCAGCGTACGGTATCTTGAAGCTTTATTCATTTATCGTTTAATTCAAGTATTTATTGTGTCAGGTTTGTCCTAAGTCTTGGGCCTATAGCAGTAAACAAACTAACAAAAACTATGACCTCAGGCTAGATTGGATCCTGATTTCGGGAATGATCATAAGTCAACACACTAAACAAAGTAAAACGCACATAGTATTCCAGGTCGCAGAGTGTCCACCACCAGACCACTTCACGGAGGTACAGTGTGGGCCCTGGTGAGCTCTGCCAGTTTGCTTCTGCACAGGCGATCTCAGCTTTTGTTGGTGGTCACAGTATACTGTTTACATAATGGTCCTTATCTTCAGGTATTCATGTTTGATAAACATGTTAAAAAGCTAAAAGTGACCTTCAAGTTGTTTTTGCTTCCCAGACTAGTGTTCTTCAGTTCCTTTTTGAGATAAAGTTCCATCGATGATGTGTTAGACGTTGCTCATTTTAGGCTTTTAGGTCATGAAAAACTGGAATAAGTCTAGATCCTTTTGTTATTTTATTGCAGGTGAAATATATGGAGGAAGAGCGAAATTTTACTATGGAGCAAGTGACTGCCATGCTTTTGTCCAAACTGAAGGAGACAGCAGAAAGTGTTCTTAAGAAGCCTGTTGTGGACTGTGTTGTTTCGGTGAGTTTGATCCCTGTGTTTTACTGGGGACTTAAGTGATGAAGCAGAGAAAAGAATGTTGTCAGTTAGAAATAAAATTGCTTTTTGCCTTCAGTTATAGAGATTATTTTAAGAATTTATCAAACTTGTCTTCATTTTCTTGAGTATTCTTTTCTGCCCCCTAGTTTTTACTCAGCCTTTCTCTGTTTTTCCCATTTGAAGGTTTACCTCAAAGCCCACTTCCCCCTGGATTCCTTTTAGCACCTTACATAGTACCTGGCACGTGATAGCCACTTTTTTGTTGAATTAGTTGAATACTCGCAATTAGAAATGTTATTTTCTTCTTTTTGCTTTCCCTGTACTTAGAACTAAAGGCAGGGCAGCAGTGGACTAATCTTGTCTTTTCCATATCCCTGTTAAGATGGAAGCCTGGCTCTTTATAGCTTTATGCTTGTAGGACAATGGAATCCTTAGGAACTGTTGAAATTTGGGTGGTTGTATTGACTTTGCAGCTGAGTCTCCTCATTCTGCGGTTGTTATATTAATATTTTAGTTCTGTGTTCTCTTTTGTCTTCGTATTAGTGTATTCATCGGCAAAGCAAGGGCTGTTAGGTGACTGTTATCCTGCAGTCTGTTGTCTGATAGATTCCTTGGTTCTTGGCTATCTAGAAAAGTAGAACTGACATTGGTCAGGAAGAATTAGATTATGGTTGTATGCTATATTCTGGGGATTCAAAGAATAAAAGTGCTCCTTTTCTTAAGAGCTTGTATTCAGTGCAGGCACTGTTTCTTAGATGCATTTCTGTCATTCCCTAACTATTGTATTTTCAGATTGGTTCCCATTTCCCCCACCTAGTGCCCTAACTTTGATTCTCAGTTATGCTCAGTATAGAAGTGAAATTTATGTACAATGGCAGAATGCCTGAGTGGCTTTTCCAGCTTTTGAGATTAAGTTATGTGTTAGGGGTCCTCATGACTATACTGAATTTCAGTGACTTGCTAGGAGAATTGTAGAACTCACTGTATAGCCATACCTATGGCTAAGATTTCTTACAATGAAAGGATACAAAGCAGAGTCAACAAAGGGAAAGGTATAAGGGCAGTTTCTGGAGGAAACCAGGTACAAGCTTCCAAGAATCCCCTTCTAGGGGAGTCATACTGGATGCGCTTAATTCTTCTCGCAGCAAGTTGTGATAACACGCGACATACTGAATACCAGGCAAGTTCTGCCTGAGCCTAGGAGTCCAGGGTTTTTAATTGGAGGTCCGTCATATAGGCACCTTCTGCCTAACCCATACCAAATTCTAGACTTCCAGAAGGAAAGTAGCCATGTAGCATAAATTATGTTGTACAAACAGTTTAGACAAGAGCCACTTTTATCTTTTAGGGTAATTTTTCTTTCAATTTAGCGACCTGTTTATCATTTAAGTTTCCTCTATGCTGGGAAGGAGCTAACCTTTTCATCAGGCCTTTGTAAGGATAGCCGGCTCCAGCCCCTATGCCTGGGTATGTTTTGCTTTATTTATGAATTGGTTATTGTTAAAACATAAACTGTATTTTTTGGGAAAGGTAATAATAGCCCCCATGTTCAGAAATCAAATGTGTGTATGGGAAGCTTCAACACCCTCTGTTTACCTAGAAGGAAGTTTTTTCTTCCCAGATGTTAGGAGTTTTATTACTTGGTTACACATCTTTCCAGAGATTTTTGTATACCCAAGTACATATGTATATATATCCTTTTTTACTTTCATTTTTCTTTTGATAAATTTTAGACCTTTTATCTTCTATATCTTCCTTAGTGGTAAAGAAGGACTTTGTTCTTTTCAGCAGGTGCAGAGTATTCCAGTTTATCCATGTACTGAAATTTCTTTAACTAGTCTGTTTTTTTGGACTTGTGGTTGCTTCCTTTTTTAAAAATTTACATATGTATTTTATTTTTTTAAAGATTTGTTAAAATCGCTGCAGGCATGCGAGCAGGGGGAGGGGCTGAGGGAGAGGGGGAGAGAGAATCTCTGGTCGAATCCCTGCTGAGTACAGAGCCCAACATTGGGCTCCATCCGAGGACCCTGAGATCATGACCTGAGCCGAAGTCAAGAGTCAAGACACTTACTGCCTTCGGCTCAGGGTGTAATCCCAGGGTCCTTGGATCGAGCCCTGCATCGGGCTCCCTGCTCCGCTGGGAGCCTGCTTCTTCCTCTCCCACTCCCCCTGCTTGTGTTCCCTCTCTCGCTGGCTGTCTCTCTGTCAAATAAATAAATAAATAAAATCTTAAAAAAAAAAAAAAGTCAAGACGCTTAAACTGACTAAGCCACCCAGGTTGCTCCTCCAGTTTTTTTTTTTTAAATTGTAAAGAATTAAAAAAAATTTTGCTGTGAATAAACTTGAACAGATAAGATTTTGCTCTTATGTGATAAGTTTGTAGGATTTATAGGTTGAATTTCTAGAAGTACAATTGGTAGGACAAAAGATATGTGTATTTGAATTTTTTTTTTCAAAGATTTTATTTATTTGTCAGATTGAGAGAGAGCACAAACAGGGGGAGTGGCAGGCAGAGGGAGAAGCAGGCTCCCCACTGAGTAAGTAGCCCTATGCGGGACTCCATCCCAGGACCCTGGGATCATGACCTGACCTGAGCTGAAAGCAGACACTTAACCGACTGAGCCTCCCAGGCATCGCATGTATTTGTAATTTTAACCGCAGTTGTTTAATTGCCCTTTAAAGAATTCGCACTCACACTTCTACCTGCGGTGTATAAGAAGACTTGTTGGACAGCAGTCTCACCAGCACAGCTTATGGGGGTGTTAGCTGATCCTCTAATAGGTGAATAATGCTATCAAAGTGTTTGTGATTTTAATGTTTTATTCTTTAGGTGAAGTTGAGAACATTTTTAAATTTAAGAGCCCTTCTGTATTTCTTTTCTGTAAAACGTTCCTGTTCTTTTGAGTAGTTTGATTTTCTGGGTGTACATTTTGATTTGTAGTTCTTCATATATTTAGAGAGATTAGCGCTATCATGTTATGAGTCACAAATATTTTCCCCATTTGGTCATTAGAATTTTTATGAGTCAAATATATTAACCTTTCTAAAAATTGTTTTGTTTATAGTTGACATACAATGTTACATTAGTTTCAAGTGTACACCTGAGTGATTTGACAAGTTTATACATTATGCTATGTTCACAAGTGTAATTACCTTAATCTGTCCTGTTACATTGCTGTTCAGATATATTAATCTTTTCTCCCCCTTGTTTTCTTCTGTATTTTGTGTTGTATTGACAGAATGTCTTCCTACTCTGATGGTAAAGACCCCCTTTCCTTCTGGTACTCATCTTTTTTTTAACTGTTAAAGCTTTGATTCGAAGTATATTTTGGTATGAGGTGCACAGTAGGGATGGTACCTCATTTTTTTCTGTATGGTTATCCATTTGTTTCAACACTACTTAATGAATATTCTAACTTTTCCTTACTGGTTTGAAATACTTCCTTGATCATATACAGAATAAATTGCTCTAGGTATTTGAGGGCATTTCTAGATTTTACTGTGCTTTGGCAGGTATATTTTAAATAAGGACTCCCTAATATAGGAAACTGTCAAACTTTTTGTAGGTTCCTTGTTTTTATACTGATGCAGAAAGACGATCAGTGATGGATGCAACACAAATTGCTGGCCTCAATTGCCTGCGATTAATGAATGAAACAACTGCAGGTAACAGGAACTGTTAGCATCTGTGACTTGGTGAATCTTGAAGGTTTTGCCATTTTAAAACCCTGGGGTTTCTTGTTCTTTATTTTGGTTGCAACCCTTACAACTATATGCCATAGTGTTTTTGGATACTGTGTCACACATAAAGAATTCATCTGACAGTACTTTTTCTTTATCTACATACTTTGGTACGTAATCACATCCTCATTTGGAAAGTAACACAGTTACTGTGTGTTCACAGTGTGTTGGTTTAAAGATTGGCCTTTTCTCCAGCCCTTTAATGGGCTGTAAAGTGTAAGGCAACATCTCAGGGAGAGATATATGGGAATGGTGAGATGGCGCAAGTGTAGAAGAAAGGAATCCTGGAAAATATGTTTGGAAAAGGGGGGGAAGTGGTTGGGAAAAATTGTCAGTCATTGGAATTAGAAATAGGAAACGTTAAGGAGGTCTAAGTGAATGTCAGCATTTAATTCTTTGAAGTAACTGTTCCTCATGAATAAATTATGCAAAGCATATGAAGAATTTGATTCGTTGTAAAACATAGCATATGATGCAGTCCTATTCACTGTATAATTTTTTTTTTTTTACTTAAAGTGAATTTTAAATGTACTATTTTAATGATAATGTTACACTGACTTTAATTTTTTTTCTTATGTAGTTGCTCTTGCCTATGGAATCTATAAGCAAGATCTTCCTGCCCTAGAAGAGAAACCAAGAAACGTAGTTTTTATAGACATGGGGCATTCTTCTTATCAAGTTTCTGTATGTGCGTTTAATAGAGGAAAACTTAAAGTAAGTATATTACAAGTGTATGGTAATGAGGAATTTATGGGAGACAGTTGAAAAAAGAACTTAAAGAATTTTGTTTCATTAATGGAAACTTGGTATGAGCCATCTAAATTAGAACTAGGTATGTAGAAGGAGGGTAGAAGCTGTAATTTATTGAGAGTTGGCATGGTATGAAGCAAAGAGCATAGACCTTGAAGAAAAAGCTCTTAAGATTTCTTTTTTTTTTTTTTAAACTTTTTTTTTTTTAAAGATTTTATTTATTTATTTGACAGAGATAGAGACAGGCAGCGAGAGAGGGAACACAAGCAGGGGGAGTGGGAGAGGAAGAAGCAGGCTCATAGAGGAGGAGCCTGATGTGGGGGCTCGATCCCATAACGCCGGGATCACGCCCTGAGCCGAAGGCAGACCCTTAACCGCTGTGCCACCCAGGCGCCCCTTAAGATTTCTGATCCTTACTTTTCTAATCTAAATTTGCAGAAAATAATGGTTACCCTGCAGGCTTATTAGGATTCTTTAACATGTAGTCCTTTTGTGTATTTTTTTTTACACTGAGCAAGAGATGACAAAGATTGTGTTCTTTATCTTAAGGTTTTGTGTGATCTTTTTCTTTCTTTTTTTTAAAAATTATTTATTTGAGAGAGAGCGAGTGAGCAAGGGGGTTGGTGGAGAGAGAGAAGCAGGCTCCCAGCCCAGCAGGGACCCTGAAGCGGGGCTTGATCGCAGAACCCTGCGATGACCCGAGCCAAAGGCAGATGCCCAACCAACTGAGCCACTCAGGTGCCCTGGTTTTGAGCGTTCTGGGAAAATAGTGTGGGGACTAAAACTTGGATGGCCAAAAAGAAACCAGACTGAGTGATACGCTTAACTGACTGAGCCACCCAGGCACCTCTCACCTTTTTAAACAGAAGCTACTGGCCATATAATTCAGCTTTGGCTTTGGGTCAAAGTGATGTATATTTGTGATTACTTGACATTTTTCCCCCCACCAAAATTGTCCTTTATTATCTCTTGTTATCTATCGGTTTTGCAATTAAAATTTAATTCTAAAAATACTCATTATGAAAACACCCTCAAACTTGGAAGACCTTTATATGGACAGAAAAAGCATTCACAGTCTTACTACTATGAATAGGATGCTGTATTTCATTTTAGTCTTTTGAAGAAAACAGAATTAGACTGTAATCAGTTCTGTGTCCTTTTTTTTCTTTACTTAATATATTAAAATTTCCCCACGACATTTAATGTCTTTGAAAAGATTCTTATTGATTTTATTTTTTCATAAAAATGTAATTAGCCTACCTCTGTTACTGAATTAGATTAGATCGCGTTTGCTTCTAATCTGCTTAAGATTTGGGTAATGGATAATCAAAGCTAATGAGACTTCTACAAGTTGCTGTGAATTAAGCTTTTAGCATCTTTTCCTGGTAGTAAACTGCATCGAGGTAGGGCTTTGCTATTATTCATAGTTTTGTGACAGTGATAAGACCAGAACTCTGTAATGACGTGTTACTGCATTTGGCCTTGGATATATAATTTTAGTTTGCAGTCAGATGGATGTAGTAGAAAGGGCTTGGATTTTGGAATTGAGGGGATTGGGTTTTGAATTGTACTTCTGCCACTTCCTAGCTTTGTGACCTGCAGATTATCTGATCTGTCTATGCCTGTAGCATCGTCTGTAAATTGGGGATTATAGTGTCTCTTTTCACAGTGATAAAATGACAGGTGCAACATTGCCTTGTTTCAGCCTTAATGTGCCTACTTGTAATTTACCAGTTAAATATATATCATGATAAATTTTTAAATTGATTGGTACATTTTTGAATTAATTATCATCTTTTTTCCTAAGGTTCTGGCCACTGCATTTGACACAACATTGGGAGGCAGAAAATTTGATGAGGTGTTAGTAAATCACTTCTGTGAAGAATTTGGGAAGAAATATAAGCTAGACATAAAGTCCAAAATCCGTGCATTATTACGACTGTCTCAAGAATGTGAGAAACTCAAGAAATTGATGAGTGCAAATGCTTCAGACCTCCCTTTGAGCATCGAATGTTTTATGAATGATGTTGATGTATCTGGGACTATGAATAGGTAACCAGATCAGTATTTTGATGTTAAGCTGAACTGTTACTTTTCTCCACTTCTATTAGCATTTATTTATTTAAATGTTGATATTATCATGGTTGCTGTAAGATAACTTCTGTTGGTAAAAATTAGACAACATCCAGGATCCTGCCTTTTATGTCAAGTTTGGGTTTGATTATTCTGAGTGTTGACTAATCTTTTTGTTCTGATTAATCTAGTCAGTTGATAGGTGCATGCATTACATGTGAGTTAGTAGTTTAAATCAGGGCAAGGTGCTTTAATGCTGAAGAGTATTGAATTTGATTTAGTTGTTGATTCAGAATTAGTGTTCTTGGGTAGTTCAGGGTCACTTGTGGGCAACAGCTCTTTTTGTACAGTGCTGCAAGAATTCTGGGTAATTGACGTTTCATGGCTATCCTCAGAAACACCCAGAATGTTACTGTTGTCTCTTGGGTTGCTTGGATGATGAGAGTGATAAGTTCTTTAGGATGTGAACTCTACTGGTAGAAATTTAGGCACAATTGATGGCTTGCTTCGGGAAGTATGGCCTCAGTTACCCTCAGAAAATTGAGATGGAATTGGAATTATGTTAATGTGCCTAGAAACCACGTTTGTAGTCCCCTTTCCTTTCCACTTGAAAGTGAGGGTTTTCATTTTTATTAAGCAGCAGGTGTGTGTGTGTGTGTGTGTGTGTGTGTGTGTGTGTGTTAGGGAGATTGGGGGGTAGGGGAGTACCAGCGTGTCTCAGAAATTGTTAGTGGAACGTTTTGTGATAATCAGAGCCAAGTAGACATTTTTAAGTAGTTTATACTTTTTAAAAACTGGAAACAGTTAACCTGTATGCTGTTTTTTTTTTTTTTAAGACAGTTGTATTTTGTGTACATGAGTGCAAAGCTGTCATATTCTGTGCTCTGTAGTCTTCATAGTCTGTAATGCTCACCAGAAATCTTTTTTTTTTTAACTAATGAAACCGGATCACTTTTGACATTGTAGCCTTTTTTCTAATTAACTTTTTTTGAGGTAAAATTCACATACCATTTTATTTTATTTTTATGATTATTATTTTTAAAGATTTTATTATTAGAGCAGGAGAGAGCATGAGCAGGGGAGAGGGAGAAGCAGGCTCCCCGCTGAGCAGGGAGCCCCATGAGGGACTCGATTCCGGGACCCCAGGACCCCGGGACCCCTTCAGACCCAAGCTGAAGGCAGATACTGAACCGACTGAGCCACCCAGGAGCCCTCCCATTACCATTTTAAAGTGAAAAACTCTGGCATTTTTAGTACATTCACATTGTTGTGCAGTGACCAGCTCTATCTAGTGACAAAACGTTTTCATCACTCGCAAGATAAAACCTCATAACCATTAAGCAGTTCTCTTGCCTCTTGTACCTGGCAACCACTACTTTTTTTTTTATCTGTATGAATTTACCTCTTCTGGATGCTTCATATGAATGGTATTATTACTGTGTGTTTTGCTTCATTTGGGTCTGACTTCTTTCACTTTAACATAATGCTTTCTAGGTTCATTCACATTGTAGCATGTATTAGTACTTTTTTGCTTTTTAAGGCAAATAATAATCCCTTTGTATGGATAACATCACTTTTTTTTTTTTTAATCCTTTCATCAACCGATGGACCTCTGGGTTGTTTCTGCCTTTTAGTATCATGAATAGTGTTTCTATAACTATTCATGAAAAAGTATTTGACTATTTTGTTTTCAGTTCTTTTTGGAATAAATGTAGGAGTGGAATTACTGAGTTATATGCTAATTCTGTGTTTAGTGGTTTGAGGAATTGCCAATTTATTTCCTTCAGCATTTGGACCATTTTACATTCTGACCAGCAATGTATTAGGGTTTCAATTTCACCACATCCTTGCTGAGGCTTGTTATTTACTACTGCTTTATGGTAATGTGTTTTAATCATTTTGGTTGTTGGTAGGATATTCTAATAGATTTTTAAAAAAATGGCACATATGAACCGTGTAAACTTCCTGCATGTTGATGACGGTTTTCCACATTATACCTGGTTGGAGAGAACATAACCTTAGCTCATATCTTTCCTTGATTATCTTATTTGTTTATTTCTTTAAAGAGTTTATTTTTAAGTAATGTCTGTACCTAACATGGGGCTCAAACTTATAACCCAGAGATGGAGTCGCATAACTCATAACCCTGAGATCAAGAGTCACATGCTCCCCTGGCTAAGCCAGCCAGGTGCTCATTGCCTTGATTCTCTTAAATGGAGAAATAATGCTCTTTTGGCATATAGCATTGCTGTCTCATTGTGACAGTGTACTTTTCAGTTGTTATTTGTTCTTTTTGCTGGATAGCCCCCCCCCCTTTTTGGAAAGCCTAATTTACCAGAATAATTGGGTTTTGTTGCTGGTTGTTTTTGATAATTTTTTCCCAGGTACGCAGTGTGTGTTTTCAGTATGTAGTTTCACAGCTATTTAAAAACCAAGCAAGTTTTCTTGAATTACATTATTCAGTACTTGTTCTGTTCTAGTACTTTGATTTTATTCTTTCAAAACTCTTATGTAAGTATGTTGGATCTTTCTTGCCTATGATCTATATTTATCATTCTCTTTCCATTCATCCCTCTATGCCACTATTTGGGGTGTTTGTCCTTATGACATTTCTAGGTTATTTTTCATTTCTGACATTTGTTCCTTTATTTCTGACTCTTAGTTTTTCTAATTCTCTTTGTTGCTCTTTGATTTTCTGTATCATTTTTTATTGAGATACAATTCATATACCATAAAATATGTCACACTTTAAAGTGTACAATTCAGTGGTTTCAGTATATTCACAAGATTTTGCAATAAGGATCATGATCTAATTTTGGAATGTGTTCATCAGGCCAAAAAGAAACCTCGTATATCCATTAGCAGTTATCTCCATTCCTCCCATGCTAACCCTACACGATTACCAATCTACTTTCTGTCTTAGTGGATTTGCCTAGTCTCATTTTTTTTGTTTTGTATTTTATTTTATTTTATTTTATTTTATTTTATTTTATTTTATTTTATTATTTTATTTATTTTATTTTATTTTATTTTTATTTTATTTATTTATTTATTTATTTATTTATTTATTTATTTATTTATTTGAGAGGGAGAGAGGGAGGACAAGTGGGAGGAGGGGCAAAAGGAGAGGAGAAGCAGGCTCCCTGGGAGCCCAATGTGGGACTCCATCCCAAGACCCTAGGATCATGACTGGAGTCTGAAGGCAGCCACTTAATGGACTGAGCCACCAAGGAAGTGTGGGGTTCAACTTTATGACCTCAAGATCAAGAGTCACATGCTGTACTGACTGAGCCAGCTAGGTGTCCCTGTGTAGTTTCATTTTTATGTGAAATCTGTAATATTCCTAAACTTTTTAAAAAAAGACTTACTATGAGAGAGAGTGTGCCAGAGAGAGTGTTAGTGTGGAGATGCAGAGGGAGAAGGAGAGAATCTTCAAGCAGACTCCTTGCAGAGCTTGAAGCTGATGTGGGTCTCTATCTAATGGCCCTGAGATCATGACCTGAGCTAAAACCAAGAGTCAGACGGTCAACTGACTGAGCCACCTAGACACCTCCTTTTTTTTTTTCCCCCCAAGTATTCCCGAACTTTTAGACTGGAAGTGTGATTTAAGAGTTTTTCTGAATTCACTGCTCCATAGTGCCCTCTTTTGTTTTGTTTTGTTTTTTTAAAGATTTTATTTATTTATTTGACAGAGAGACAGCCAGCGAGAGAGGGAACACAAGCAGGGAGTGGGAGAGGAAGAAGCAGGCTCATAGCAGAGGAGCCTGATGTGGGGCTCGATCCCAGAATGCCGGGATCACGCCCTGAGCCGAAGGCAGATGCTTAACCGCTGTGCCACCCAGGCGCCCCCCTCTTTTGTTTTTATGAAATATTTTAAAAATGTGGCTTCTTAACTTTGTTTTTCTTTAATCTTCCTTTGTCTCCAGTGTTCTCTTTGGTTTGGATTTTATCAGCAGTTTTTCTTCATTGTGGCCTTTTTTTCTTGAAGGAAACTTTTTTTTTTTTAAGATTTTTATTTATTTATTTGGCAGAGAGACAGCCAGAGAGAGAGGGAACACAAGCAGGGGGAGTGGGAGAGGAAGAAGCAGACTCTTAGCAGAGGAGCCTGACGTGGGGCTTGATCCCAGAACGCTGGGATCACGCCCTGAGCCGAAGGCAGGCGCTTAACGACTGCGCCACCGAGGCGCCCCTTGAAGGAAACTTTTAACTTGGTTACTGTGGAGAGTTCGTTGGTTCCTATTTAGCATGGTTCTTAACGTACCGTATCGAGGACCTTTTTTATATTCTCTTGTTCTGGGGTGTGCCAACCCCTTCTGGCTTCACCTGCTGTTTTCAAATTGGCCTGCTGACTTTTGGTTTATATTTTCAGGTCCATTATATGTCCCGTTGTTTTCCTCTGCTTCCTTTTGCACAGATACTGATGCTTCGTAGGAATTGTATAATTATTGGTGGTTTTTCTTTACCCATTTGTATTTTGGGGTTTGTGGCGGATACTGTTATCTGTTTTTGTTGTGGGTGTTAATTGGGTTTTGGTTTTGCTATCCTAGTTGCTCTTTGTATTTATTTGACAGAATATGAAGAGATTAAAAAACTATACTGTTTGTATCCAGAATATATAGAGATGATTACAGATGAGTAATAAAATGACAGTCCAATTAAAAAATGGGCAAAGGATCTGAATAGATACTTCTCTAAAGTAGATAAAGAAATGGCTAGTTAGGGGTATGAGAAGATGTTCAACATCATAGCTGTTGGGGAAATGCAAATCAAAACCACAGTGAGACAACAGTTCACACTTACCAGGATTGCTCTTGTCAAAAGCCTTGAGGAGGATGTGGAGAAATACTTACACGCTACTGGTGGCAGTCTGAAATGGTGCAGCCATTTTGAAAACAGTTCAGCAGTCGCTTAAAATAGGTTAAACCTAGAGTTACCGTATGATTCAGCAATTCCATTCCTTGGTATACATTCAAGAGTAATAAAACATGTGCATACAAAAATTCGTGCATGAATGGTCATAGCAGCACTACTTCTAATAGCCAAAAAATGGAAACAACCCCAATGTCTATTAACTACTAAAATGGATAAACAAAATGTGGTATGTCCATACAATGGAATATTATTTGGCAATTTAAAAAATGTGGTACAGATACATGCTATAACATGGATGAACCTTGACAACTTTATGCCGGGTGAAAGAAGCCAGTTGCAAAGGAGTACATTTTGTATAATTATTTTTTTAAATATTTTATTTATTTATTTGATAGACAGCAAGAGAGGGAACATAAGCTAGGGGAATGTGAGAGGGAGAAGCAGGCTTCCTGCCAAGCCGGGAGCCCGATGTGGGGCTTGATCTGAGCCGAAGGCAGACACTTAACAGCTGAGCCACCCAGGTGTCCCCCATTTTGTCTAATTGTACTTATATGGAATGTCCAGCATGAGGGGTAGGTGAGGGGGTCAAAGGGAATATTGGTTAATAGTGACAGAAGTGTTTTAAAATTGATTGTGATGATAGTTTCACAGCTCTGAATATACTAAAAGCCATTTAATTGTATGTTTTAAATAGGTGAATTTTATAGTTGTGGGAATTAGTTTTTCCTTTTTTTTTTTTTTTTGCTAGTAGGGATAAAACTCATTTTATACTCTCACAAACTTGTAAGTTTAGTTTTACATCCTCACCAGTATTGGTATAGATGGTTTCAAATATTTGCCATTCGTGTGTGTTTATTTTGTACCTCAGAGATAGAATTCATAAAAATCACACTTCTAAAGCATCTGATCAGTGGTTTTTAGTATATTCATCCAAAGTGTCTGATCAGTGGTTTTCAGTATATTCACACAATTGGGCAACCATCCCCACAACCCAATTATAGAATATTTTTATCATCTCATTAAAAAACCCTGAATGAGTTATCAAGATATAAAAAAATTTTGGAGGAACCCTAAATGCATAATTGTAAGCAAAAGAAGCCAGTTCGAAAAGGTTACATACTGTTTGATTTCAGCTAGATGATATTCTGGAAAAGCAGAAGTATGGAGACCGTGGAAATATCAGTGGTTGGCAGGGGTTCAGGGGAAGTGAGGGATGAATAGGTGGAGCACAGGATTTTTAGGGCAGTGAAACTACTCTGTGTGATGCCATCAAGCTGGATACTTATCATTATACATTTGTCAAAACCTTTAGAGCCCTAATTTATATTGTCATCAGTATTGGTTCATTACTTGTTAGAAGTGTGATCACAGTCATGCAAGATGTTAAGAGGGGAACTGGGGGAGGGGGGCGCGTGAGGGGTATGTGGGAATTCTCTGTACTTTCTTTTTATTTCTCTGTAAACCTAAAACTGATATAAAAAATAAAGTGTATTAAAAAAAAAAGAAAAAAAGAAATTGTACCCATGAGCTCTCTTTTGTCATCTGTTCTTCCTACTCCAGTCCCTAGGGAGCCATTAATCTACTCTCTGTCTCTTGGGATTTACCTATTCTGAACATTTCATATAAATGGAGTCATATAATATGTGTTCTTTTTTGATTGGCATCTTTCACCTTGCATAATTTTTTGAAAGTTTATCCATGTTCTAACATTTGTCAGTCTCTTACTGTATTCATTCCTTTTTATTCCTGAATGTTACTCGATGGAAATTAGGTTTTTCCCCACCTTTTTGGCTGTTGTGACTAATGCTGCTGTGAAGAACATTTATGTGCAAGTTTTCGTGCGGACGTATGTTTTTAGTTCTTTGGGTTATATACGTAGAGTGGAATTGCTGGGTCATATGGTAACACTGTATTTAACATTTTGAAGAACCACCAAATTTTTTTCCAAAATGGCCACCCATTACCCGGAACTTATGAGGGATCCAGTTTCTCTCCATTCTTGACAATACTTGTTATTATCTGCCTTTTTGAATATAGCTGTTTATTACCCCACATAAAAGTGGAATGTGATTTAAACCTATTGCTGTTTTTTTCATAGGGGCAAATTTCTGGAGATGTGTGATGATCTCTTAGCTAGAGTGGAGCCACCCCTTCGTAGTGTTTTGGAACAAGCCAGTAAGTATTACTGTGACTGAATTATTTGTATAATCATGGCTCTTTGGAAAATGTTGTTTATGACTGTACTTCATTGCTGTATTAAGCTGCTTTTTGTGTCTTATCTTTCCTCTGGAGCACCTCCCCCCTTCCTGGCCCTACCTCTTATGATAATGGTGTCCAGAGACATCTGATAGTTTTCTCAGGAAAGCTAATTCAGACTCAGATGGATATAAACATCCCATGTATTTCATAGTGGTAAAAATTGTCTTTTGCATTGCTGCTTGTAGTAGTTGTGCAGGCTTTTCTGTCTGAACCTTTTGCTGACTGAGAAATACAGCCAAGGGAGGATGTGATAACCACATAGTTATTTTAACAGGATGCTTTAATTTTATCTCTAGTTAAAAGTAGATGTTTGATTCAGTAATGTATCACTGATTTCCTACAACCTTCAGCATGCTTTTACTTGGAGTCCACTGTTGTGTTGGTTGCTAAGTATTTCAGAGTGTTGAGATGTACTGTCATCTTGACAAAGGTCAGCTCTTAAATCAGTGTGATTATGGCAAACTGGCATGTTCTTTCCATAGGGGGATAGCCCATTTCTTTAAATAGCCCTTCTCAACATATCGTCAGTATTTGTTGCATAGAATGTGACCAGGAAACCAGGTGGTGTGACGAGTATTTTATGGGTGACAGAAGAGCTTTGGTATGCACCTTCTTTACTTCTGTTAGGAAGAGGCTGTACTTGTGTTAATAATCTGTACTATGTTTGTGTTCTGGATGGAGTGCTGATGTGGCTAGGTGGGCTTCGAATACCTTTTTCTTTCATGCTCTGTCAAGGGTAACTCAGATTTCAAGGCCCTCTTATTTCCCCTGTGGCTCGCTGAACTACTGATGTTTTAACAGTTTTTTATGTGGGACTGTTTCAGAGATTATGGGGTCTCTACTGTGTAGGGCGTTCAGTACTCATGGCCCGGTTGTCTTAAGTCCCAATGTCGTGCCACTCTGGCCCTGTCTCTTGGTGCATCAGAACACACCTACCTGTTTTCAGATGCTGCAGCTGTGTGTGTGTGTGTGTGTGTGTGTGTGTGTGTGTGGTGGTGATGGTGTGAGGGGGTGAGTAAGTGGTGGGGTTTTGCTGCGAATCTAAGTTATTTTATTGTGTTAAGATGTTACATTGCTCTTTTATTTAATTGTAAAGTACTAATTTAAAGGTTATTTGCATCTCAGTGTCTCTTCTAATCATTTTAAAATAGAGTTAAAGAAAGAAGATATTTACGCGGTGGAGATAGTTGGTGGCGCAACACGAATCCCTGCGGTGAAAGAGAAGATCAGCAGATTTTTTGGTAAAGAACTTAGTACCACACTGAATGCTGATGAAGCTGTCACTCGAGGCTGTGCTTTGCAGGTGAGCTTTCTCTCACAGGTAGCTGTCTGTTTTATAGGTCATTGTGCCAAAGACGGCATTGCTTTTCTGTATCCAGCAAGTAAGCTGAGGTTAGCTTTGCACGATCTTTAGGTGTAAGATTCTGAAAGTTTAGTTTTGCAATGGATAGCATAGGTGGTGTTGATAAATGCAATTGTACTCTATAATATGCAATAAGCTGAATTAATTTACTAGAAACATCCGTAAGCCTGAAATATTACTAGAATTTGGTGCATTATCTATTGTCTATGTATGAAGTAGCCTCGTACATCAATTAACTAAAGGTTTGGGTTAATGGAAAATGATAAGTCATGGCTAGAGAATAGTTAATTTGACCAATGATAGAAGTTTTTAAAACCACTTACTAATAAATCATTAAATTATTAATGTGTAAACACTTAAAAAACGTTGATGGTTTTTTGAAGTCATTATTTATAGGTCTCATAACAGTTCATAATGTCTGTACTTGTCATATGGAATTTTTAAAAATTATTATTCTAGTGTGCAATCTTATCGCCTGCTTTCAAAGTCAGAGAGTTTTCTATAACTGATGTAGTACCATATCCAATATCTCTGAGATGGAATTCTCCAGCTGAAGAAGGGTTAAGGTAATATTTATTAATTATTTTTATACTTACAGTTAACTTAGTGTTAAGTCTGAGTGAAAAACTGCCCTCCATTTCAACTTCTGTAGATCTGTAACATTTCATTACAGTGCATGAAGTGAAGTGATGCCTTACTTTATTTAGTCTCGAGAATAAATTTGTGTCCCTACTTAGTAGTTTACTATAATTGATTCTGCTGAAGTAATTGGTGCCTTTTACGTACTTAAGTATATTTATATTCCTTTTCTTAAAACTGATTTCACATGTATCTATAGATATATATGTAAGTTTTTTTCCCCTTGGAACCTTTTATATCCTGGAAATGATGCCAGATGAGAGAGCATGAGAAGAGTAACTACAGTAATTACAGATGTAGAGTAAATTGGTCCAAGTGTTCAGGAATGTCTTAAATTTGTGTGTTTTTTGTCTTTTTCGTCCATCTAGTGACTGTGAAGTCTTTACAAAAAATCATTCTGCTCCTTTCTCTAAAGTACTCACATTTTATAGAAAGGAACCTTTCACTCTTGAGGCCTATTATAGTTCCCCACAGGATTTGCCCTACCCAGATCCTGCTATAGGTAAGTAGAATTGGGAACTTAAAAAAAAGAAAAGTTATGTACTTGGGAGAACTAGGAGAGAGCAAGTATAGTATTCTGAAATTTGATATTGTAAATCCCACACAAAAAACCTCTTTCAGGTTTGTGACCAGTCACTACTCGCAGGATGGTTACAATTCAATTGGATCTCCAATTGTGTGGGCAGTATTTCTTGGTTAATGCACATAGTGGGTATACCTTGTGCATAATGTGATAATACTTAGATACTGAAAAGGAGTTGAGCTCAGTTTTGACCCTAACACAGAATTATAAGATGTACACAGAAAATCATGAGAAAATTGTTAATGTTGGAATCCTAGGTAATGGAGCTATGTTGGCTAGCATCTTCAGAGACCCTTAGAAACTCTTATAATCTGGAAATTACACTAGGTGAGGAGAGAAACTACAGTTACATGATCATTACAGACTGAGGATACACGAGTAAAGTATTAGGAATATCCTGAATGGCATTTAGAAGCTGTGGGAAAGTTAACCTACTCTGTTTTCCTCATTTGTAAAACAGGAATAAGAATGAGAATTCATGTTTCGTGAGTTGAAAAACATAAGTAAAACTCTGGTGTAGTAACTGACTCTCAGTGTATGGCAATTTCTTGATAAATGACAGAAGCAGTGTGGAATCAGTAGGGTTTTTTTCAGTAGAGAAGTGACGTCGGTTTAGAAACTTCCCTGGCAGTGGCATATAAAGATGAGTTGGAATAAGGGACCAGAGGTAAGAAAATGTTTGGACGGTTAGGAGATGTGTGAGTCCTTAATTGAGATAAGGTACTAAGAGTTTGGCTATGAGAGAAGAAGGAGAAATCTAACGATTTAGTAAGATTGTAAGAGTACCTGCTTGGTTTATTGAAGTGTCACGTTACCGACCTGTCACTGAGAAATGGGCATAACCTGGCCGCATGGGCATATATTCATGTTTGAATTCGTCCTCTCAGGTTATGTGTTCTCTTTTGTTTCATATGTCCCTAGCTCAGTTTTTAGTTCAGAAAGTCACTCCTCAGTCTGATGGCTCCAGTTCAAAAGTGAAAGTCAAGGTTCGAGTAAATGTCCATGGCATCTTCAGTGTGTCCAGTGCATCTCTAGTGGAAGTGCTCAAGTTTGAGGAGAATGAGGAACCGATGGAAACAGATCAGAATGCAAAGGAGGAAGAGGTAATCTGGACATTTTATACCATTTTAGTCCCTTTAAGATGGTGTAGAGGTGACTTGTCTAGAAATTCTAACAAATTGGGTGGCAAGGGAGGACCTTGTGACAGAGCTGCTGAGAGTGGGTTTGCATTGTGTCCCCTTATCCCAGCCACGGGTGAACTAGCAGAAGGTCTTTATGCAGTTGTTCTAATGGAAATGGAATATAGTTTGGCTTCCCTCTTCAGACTTCTCGAGTTGTTCTTGATTCTTACTATTGAAGAATGCTCTGAGTCTTGGTTGATTATTTTCATAAGTTGATTTTACAGTCATTTATTGGAATCATGCCCTGGGTCTCATCCTTACTGTGCGTCAAAATCAAGCTTTATGAAACTACAAATGTTCGAGTCTCCAGAGGTCTTAGTGAGTTGGTCTGGTTTAAGGCCCAGGTATCACTTTTAGAAGCCTCTGAGGTCATTCTTATTATGAGCTGCAGACATTGATAGTTAGTGATCCAGGTCTCCACAAACTTTTCCCTTCTTTGTCTTATTGTCAGGCTTTGTTCTTTTTTTATTTTATTTTTTTTTATTTATGTAAGGGAAAGTGCACACATATGCACGTGAGTTGGGGGAAGAGCAGAAAGAGAGAATCTTCGAGTGTGGGGAGCGACGTGGGTGGGGGTGGGGGGCTCAATCCCACAACTGATGAGACAACCTGAGTTTGAAACCAAGAGTTGGAAGCTCAATTGACTGAGCCACCCAGACGCCCCCAGGCTTTGTTCTCTTAACAGAATTCTCAAGGTGTTCACCTCCCCTAATGTGCACAATGGTTGTACTTGTGAGGATGAAAAGACTAATTTAAAAACTGCTTGAAAATGTTGGGACGTTTGAGAGAAATTTACTCATGAGGAAGCGTGGGAGAAACTCCTGCTCTCTTCAGAGACATTGTGTTAAATATTGCCCCACTCCTTTAGGATGAGTACTGGGCTGGTTTACAAAGCATTTCCACAGCCACCCTTGTTTACGTACAGGTAGGGCAGGGCGAGTGTTGACTCCATTGTACAGATTTACTAACGGAGATCTGGAGAGGAAAACTTCCCTGTTAATAGGTAACATATGCGTCAGGTCTGGAATTTGAGTCTAGGCATTTTGATGGCTGGTAATGGATCAGAAATTCCATACCCTGGGATTTTGCCCCTGTGTCACGAAGGTTGCTTCGTCTTCCGTTAGTGTTTCCTAGTTTGAGGACTCGCTGTGACCTGTTTTTCAGAAGATGCAAGTGGACCAGGAGGAACCGCATGCTGAGCAGCAGCAGCAGACGCCAGCGGAGAATAAGGCAGAGTCTGAAGAAATGGAGGTAGAAGTTGTGTTCTAGAACAGGACTTGTTCTCTCTCCACACACATGAGATACTGTGTCTTAGAAGGTAGTTGCGCAGTTGACCCGTGAACAGTGTGCAGGTTAGGGGTGCTGACCCTTATGCAGTAAAGAAATCTGCATATAAATTTTGACTCCCCCAAAACTTCACTAATGGCCCATTCTGTTGACCACAATAACATAAATAGTTGACGAACTCCTATTCTGTATGTTACCTGTATTAAATATTGTATTCTTACTGTAAGGTAAGCTAGAGAAAAGAATATGTCACTAAGAAAATCATAAAGCAGAGAAAATACATTAACACAACTGTACTGTTATTTATCAAAACTCTGTATATACGTGGACCTCTGCAGTTCAAACCTGTTTTAATTAAGGGTCAGCTGTATTAGGAGTTCTTTATATGTCTGAAGTTTTTAAGCAAGATTTTGTAGTGGGTTTGGAAAGTATGTTTGGCAAGAACTTTGAACTCTAGTCCCTTTGGTATGTGGGAAGAATGCGCTCCGAAACCGTGATTTACTAGGCTGGTGATTGGTTCATGTTGGTTTCTGAATGGCTGTTACTGTAATTTATCCTACCCATAATTTATTCTTTACAAATAAATGAGAGGTAATTTTTTCAGATTTTGTTATCTCTCTGACACTTGTCTTTTGTTTAAAAGTAGTGTTTTATTTTCATTTATTTAAAAAAATATTTCATCTGTTTTTTATTTGAGAGAGAGCGCCTGAGCGGTAGAAGGGCAGAGGGAGAGGCAGACTCTGCTGCTGGGCATGGAGCCCAACGTAGGGCCTGATCCCAGGCTCTGGGATCACGAATTGAGCCAAAGGCTGGCACTTAATGTGCTAATCCACCCAGGCGCCCCAAAGATAGTGTGTTAAATAATAACGTATTTACATGTATTTTGTAAATAGTGTAAATAGTATATTTATCCCAGGTATTTATTTAAAAGAATACGTAACATTTTTGAATCCTTTACAATCCTGTTTTTTATTTCTAACTTCCAAATATTCATGTCTAAGTTGGGTGTCAGTATTGAAAGCATGTTTCCTTTCAAGTTATGACATTGCAGAGTCTCACTTTGTGAGTTATTTCTGATTGTGGCATTTAAAAAAATTCTGCAGAGCCTGTAGATGGCTTCAGTCTGTTACTCATTTTCACATCAGTTAATAAAGTTTACTTCCATTTGGCTATGCAAATGGAATGCAAATTTCTTTTTCTCATAAAAAAGAAAACATAATGGGAGGAAAAGGAATGGCCTTTTCCAGGGTGGATAGTTCTTCATATTCTTGGGGGCAGCAGGGTGAGAGAGAAGTACTTATTTGAGGTGTACATGGGGAGCTGGTGAGAAGAGAGAGCTGCTTTCCCCCATCACATGCTGCGGCGTTGTGGAAGATTTCAGGGGGGTTTTGTTGCTTAGGCTTCTTCATTGAGGTGGCTTGAGAACTCGTGCCTTTCCTAGGATGAAATGAAATAAAAATGCTAAATAAACTTTATTTTTTTTCCCAATGTTAAATACATTTAGAAACTGACTTAACTTGGGTAGGAGGTGGGGAAACAACTTTGAAATTGTGCCTCATGTCAGTGAGCAGCACGTTGATCAGATGAATTTGAAAGTTAAATAAACAAACAACTAGAATGAGTGTCTTTCCAGTCTGGGGATCATGCAGGGCTTTGAGAGCGTGAAAGCAGTGAAGGTTATCACAAAGGAGAAGATGGACACGTTCAACAGTAAAAACTCATACAGATGTATTAAAGAAATTATAAGAAAAGTCCATCAGTTGAGGGGAAAAAAAGAATCACTAAAATCTTAAGAGAGTTTGGTTGAAATATGATGAGGCAATGTGAAGAAATAAGTGTGGTTTATAAGTGTGTGAGAAAAGGTTATTGACCCAGAGAAAACAATAGACAATGGCAAACAGATACTGTCTGTGGCTGGGGCACTGTGGACGGTCTCCCTCACTCCTTGTGATGATGTCAGTTGGTACAGACAGTTTGGAAATCCTACTGGTAATGTGTTTCTGAACCATAAAAATTTCATACCCTTTCCCTCCTAATTTCTTATGCACGTCTGTATGTTT
The DNA here is from genome assembly GCF_002007445.2 of Ailuropoda melanoleuca. Lineage (NCBI taxonomy): Eukaryota > Metazoa > Chordata > Mammalia > Carnivora > Ursidae > Ailuropoda > Ailuropoda melanoleuca. The sequence continues at coordinate 22,136,895 of NC_048220.1, forward strand.
AGAGGAGAGTGGAAGAAAATTGGAGAAGATTTAATAGTGATAATGTACTGATTGTGGGATTATGGGACGTACGTGTGTGTGTGTGTGTGTGTGTGTGTACACAGTGCAGTAGTAGTAAGTGTATTCCACGTTGTGGTGCAGTAGTAGTAAGTGTATTCCACGTTGTGGTGCAGCCAGTCTTCTGAACTTTTTCATCTTGCCAAATGGATACTCTCTGTCCAATAAACAGCAACTCCCCGTTCCCTCACTTTTCCTTCCCCCAGCACCTGGCACCCACTGTTACTTTCTGTCTCTTTGGATTTGACTACTCATATAATATTTATGTTTTTAACTTTCTAGATATTATAAGTAGTCATCCCAGGTTATTTATATCATTAGAGAGCAAACTAATAAAAAACCAAAAAGAGCTCTTGAAACCTGACCCATTGGGAAGTTTAAGATAGTCTGTATATGTGTTTGTTAATAATGATTTCTTGTTATTTTAGACCTCTCAAGCTGGATCAAAAGACAAAAAGATGGACCAACCACCTCAAGCCAAGAAGGCCAAAGTGAAGACCAGTACCGTGGACCTGCCAATTGAAAACCAGCTCTTGTGGCAGATAGACAGAGAGATGCTCAACTTGTACATTGAAAATGAGGTGGTTATTTCAGGTCTTTTAGAACAAGAAGCTAACAGATTAATGTGGCCATAGTGTTCAGACTCTTCGGTGACCTTTTATGCATTTTTAGTTGTTCGGTGTTCAAGGCAGTAATTTTAGAATTTTGAGTTCTTCAAGGGCAAATCCCATGTGATACCTGAATTCTTTTATGGTTTTATGTGTCCATAGCTAGAAGCTCTGTTAAGAGATCTTTGACATTATGTCTTCGGTTTAGAGGTGGTAACATTCATTTGTGTGTGTGTCCCCTTGGGAGCTTGGGATGTTTGAGGTGGTGGGTCATGGATGTTGATCAGTAAGAGAAATCAGAGCATTAGCGGTAGTGCTCTTTTGTGTATTAGTTCCTTCCCCTATTGCTAGTCAGTGTTGAACTCTTGTTACTGTGAGTGATGAAAGGTTTGGTACCCTGGTACACAAATTATTGAATTATTATCTCTGAAGTTGTTTTTTTTAAAACTATACTATGAATCATTTGATTTTCTTGGTATTGTATAGTAATCCTACAGCAGAGTATACCACCTTGTGACATGGAGCTAATAAGTGTCTTAAATTCTCTTAAGTTCTTTTCCTTATTTTTGCTTTTGAGTTTCTAAATCTTGGTATTTGTATTACTGTTTTTTTCTGAGCACACTCAAAGAACTCATGTCTTCATAATTTACTGGGGACTAATACTTCCACTTCTCCTTTCTTGGATGGTTTGCAGAACTAAGAGGATTTGGGGAAGAAGGATTCTCCACTCTTATAATTACAGTACTTAATATTTAAGAGGATATTGTCTCAGTTGTCTGAAGATCTAATTTATACTGTTCTCAGGGTAAGATGATCATGCAGGATAAACTGGAGAAGGAGAGGAATGATGCCAAGAACGCAGTGGAAGAATATGTGTACGAAATGAGAGACAAGCTTAGTGGGGAATATGAGAAGTTTGTGAGTGAAGATGTAAGTACGTGCCTCCCTGCTAGGTGTCTTCTGGGAGCAGCCTTAAATGTGGTAGGCACATTGGCTGGCATCCATAGGTACATAGTCAAATGATTAAAAATGGGCTGTTCTGGGGAAAAGTTTTGTATTTCTTTTAGTGCAGTGTTTCCCAAAGTCTTGTCATCATGCATCATTTTTTTCCTTTTTTTTTTTTTAATGCATCACTTTTTGATACATTTGCATGCTATTATTTACCTGGTATTTTTCTTTAAGTCAGCCCACCCTTCTCTCATGTTTCTGTATTTTCATTCACTTTTTTAAAACATTAAGGTACAATTGACAACATTAGTTTCAGGAGTACAGCATGATGGTATTTGTGTACATTATGAAATGATCACATAAATCTTGTTAAACATCTGTCACTATACACAGTTACAAAAGTTCTTTTTTCTTATGAGGAGAACTTTTAAGACCTGCTTATTATTAGCAGCTTTCAAATAGGCAATACAGTATTTTAGTTACATAGCTTACATTTCTTTCAAGATTTTATTTTTTTATAGCTTACATTATTTTATTTTTAAAAATTTATTTATTTGAGAGAGTGAGCAAGAGGGAGCATGAGCATGAGCGGCGGACAGAGGAGAGGGAGAAGCAGGCTCCCCACTGAGCAGGGAGCCCGATGGGCTCAGTCCCAGCACCTTGGGGTTGTGATCTGAGCTGAAGGCACATGCTTATCCGGCTGAGCCACCCCGGCTCTCCTGGCTTACATAATTTTAAATGCAGTTTTTATTTCTGAAATTTTCAAATAACCAAATTATCCAGAATTTTAAACCTATTCCCTGCAGCAGAGAGAATAATAAAACTAACTGTAGATACCAAGCAAAACGACATTGCCATTCTTGTCTGTGTCCTCTGTCTGTCCCATCCCCCCTGTATTTTAAAGCCAATTGAGATACTGCAGACTTTGCCTATGACTTCACTGGTCAATCAGCTGATTTTTGACTGATGTAATCATAATATTTTCTTCATATTTAGGATCGTAACAGTTTTACCTTGAAACTAGAAGATACTGAAAATTGGTTATATGAGGATGGAGAAGACCAGCCAAAGCAAGTTTATGTTGATAAATTGGCGGAATTAAAAGTAAGTGATTGTTGGGGTTGCCTGGCTGACTCGGTTGGAGCATGTGACTCTTGATGTTACATTTGTGAGTTCAAGCTTGATGATGGGCCTAGAGCTTACTTAAAATAAATAAAGCTGGAGGATGGAGAGCATTTCCTTCTGACTGTAAAACAAAAACAAAAACAATGGTTCTTGAAAGCATAAGTGTTCTGAAACCTGAACCCACACTGTAATTTCCAAGGACTTATCTCAAAATTGGGAGGAATTCTCATATCAAGTAATGAAGACAGGCTGAAAGTGATTGAAGAAATATACCCTTTATCACTTACGGTCATTTTCTTATTTTTAGAACCTTATAGTAACAAAATTATTTTTCTGAAAATTCAGTTTGGACTTAAAATGGTTTCCTGAAGGAGATTGCATTCTTGGTGTGGTGATTCAAAGTCTAGAAAGATGGGTCCTGTCCTAAAGGTTCTGATAGTGCAGTTGAGGCAAGGTTGCTTATATAGGTTTGATTTTCGGTAAAGCAAAGTATCTTGTTTTATATTTAAAGAATTTTGATCATTAAACCTTCTGGTTAAAACTACAAAAAAATGAGCATGCCGAAATAGCTCAGTTGGGAGAGTGTTAGGCTGAAGAACTAAAGGTCCCTCGTTTGTTCCTGGTATACTGAGTGTTTTAGTGCATGTCCAGTGTCATGCCTTTCCTCTGAGTTAAGGACTGTAAATGAATGAAGTGATTGTGTTCGAATAAAACTTTATTAAAAAAATACAAAAAATGATCTAAGGTTGAGGCCTTTGTTTGCAAAAGGATGCAAACACATGGGAAGAACTTTCCACGTTTCTGTGGATTGATAATTCAATACAATCAAACTGGGCCATTGTGATTAACCTCTGAAATGGAATTGCTCAAGGACAGTACCTGCAGTTTTCCTGTCATTATGGAAGGATAACAAGAGCTTCCAGTGAGATCTCTCTCCAGTGAGATCTCTCCAATGGAGTCTTTTGCTTACTTTTCATTATTGGAGATGTCAGACACATTCAAGTACAGCAATAGCTTTAACGCTTGTCCAGTTGTCTGCTTATGGCCAGCTTTGTTTGGTTTCTGTTCCCTCCCACTCCCATTTATTTGAAGAAAGTCCCTCATGTTATATTTAATCTGAAAATATTTCATAAAAGAAATGTAACCTTAAGTTATACTATTATCACATTTTAAAAAATTCCTTAGTATCACTTTTAATGTCACCATATGTTCAGTTTTCAAGTTCCAGTTGTTTTATAAATTAGTTTTTATTTATTTATTTATTTAATTTTTTTGTTTTTTTTAAAAAGATTTTATTTATTTATTCGACAGAGATAGAGACAGCCAGCGAGAGAGGGAACACAAGCAGGGGGAGTGGGAGAGGAAGAAGCAGGCTCATAGAGGAGGAGCCTGATGTGGGGCTCGATCCCATAACTCCGGGATCATGCCCTGAGCCGAAGGCAGATGCTTAACCACTGTGCCACCCAGGCGCCCCTATAAATTAGTTTTTAGTTTGTTTGACTCAGAATTCCCCATAAGGACTGTACATTTTATGCTTTTGTCTCTTAACTCTGTGTAGTTCTTCCATCATTTCTGCCCCCTTATTCATTTATTTTAAAAAAGTGGATCAGATGTCCTAGGTCAGATTTTCACCCAGTCTGGATCTTGCTGATTTTCAGTTCTGTGCTATTTATTATCTTTAATTCACTTCTATGGTATTTATCACCACTGGATAAATTGATGGTTAGATCTAGAGGCTTCATCAGATTTCGTTTTCAAAAAGTTTTTTGGCAGGTATGCTTATTAAGGATTGCGTATCACTATCAGGAGGCACCTTCTTTTGCGTTGTCTCCCTGCAGTGTTTTGAGAATTAGGACTCCAGTGACAAGTTGAAGTGGCCTTACGTGGAATAGTATAGAGGTATATTCTCATATCTAGCCTAAGGATAGATTTCAGTGGCATGGGGATTGATACTGAGCTTTTCACATCAAGCACATGGAAATGTACTTTAATTCACGGTAGATCTCAGTAATTATAGAAACAGTACTATCCTGATAGTTAAGCATTCTTTCTTATGTTAAGAATCTAGGTCATCCTATTAAGATGCGATTCCAGGAATCTGAAGAAAGACCAAAATTATTTGAAGAACTAGGGAAACAAATCCAACAGTATATGAAAGTAATCAGCTCTTTCAAAAACAAGGTATCTTTTTTTTTCTTTTCCTACTGTTATTTTGGTAAAGTTTTGAGGCATTTACGTAGCAATTTTTTGCTGTTTTTACAATGTTTAATAATACTTTGTTGGGGATGTTAGTGTAATGTGTATAACATTTTATAGAGTCTTATTAAGAACTACTCTTCTTTAATAGGTAGGATTTGGAAGTGAGCAATATTGTTCGATTTCCTTTTCTTGCTGTGAAATGCTTCATCAGTAACTTAACCTGCTCTGTCCTGGTCTTCTGAAAACCATTAGGCCTGTGGTTGGTTGGTTACGCAGATGCAGGACTATCTGAATAGTAAACTGCTTAACAATTCTTTTGAGTGCTTGTGATATACATTCCATAAATACATTATTTCATTAAATCCTCAGAATACCCTAATGAGGTAGGCGGTCATGTCAGTAATAGTTAACAGGTAACTTCTAACTGCTTTAAGCCTCACTGTCCTTAAGTAACACCCAAGGTTACTATTGAGAGGGGTGTTTGGCCTGAGGATTGACTTCACAAATTTTGGGTTCCTAACTACTCCACTCTACTCCAGGTTCTTGATGGACAGTCATTGTAAGAAACTTTTGAGTGATAAATTGGGCTTATTTTTAAAAAAAATTTGTTGCTAAAGGCTCTCCCTTAGAAATTGTATTTGTTATTGTTTTGGTTCCTGACTAGCATGCCTAAACCTCTGCTCTCACGTCTTGTGACCTGTAATGTTATCTTTGTGAAATTACCTTCATAAGATTGTGTGTCAAGCATGTGCTTTTCATACCATTGAAGTCTTTTAATTGCTACCCTTCAGAGTGTTTTTGGCCCTTAAGTCTATATCCTGAGTGTTTTAAAAACTGGGGTTATTTTTTCTTAATTATTTTAAGGAATCGAATGTCCATTTGGATGGTGAGGCTGAATGTGCCTCATTTTTGGAAAGACTGTACCTTTTTGAAAGATGGCAAACAACTAGGTACTATTTGGGTGGGGAGAATATCGTCCTGTGACACTTGCCTGGTGGTCTGTGGTTGCAGGAGGACCAGTATGACCATTTGGACGCTGCAGACATGCTGAAGGTGGAGAAGAGCACGAATGAGGCCATGGAGTGGATGAATAACAGACTGAACCTGCAGAGCAAGCAGAGTCTGACCGCGGATCCAGTTGTCAAGGCAAAAGAGATCGAAGCGAAAATGAAGGTCTTTCATGGCTCTGAGTATCTCATAGTCTTCTCTTGTCAGCCTTGTTATTTATTGTTAAGGGTCCTTAAAGTGACACTGAAGAGGGAACTTCATTAGTGCATCTCAGCTTCTGGCTTCTGGTTGGGAGGGGGTGGACTTAGGTTTAAGTTGAGAATGTCTTGTAAAATTGGTGATCTTTAAGAACCCACGGTTTTCTTTCCTCTGCCATTGTAGGAGCTGATGAGTATCTGTAGCCCTATAATTTCCAAGCCCAAACCCAAAGTGGAACCTCCAAAAGAGGAGCAAAAAAATGCAGAGCAGAATGGACCAGTGGATGGACAAGGAGACAGCCCAGGCCCTCAGGCTGCCGAGCAGGGTGCAGACGCAGCTGTGCCTTCGGAGTCAGACAAGAAGCTTCCTGAAATGGACATTGATTGATTCCAACAATTGTTTATATTAAAACAGACTATTATAAAGCTTTAAGTTGTCAACTTTGTTCTAAATATCAACTAGAGCAATCAAATACTGGAGATTTCTTAGTCAGTTTTTAGGGGATTTCGTGGGAGGGGATATAGGTAATGTATGGAGCATTTTGACTTCTAAATAGTTAGATACCGAAATTAAGTGCATTGTATCTTTTTCATGATGGTACTATTTAGAAGCCCAGTTAGTCTTACTTACCGAGCTTCTGCTTCACATCTTTTATGTTTAATCATGCTTACACAAGGATAAGTTTGTTTTGGAAAGCTGAGCTATAAGCAGAGGTTCTAACTAGCTGTCAAGCAGACTTTTCATTGTGGCCTATGTGGCAGGAACTCTTGAAATTGTGCTTCAAAAATCTGTTGTGGAGATTGCCACGAAGCCTCCCTGCCTGGTGTGGGAATGGGGCTGGGGTCCCCTCTTTCTGAGGGCTAGAGCATGGCATGGCCTGGATTAACATAGCAGAACATGAGGGGCGTGCGCTGAGCTCCTTCACACTGCACTTCGCTCCACTTCGACTCCCACCCCTACCTCCCCCTGCCCCCAGTGAGGGAGCTCCTCTTACAAATGCCATGTGCTGCTCTTGGGAAAATAGACCCCTTCACCAGCAGCAAGTTGATAACTGAGGGTTTTGGACCTGGAAGCTCTTCCTGAGAAAGTATGTTCCTGAAAGTGTGTTCACAAATACCCCTAACATCAAGTCTAAATAATTTTCTCTCTGGAAAGTTAGAATTGGATAGATGTATTGTTGGATACAGGCATGGTAAATTGAGCTGAGGAACTGATTCTTGTTAATTACGGTGTAAAGATTTGTATCCTGGCCTGCTCATTCAGGTGAGAGATGTTCTGTGTAAATTTGAGGTATAGCTTGAAGTCCTAGGGCAGGAGTTAAACGTTCTCTTAGCTCATTCACAATCACTTGTATGTTAAGTGTTAATACCTGCCACGAACCTGCCAATTTATGTGTTAAACAGCTGACAGATTAAAAAAAAAAACAAAAAACCAAAACCCAAACCCTAAGATACACTGGACTGTACTGGATGAGTCTGAAATTAGTGTTAAAGAAGCATGGTGTCTGACGTGAGCCACACCGCATTCTTACTGCGTGGCCAGTGTCAGGTGCACCAGAGCATTCCCTGTGACTGCCCTTTGTGGCCATGTTGATAGGAGGGCAGCATTTGGGAAACTCCAAGGGAAGCCTATATTAGAGGCCATAGCTGGTCCCTGCCTTAGAAACTGTTATAAGCTTTGTTGGTTACATTTTGGATCTTTGTAATAATTGTTATCTGTGTAACAGAGTACCTCTCTGTTAATTTTGGCCTATGTTAGAAATAATATGATCTTTGCCTATTTAGAATAAGTTTCTGTCCATCTCTGCACTAAACAATTTTAGAGTGTTACCAGGTTCTGAAGTGCTATAGAGAAACACCGCTTAGAGGTGGAAGGTGGAAGTGTATTTACTTCGGTGCGTAAGCTCGCACGGAAGCCTCGTAGCACCAGGTCTTGGCCCTGTCCTTAGAGTCTATCCATTCTGTACCTGTCATGCTTTGAGTTCCAGCTGGCCTGCAGTGAGGCCAGTAGCTCCTCTGGCGTGCTGGCTGCAGGATTAAGCCAATTCTTATGCAACTGACTCAGTCTGCAATGGCCATTTCTTCTAAGAAAACTTTTTGTGTGGGGGAGGATGTGGGTGTTGGGATGGGGATGAAATTGAAGTTTAAAGTTTAAACTAGAAATAAGATGTGGTCTGCTTGCTCTCTGTTTAGACAGGCTTTAAGACCAATTGGTTTTACTTGGAGGCCAGGACAGAGAGTGTGTGTGATAATTGATGACTTGTTTGCAGGCAAGCATTTATCCAGGTTGCATTATCCAAATTGGTTTGTTAAAGCTCCAGGTCACGTTCTTACACTAAGAGAAACATTAAATGAACAGACAAGTTTAGGAAAAATTAATAAAAGAAACCTGTCTTACACTCAGGAATGGTTTCCTTAATTTTCTAATGAAGGGGTTGTGTGTGTGTGTGTGTGCGCGTGTGTGCACATGGGCACGACGAAAACTCCAGAGGTAGGAGTCCTCCTAACTAGATTGCACTTGTTAACAGGTGGCAAGAAGTTACTCCTTTTCTGTACTCAAAGTTCTCCCATGTTGAGTGTTGGTGCAGTTCTCTGGTACGCAGGAATCCATCTCTTGTGTTGTCCGTACTTCTGAGGGTTTTGACAACAGCAGAAGGTGGGTTATGACCCCATTGAGGACCAGTGCCAGGACTGATCCCTGCCCCTTTGAAGAACTCCATGGCCTGGAGTATGCTAGTAACACTTGCCACCATTGGATGTGTAGTGTGTGTGTGTGCGCGCGCGTGCACGCATTGGTGCGAATGTGGGATAGTAATGAGTGTTGAAAGGGGATGAAGCCGTCAGGAGAGACCTAACTACAAGGCTTGGGGCCTACATGGGGCAGGGTGTGGGGCCTTACTCCCTGGGGTCCTGCCACTTAACAGTCCTGTGCTTTGTTAGGAGGAACTGACCTGCCAGGGCCTACCAGTAGGGCCTGTGCCAGCCACTTTCAACAAATGTGTCTGCAGCAGGCTTGGCTTTCTCTTGGGTTTCTGACCTTGGGAAAGGAGTGGGCATGTGGTAAATTAAGTGGGAAGCCTGGGACCAGCAAGCGGTATCCAGAGCAACAGAGGTGTTGGGATCATGTGGAAAGAGAGTAACCATCCCCTTTACTGAGGAGAGGAGCCAGTGCCCTGCGTGTCATTGAGGAAGAAGGTGTTGGAGGTGAAACCCGGGCTGGTGTGAAGGTTTTGCAATGTGGCAGCTTGAGCTTGACGTGAAGAGCATCAGAGCTCAGTGGGGTTCGTGAGGATTCACGGGGAGGCATACACCAGTGGCCTTTGAGATTTTTTCCCCCTCAAGCATCTGAAGTGTTTTTTATAGAGTTGTTGAAAGTGGAGGGGCTGAGACATTGGGGTTCTGGTGTGGAACACTGGGGGCTACAGATCTTTTTAGCCTGAGAGGATGGTGTTTTAGGGATACCCATGTGATGTATGTAGCATGGGTTGGATCTGGGAAAAGTTGGAGGTAGTAGGACATAAAAATAATCCATGTTTGAGGGAATGAGCCAAACGAAGGGGGAAATGGTAGGTGCTGGTACTGAAGGAACAGAAAGATTTGAAATAACTCTGCCGGGCGTCTCGGTGGCTCAGTCGGTTAAGGTTAAGTGTCTGCTGCTCAGGTCATGATCCCAGGGTCCTGGGATGGAGCCCCATGGGGGGTCTGCTCAGTGGGGAGCCTGCTTCTGCCTGCCACTTTGCCTGCTTGCTTGTGCTGTCAAATCTTAACAAAACAAAACAACTCTGCTCCTCGAAGCTGGGAATGTAGTTAAGTTCTGTGGCATAATGACACGGTCATGCAATGCAGGCTTCCGGGCCTCGAGGTTTTGTTGGTCTGGCTCTTGATACGCTTCTGCGCACTTGACGTATTTCAATCATTTTTTTAAAGTGGCTTTAATAGAATATTGTATTTTTACGTGAGAAATGTAGGTTAAGGAAAATATGCACACAGCTTCCCATGTTTGGAAGGAACATGAACTCTGCATAAAAACCGAAACCAGATGGATGTTTCAGAGTGAAATGGTTTCCTTCCAAGGTGGAATTGTGGGTGACTGCTGTTTGTCCATGTTTGCTTGTTGATATTTTCTCAGATTTCTGTAATAAGCATTTTGGAATTTTATAATGACAAAATGTTTTAAAAGAGTGGTTCCCAGCTTTTGAACCTGGAGCAGCAGACATGAGAGAGAAGTAGAATTTCAAGTGTGTAGAGTCCGTGAATAAGCTGGTGTGAGGCTGGTGTGAGTCTGGTGAGGGAAGGACTAGAAAGTCCTTCCTGGTTTAGGGACTGAAGGCTTGAGCTGGGATGTGTCAGGAAGAGCAACTGGAAGTTTTGGAGGAAATGAGCTGCCAGAGAGGAGCGATCATGCATGAGGCAGGTTTAGGGAACAGGGGAGTTTGAGAAGGGACAGGTGGCAATGGCTGTGGGGGCGCTGAGTGTGGGAGCCGGGCCTCGGGCTTGTGGTGAAGCTGCAGGTGGAGAGTACTCGGTCAAGAAGTGTGGCCTTAGATGACATGATACTCTATATGGAAAACCCAAAGGAATCCACTCCCAAACTATTAGAAGTTATAGAACAATTCAGTAAGGTGGCAGGATACAAAATCAATGCCCAGAAATCAGTTGCATTTCTATACACGAATAACGAGACTGAAGAAAGAGAAATTAGGGAATCCATCCCATTTACAATAACACCAAAAACCATGCGTTACCTTGGAATTAACTTAACCAGAGACGTAAAGGACCTATATGCTAGAAACTATAGATCACTTTTGAAAGATATTGAGGAAGACATAAAAAGATGGAAAAATATTCCATGCTCATGGATTGGAAGAATTAACATAGTTAAAATGTCCATACTACCCAGAGCAATCTACACTTTCAATGCTATCCCGATCAAAATACCGAGGACATTTTTCAAAGAACTGGAACAAATAGTCCTTAAATTTGTATGGAACCAGAAAAGGCCCCGAATCTCCAAGGAACTGTTGAAAAGGAAAAACAAAGCTGGGGGCATCACAATGCCGGATTTCGAGCTGTACTACAAAGCTGTGATCACAAAGACAGCATGGTACTGGCACAAAAACAGACACATCGACCAATGGAACAGAATAGAGAACCCAGAAATGGACCCTCGGCTCTTTGGGCAACTAATCTTTGATAAAGCAGGAAAAAACATCCGGTGGAAAAAAGACAGTCTCTTCAATAAATGGTGCTGGGAAAATTGGACAGCTACATGCAAAAGAATGAAACTTGACCACTCTCTCACACCATACACAAAAATAAACTCCAAATGGATGAAAGACCTCAATGTGAGACAGGAATCCATCAAAATTCTAGAGGAGAACATAGGCAACAACTTCTATGACATCGGCCAGAGCAACCTTTTTCACGACACATCTCCAAAGGCAAGAGAAATAAAAGATAAAATGAACTTATGGGACTTTATCAGGATAAAGAGCTTCTGCACAGCCAAGGAAACAGTCAAAAAAACTAAGAGACAGCCCACGGAATGGGAGAATATATTTGCAAAGGACACCACAGATAAAGGACTGGTATCCAAGATCTACAAAGAACTTCTCAAACTCAATACACGAGAAACAAATAAACAAATCATAAAATGGGCAGAAGATATGAACAGACACTTTTCCAATGAAGACATACAAATGGCTAACAGACACATGAAAAAATGTTCAAAATCATTAGCCATCAGGGAAATTCAAATCAAAACCACACTGAGATACCACCTTACGCCAGTTAGAATGGCAAAGATAGACAAGGCAAGAAACAACAATTGTTGGAGAGGATGTGGAGAAAGGGGATCCCTCCTACATTGTTGGTGGGAATGCAAGTTGGTACAGCCACTCTGGAAAACAGTGTGGAGGTCCCTTAAAAAGTTAAAAATTGAACTACCCTATGACCCAGCCATTGCACTACTGGGTGTTTACCCCAAAGATACAGACGTAGTAAAGAGAAGGGCCATATGCACCCCAATGTTCATAGCTGCATTGTCCACAATAGCCAAATCATGGAAGGAGCCGAGATGCCCTTCAACAGATGACTGGATTAAGAAGCTGTGGTCCATATATACAATGGAATATTACTCAGCTATCAGAAAGAACGAATTCTCAACATTTGCTGCAACATGGACGGCACTGGAGGAGATAATGCTAAGTGAAATAAGTCAAGCAGAGAAAGACAATTATCATATGATTTCTCTCATCTATGGAACATAAGAACTAGGATGATCGGTAGGGGAAGAAAGGGATAAAGAAAAGGGGGGTAATCAGAAGGGGGAATGAAACATGAGAGACTATGGACTATGAGAAGCAAACTGAAGACTTCAGAGGGGAGGGGGTGGGGGAATGGGATAGACTGGTGATGGGTAGTAAGGAGGGCACGTATTGCATGGTGCACTGGGTGTTATACGCAACTAATGAAGCATCAAACTTTACATCGGAATCTGGGGATGTACTGTATGGTGATTAACATAATATAATTAAAATAAAAAAAAAAGTGTGGCCTTGTTGGAATGACAGATCAGCTTGGGGAGAAGGGAGATTGGGCAGCATCCTGGGTCCATGGTCCTGTGTGCAAATGGGGCTTCTTCCCACCACTTACCTGCGGACCGTGGCTGTCTTGGAGTCAACAGTGCATTCCTTCCCTCTGGGTGCTTCTCCCTTGCTTCTGGCTGGAGCAGCCTGGGATAGGAGCCTCAGTGCCCTTGTTCTCTGAGCTGGATACTGCTATTGGGAGTAGCCATCCTAGGTGGAGAAATGAACGAGGTGACTTTTCAGACTAGGAGGCAAAATGGAAACATGGCCATGCTCTGGTAGGAGCAACACTTTAGGAGACGATAGAGTAAATTTCTGAGGGATCAGGGCAGGGAAGCCCCTCAGAGGAGTCGGCAAGGCGCAGACTGCTTTCCAGATTTGTCCAATAGCCATGGGCAAGTGCCAAGCTATCTCTGACCCTATCACTCCACTTTTGGCAACTGCCCTCAGGACAGAGGGAGAATGTGGGGATATATACTTCTCTGCAATTTCCCAGAATCAAGCACAACAAGCAGAAAAAAAAATACAAATAATGTTGGGGCCTTTTCACTGGTTGTGTCTGGATGTATTTCCTTCGAAGGCCAGGTGCACTGTTTGATTTGGAGTCTTGGATCCATGGAGGGAGAGAGAACACTTCAAATAACTTTTCTTACCACAAGTTAGCAGGCCCCTCCCCACCACATTGTTCTTTTCTACTTGCACTTAAAACTTTTAAATATACTATTCAGTTAACACTTGGCTAATGCTTGGGGAAGAGAAAACTGGAAACACTTGGAAAACCATCTCAGTGGCTGAGTTTGCAAGATGTAAATCCCAGCAAAGCATTTCCGAGGACGAATGGGGAGACTATTAGGACTCAGGGGAGATTGCCGTGAGGGCCAGGAGAGCTGTGTGGGATCGGATGCAGAAATTGGAGAGGCCCTCGCAGTAAGCGCAGCCCCAGGCCGGGCGGGGGGGCCATTCCTCTGACTCGTCCTGTCCTTGTCTCTTCTACCTCCTACAACTGAAGTGTGGGCTCTGCCTAGCTCGAAACGACCCCCCAGCCAGCATGAAGCACGGAATGCAGAAGGCGTTCAAGGAATGCCTGCATACACCAGGGCGTTATTTTCAATGAATAACAACCCCAAAGCATTAGAACTCTACTTCACATCGGATCCCAAGCCCAAGCCTGCCCTTTGTGGATGACGAAGGGTGACCCAAGCAGGTGAAGCGCTCAGAGCAGGTGGATGGCAGAGCTAGAATCCCCACTCCAGCTGTCTGACGAACATTAATGTTCCAGAACGTTGTTTGGCTATAATATGGGGCTTCTGCCCTCCAGAAGTGAATCGTTAAGAATATAGCCTCGTTTGCACGGCCCTGGCTGGGTGAGAATCAGCCCTCCCGCCCCTGGCTGTGCTGTGGCCTCGGATGAGCTGCAGCACGGAGGCTGCCACAAGAGGGCAGCATCGCTCTGCCTTTGCCTGGGGTCGCCATGCTTCGAGCCTTCCGCCCGAAGTAGTCCCGGAGTTCAGAGAATGCAGTCGGCCATCTCCCCTCCTGCAGGATCGCCAAACGGAGAAGAGGTGTGGTTTCACGGAGGTCCCCCGCTGGAGAACAGGGGGTCTTTTATAGGCTTTTGCTAGTAACCCCCTCGGTTCTTACCTCTCCACGTGTGGCATCACTAGTTCCAGAAGAGCCCGGCGCTTCGTACACTGAGCCGGGCTCTTGCTCGGGCAGGATCTGATTCAGAAGGCTGCAGTGGGTTCCAAGAAGCTCCCAGGTGTTGCCCATCATGCCCCGCATTCTCACTGTGAAAGACTTCAACTCGAGGAGCTCAGTTTCTTCATCTGTATAATTGGGATCAACACCAGCCCCCTCCATCACAGAAATGATGGATGCGGACGGAAGGCAGTCAAGCGGGATGAAAGTATTGTGAACACTGGGCATGTGTTCTGCCTTCTGAAGCCTCACTGGCTGTGCAAAGAATAAGCAGTCCCAGGGAACCTTCTTTCCTGTCCTTGCTCACCTGCCAGGAACCCAGGCTCCTGAGGAACAATGCTGAAGGGAGGCCAGAGGGGAGAGAGGCACTGACGTCCACCTGGGGCCGTGGCCTCCAGCCCCTGGCTGGGGGAGCCAGTGTTGCTCCCAGTCCCTACAGTAACACATGAATCCTTCCCACCTAGAGCCAGAGGTCCCCCCATCCTTTTTGCCTCGAGTCACTCCTCCTGACTGTGTGATCCCATCGGTAGCCCCAGAATGGGGTGACGCGGACCTCTGTGGAGGGCAGGGGGTCTCCAGCTGTGGGCAGATTGCCAGGAAGCAGCCGCAGGACTATCTGAATCCTGGGCGTCTGCAGCAGAGGGCGAACAGCAGCCTCAGAGCGACCGGACTGACGGTGAGCCCCGGGACACCAATGCAGTCTCCTCTCCTTGCCTCATGGTAGAGATCCCACTCCTGAACGGTGGGAAAGATACGAGCGTCCCCAGGCGTTCTCCTCCACCTCCACCCCCACCCCCTGCCAGAGGATGGTCTCCTGTCCTTGCCTGGCCTCTAGGAGTTCTAGTCTTGGCCACCTTGTTTTCCAGGTTTCTCTAATGCCTCATCAGGAGAGTGGGTACAAGAGAATGAAATGAAGTGGCAAGGCAGAGAGGGGTAGCGAGGAGCCTTGCTGTGGATCAGATGCTGGGCTCCCCTTTAAGGTATAGCTGTGGCTCTGAAGTGTCTCTGAATCTGCTGGGCAGCTTGTGACATACGGGTCATTGGGCCCCATCTCAGGGTTTCTGATTCAGCAGATCTGTCCCGGGTCCGCGCATTTGCATTTCTAACAGTTCCCAGGTGGTGCAGATGCTTTGTTCTGAGGAAGGGAAACCTGGGTGATGTGTAAGGGGGAAATAAAGGAAGTTGATTGACGAAATAAACAGTCAGGGGTGAAGGCTGTGTGGGCAGGAGGGGGAAAGGGAGAGATTCCGGTACAGTTGTGGGGAGGAGTGAGAGAGGAAAATGCAAAGCGTTCCTTAAGAAATGCCAAGTCAGAGTTGAAATGTCTTTGCAACGACTTCTAACGGCTGGACTTTTTGTCTTTTTGAATGTTACACCCGCTTTACTCTGACCCTGGTGGAGATTTGGGCTAAATGGTTTGTCCTGACTTGCGATCCCTCCTGTGGGACGCCTCCTTCTCTGGGGACTGGTCTTTGGCTCATCTCCTTGGTGCTTCCCACTGGCTTGGCTCATGGAGCAGGTAAGTCTGTGATTTCTTCTTTGCATGTGTCTTTGTCCTGGCCAGGCCGCGAGCTTCTCCAGGGTGGAGAAGCATTTGCTGAATTGAGTTCCTTCTCTAATTGGGCCCTCAGTCTCCGAAGCCCAGCTCCACATAGGCACACCCCTGTCCACCCCCTCTTCACACTGGAGGGGAGCTCTGTGACTGGAAGAGGGCCTCACAGTGAGTGGGAAAGGCTTTGGTGTATGGCTGTTCCCAGGTGAGACATAGTGTCATGCAATTTCCATTGTATCAGACTCAGCTCTTTAGCCCGCTCTGCACAGCTTTTAAGGACATTTAAAAATAAGCCCTGAATTGGAATGAACTCATCAAGCAGCACTATCTGGTAATGAAATTGCTTCCTGTTAATTTGAGTTTACAAAATAAATGGCCCCTGACAGTCTGGCGTCGCCGTGATGGTGCCTACTGCTCGGGAATGGCTGGTAGTGGTACCTGGGAGGCATGGCCACCATCGGAGGGGCTTGGTGCTCGCAGGACCTCACTGGGGAGTCAGAACTTCCCCCTTCTTTCCCCCTTCACATTCTCCAAGCAGCCACGGAACTCTGCCTTGGCCTGGGGATGCAAACCGCAGCAGGGCCCACAGCTATCTTTATGCAGCTCTTAGTCTCCTGCAGCCTACAGAGCAGATAATTCACCACCACGTGGGGTCGGACGGAGCTATGGAGCGGACTGGGGGGGGGGGGGGGGGGGGGGGGGTGGGCCCAGAGCTGAGAAGCAAAGGACGAGTGGGGGGTGGTTGCATAAGCGGTAGAGAGAGGGGTCAGCTTGACCAAGGGTGAGCAGGGATTGAGAAACAGCTCAGGATGGAAAGCTCAGGGTAGAGAATTCCCAGAGGTAAGGGCTAAGAGCCAGTGGGTAGAGTCGCATAAAATGCTCCCCCCACCTTTGCAGCCTTCATTTTATTTTATTTTTTTGGGAGAGAGAGAGAGAGAGAGAATTTTAAGCAGGCTCCACACCCAGGGCAGAGCCTGATGGAAGACTCGATCTCACAACCCTGAGCTGAAATCAGGAGTTGCACGCTTAACCACCTGAGCCAGACAGGTGCCCCTATTTTATTTTATTTCTTTAAGTAGGCTCCCTGCCCCGCGTGAACGCAGGACGCTGCGATCAGGCCTGAGCTGAGCTCAAGAGTCAGACCCTTCACTGAGCCTCCAGGTACCCTGTGTGCCCTTTATTTTATAGAGGGGCTTGGGGCCATTTGAAATTGAAGATGATAAACACCATCAGAGTTGGGGGCGTGGTGAGCAAGGTCACATTATAGGAAAGGCTGCGGGGACCCCTGGGAGAATTTATCAACCATGCTGGACTCCAGGTTGGTGAGACAGGAGGATGGAGGGAGGCCTCCTCACCTCGCCCCCTGCACCTGGGTGTGTGGGAATGGCTGGCTCCCAGATCTGCAGTGCCTTGGCCCTGGGGACGTTTGCTGGGCCTGGCTGCTGCCTGAGTGTGGCATGCTTGAACAGGCACAACAAAGGGACACATAGTGCAGTAGGGGTCTCACATCTGTGGGGGCCGCCTGTGCTCAGGACCTGTACTGATGGCTGGCACCGCCTGCAGGACGCAGCAGGTAGGTCGCCCATGCTAGCGGCGGGAGGTTCTAGCCCAGAGCATTACTGGGATTTGGAACCCTTGTTGCTTTCATAAGAAAGGGCTCTGGCTTTTCTCCCAAGGATGTTGATAAACCCTGGTAAAATTTTAAGCAGGGACATGGCTGGGTCTGATTTTCATTGTAGAGAGAGCCTGCTGTTTGTGTGGAGGGAAGGGAGGGCAGGCTGGCAGCAGAGAGGCTGGTGTGAAGCTGTGGCCATCTGTGGGCCCGGAGTAGGGGCCTGCCGCCCTGGGAGATGGGGGTCCTGGGCTAGGTCGTGGGCTGTGAAGGAAGGTGGTCAGAGATTATGCCCAGGTTTCTGTGGTTAAGTGGGGGATCACATGTGTTCTGAGTAGAATCAGAGGGAATCTGCTTTTAGGAAAAACAGTTTCATGTGTTAAGAAAAGCGTGGCAGTGCACCTGGCTGGCTCAGTCTACGTAGGGCGTGAGACTCTTGGTCTCGGGGTTGTGAGTTCGAGTCCCATGTTCTATGTAGAGATTACTTTAAAAAAGTATAATCTTTTTTTTTTATTTTAAAGATTTTATTTATTTGACAGAGATAGAGACAGCCAGCGAGAGAGGGACCACAAGCAGGGGGAGTGGGAGAGGAAGAAGCAGGCTCCCAGCAGAGGAGCCTGACGTGGGGCTCGATCCCAGAATGCTGGGATCACGCCCTGGGCCAAAGGCAGACGCTTAACGACTGAGCCACCCAGACGTCCCTAAAAAAGTAAAATCTTAAGAAAAAAAGATTGGCACACATTCAGAGTGGGAATCCTGTGAGCCGAAGCAGAGTAATCTGGGGAGTGTCTTTTCTCTACAGCCCCACATCCTGTAACTCCTGGTCCTTAGAACAGGGGGAGTTGAGGGTGATGGGGCTAAGGATAGGGTTGCAGGCTGGTTTGCAGGAGGGACTTTGGTGAGGAGGCTGGTGACTTGGTGCGACCGTGGAGCCAGGTGGGGCTCCAGCCCCTGTGGTCTCTGGGAACACTTGCTTGGAGATACGTTGGCCATTTTTTGTCCTTGTTCAACCAGGCTCCCTCATTCCTAACATCCAGCTGTAAAATGGGTTTGGCTGAGGGATGTTTGGAAATGCCGGCCCCACGCCTAGTTGCAGTGACCAAGCTCATTGCCTGGCTCCCTGACAAACGAGTGACCTCATCTTTTTCTCTCAAGCTAGTGGGCAAGAGGAACATACCTGTGCTGGCTTGCCAGGAAAGCAGTCAGGAGTGGTGGCGTCAGAGCACAGGGCTGCCGTTCCTAGTTCCAGGACACACGGACAGCCTTCTTCAGCCACGCGTCTGTGTCTCTCCTCCTTGGCCCTCTCTGTCTTTGTTCCTTTGTGGGCCTGTGTTTGCTGTTGGTGGCAGTTCTGTCCTGGTGAAAATGTAAATGGACGTCCGTCCTTACGTTTCACATTGGGCTCTTGGGGAACAGGGAGGCAGGGTAGTAAGGGTCTTCTGTGGAGGCTCTGGTGATGCTCCCTTTGTGCTGTTTTGGGGCTTTTCCTTCTTAATTCATAGGCCAATTGGGTGGTGATTAAATGTTCTTTTCTTTTAAGCCCTATTTGTGGGAAAGTAGCCCAGTTCCCAGCTTCACCAAACACCGGGACTACATGAACGCCAGTCGGTGCCCTTCCTGCAGCCCGGAGGCCGCTTACGTTAGGGATGCCTGCCTCCACCCTGGACGTCTGACGGGCCAAGGGCGAAGCTGTGCCCCCTAAACAAGGTGAGTGGCCCGTCTGGCTGTCTTCCTGTCCAGCACCGTGTCCCAGGGACGGGGGGTGTATCCGCTTTTCTGGGGCTGTAACAGGGCACCGCATGGCCGGGGACTTAAACCATGGAGCTGATCACCCGTCAGCTCAGGAGGCCTGCAGTCTGAAGTCCAGGCGTTCTCATGGTTGGTTCCCCCGAGGGCTGTGAGGGAGAGGGGCCCTCTCCTGGCTTCTGCGAGCCACAGCTGTTCCTTACCTTCCGGATGGGATTCTCCGTGTCTTCACATCACCTTCCCTTCGTGTATGTCTGTCTCTGTGTCTGAATGTCCCTTTTTATAAGGACACCAGTTATACTGGATTGGGGCCCATCCTAATGACTTCATTTTACCTTGAGAAAACAGACCCTTTTGGCCACTAAGGTCTCCTTCTGAGGTGTTGGGGGTTAGGACTTCAACATACATTTTTTTTTTCCCCGTTAAAGACTTACTTATATATTTTAGAGAGCACGAGTGGGAGGGGCAGAGAGACTCTCAAGCCGACTCCATGCTGAGTGCAGAGCCCTATGCAGGGCTCGACCTCACAACCCTGAGATCATGACCTGAGCCGAAACCAAGAGTCGGACTCTGAACCACCTGAAACCCCTCCCCTCACCCCGCGCCGCCCCTACACATACTGCTTTTGATGGGGTCACAACTCAACCCATAAGAGGCCCCTTTTGTCCGGGGCACACCTGCTCAGAGATGGGGTGGAAGGTTTCTGGGATTGTCATTGCGAGCAGGCCCAGGGGATGGTCTGTTGGAAATGGCTTCTGGGCTTAAGCAAAGAGAGCAAGAAACTTTGTTGAGAATTCTGGGTATGCAGGTTCCACCTTCCCAGACTTACTTTTCTGTATCTGTCCTGCCTTCACGCTGCCCACTTACTGTATGGGCAGCTGAGTGAGGAGGCACAGAAGCAGAGCTGATGGCATGGCTGGTTTCCTGGTGTCGCTGCTGTGGGTGGCCCAGGGAGATTCCAGAGAACCAGGTAGAACCATGTATGCAAATCCCACCCAAATGTGCAAGAGTTAGGCTGATTGGGGTTCTGGAAGGATGGGAGGGGCCTCATCTGCTACTCTAGGTTTGAGTCAACCGAAGTATAAACTTCAGAGGTCAGGGGCTGGTGATGCCGTTTGACCTGTGCTCCAGAACCACGGTGGCCAACCATGAGCCCTGGGTGGCATGTCCTCTGCTCCTCTTTGCGCCAGTTTTTCTGCATGTTTTTCTTGGAGCCACAGAGTTAGGACCAGGACACCAACTCCAAATGTAGCCTTGGCTTCACATGTGTGGGACAAAATGGCAATAACTGAATTTGCAGTGTAGATCTCGCCGCATCTAACATTTATGAGTGGCAGTAAAAGGGAAGTTTGGAAATGTATCTGATTCCCAACCACCAGCAATCATTTTACACGTGCAAACATCTGTTGAAAGATCTTAGCAGAGAGTAGGGTAATTGGCTCCCTTTGTCCTCAGACCCATCAGTTAGGCCCTATCAACTTTATCGTAAATTCTCAGGGATTTATTAGTAAACAACATTTGGGGAGCCCGATGCAGCCATGCTGCAGCCGGGGAGCCTGAAGCGTCAGAGCTCGGGCCTGGCGGTGCGCCTGGGGCAGCCACAGGCTTGACAGTCTCCGGCCACTGTGTGAGGAGGCCCCGAGCAGGAGGGAGGGGAGAGCAGCTGGAAGGTGCAGCTCCCTGGGAAGGAGGCAGTGAGGGCTTCTTACTGCTTGATGGGCCCTGGGCTCTGGTGCTCCGGAGAGGGGTGCAGAGATGTTTGGTGCACCCCAGAGGCTGAGGAAAGAGGTGGAAGGATTTGGACCTGGACAGGCCTGGCCCAGTCCCGGCTGTTCCACCCATAAGCTGGGTGACTGTGGGCCCGGCCCTGAGGTTTTCTGTGCCTCTGTTTGTTCCTCTGTTCCGTGGAGATGATAATAACTAATCCTCTATGCTGGGGGGAGTATGAGGATTAACCAGAACTCGTGTGAGGGCCCAGCACCGTTCTGGCACCCAGAGAGGCCCCACGAGTCGTCCGTTCCTACCAGGGATGGGAAGGGAGAGAGCAGAAGTCAACCACGGGGAGCAGGTGGCTGCCCACCAGCCCTCCAGGCTCGGGGCAGAAAGAGCTGCTTCAGCCGTGCTTCCCTTGGGCTTCCTTCCTTATGGCAGGTGTGGCCTGCACAGGAGAGGGCAAGTTGCTGATGACGTGCTGCCCTCGGGGCTGGGAGAGAGTGCGGTGTCCCTCGATGGCATGGCTCCTCTCAGGGCTGTCATGGACCCCCGGCCCCTGGGCCATCCCCTTCATCCACCTCTGGGTCCACATGCTCAAGTGCTGGCGGGCCAGAGATGCTAAGCAAGACCAGTGTGGCTGTGCTCGGGTGAAGAGGCCCCATCACGGGATGGTCTTCGATGCCCTTTGCTCATAGGTGAGGTTTTTCTGGCGGAGCTTCCTCTGTTCATGTGCTGGGGCACGTGCAGGACCCAGAGATATTGGGGATCCGGCTGGTGTGCAGCCTGCGCTCCAGGGTTCAACCTGGTCTGGGGGAGAGGGCCTCCCTGGCGTGGGGCCTCTCCTTTGCGTCCATTGGCCTTGGCACAGCTCCTCTGGCTGACCCGTCTCGAAGAGCGGAAAGTGGAGCAATTCCTTTGGGGAGCGCATATCCCAAGCCAGCTGTTTTCGGTCTGGTCCAGAGACAGGCTCGGCTTTCCTCCTCTTCCCTGGAAGTTCCCATCTGGTCTCCCTGGGGAGGTTGATGAGGCATCCCTGACTCCAGTCTACCCCAGAGCACCCCTAGGTAATGGGCTTCTGGCAACAAATGCATGACTGGTTGTGGAGCTCAGACAGCCTTGAGCCCAAGGGCCCGTTCCTCCGTGACCCAGCCCTGGAGCCCCTAATTAGCTTCTCTGAACTCTGCTTCCTGATTTGTGAAATCGGGGTAACTGTAGAATCTGCCTTTGAAGAGGAAACAGGGTGGTGTGTGTGGAGGGCTTAGCCCTGCACCTGGCACCTAGCAAGCCCTCGGTAAATGTTAACTCTTCTGATCCGTCGGGTGAAATGAGCCCTATTGGCATTTCAGCGTGAGATAAACCCATCCCGGCTCTGTGCTGTAAGAAGATAATTTTGGTGAGGCATGAGTAATACCGTGCCATTAGACGGGGACTGGCACCTGCCTCTAGCACCTGTGTGACCTTGGGCGTGTTCCTTACCCTCTCTGGGGCTCCTCTCTTGCCCACAGAATGGGCATAAGAAGTTGCCTCCCTGCTAGGATCATCGTGCAGATTGAATATAAATGTCTGGCTTAGTGAACGGAAGTTTTATGGTTATTAATAGGATTATTCACACTCCAGGGAACACATTTTTTCTGAGCCTTGCTCTTCCACCTTACACCCTCAGGGCCCGGTGCCTGAGGCAGGGCGAGTGAGGAGAAAATTCCTGCCTGTGTGGGGACGAGCTGAGGCCAAAAATTTGCCACTCATTGCCTGGAGATGAGCATATCTCCGTATTTCTCATCCTACCACTAAACTTGGCTCTCAGGGAACAGAACTGTGGCAGGTCTGGAAGGGAAAAGACACTTTTTTTCTTTTTTTTTTTGCCAGAAGTGGGAAATGGGTGGCTGGTGAGGCTAGCCTGGGACCTTGGGCCAAATTGCCCCTTGGATTCCTCGGTGCCCTCCCTGGCAGCTGGGTCTCTTACCTCACCATGCCCCACCCTGCTTGTGACCCTCTCGATGCATGGCACACTCTGGGGAGGGCATGAGAACTTTGTTCTCCATGAGCAAGAAGGCTTATGGGATCTTCCCAAAGGCCCTGCTTCACTGTCCCAGGTCCTGGCCCTGCCCCCCTCCCACCAGAATCACTCTGAGCCTCTCCTTGCTTTGGGTCAGACCGTCTTCAGGGTTTTTTGTGTACTTTGAATCAAACACTCCCTCCTTTTTTTTTTTTTTTTCCCTTAATTCCAGTGTAGTTACTATACAGTATTGCATTAGTTACATGTGTGCAATATAGCGGTTCAACGGTTGGGTGTATTATGCAGGGCTCGTCAAGGTAAGCAAACACTCCCTTTTTGCCGGGGAGATCTGGGTCTGGCCTCCTCTCCAGCCTCCTCCCCTCTCACTTCCTCCCTCCTGCCCGGGACTCCAGCCTCACCAGCTCTCCTTGCATTTCTGGATGCCAGTCTCGCTTGGTTTTGCATCTGGGGCTTTGCATTGGAGTTTCTGCTGCCTGGAACGCTGCTTCTCGGGGGCTCCCATGGCTTCATGGCTCCCTTGCTCACTCCCTTCTGGTCTCTGTCCCTCCTGAGAAAAGCTGCCCTTGGTTTCCCTATGGAAAAAAGTCTTCTGCCAATGGCTCTTCCCCATCGCCCTGTTTTCGTTTCCTTCATAGATCTTATCACAAGAGGTGCAGAGTGAGGGGGTTGAGAGAGAGGGCTTAGAACCAGACACAGCTGTGCTGTTGTTCTTGATCCCCCATTTACTA
Source organism: Ailuropoda melanoleuca (assembly GCF_002007445.2). NCBI lineage: Eukaryota > Metazoa > Chordata > Mammalia > Carnivora > Ursidae > Ailuropoda > Ailuropoda melanoleuca. The sequence continues at coordinate 22,160,690 of NC_048220.1, forward strand.
GCGGGGTGACCTTGGAAGAGTTGGTTAACCCCCTGTGCGTCCTTTGTAAAATGGAGGTAATAATAGAACTTTCCTCATAGGATTAGATGACTTAATCAGTTTAAAATACAGAGAACAGTGCCGGCCATAGATGATTATTATTTTTTAAAATTTTTATTTGTCAGAGAGACAGGGTGCAAGCAGGCAGAGCAGCAGGCAGAGGGAGAAGCAGGCTCCCCATGGAGCAAAGAGCCCGATGCAGGACTCAATCCCAGGGCCCTGGGATCAGGACATGAACAGGTGCTTAACTGTCTGAACCACCCCGGCATCTCGCCATAGACGATTATTATCATAGTCTGTCCCTACCTTGTTTGTTGGGGTCGTAAGGCCCTAGACTATAAACTCCAGGAGGGCAGGAACCATGTGTCACCCCATCATGACTGCACACCAGTGCCTGTGACACGCCCAGGGTGTCAGGGGTGGTCAGGAAGTGCATGTTAAATAAACCAGCGGTACCCCAGCCATCGCAGTGGATGGCAGAGCTGGGCCCTCAGGTGAGAGAGAGCCATTCCAGGGCCTCACCTTTGTTCTCGCCACATGGACATTCCTAGGTAAAAATTATTCAAGTTTTTAAAAAAATTAAAGAAAAATTTTATTTAAAAAAAAAAAAAAAAAAANTTTTTTTAAAAAAAAAAAAAAAAAAAAAGGAAGTGCACCTGGGTGGCTCAGTCAGTTAAGCATTTTGCCTTTGGCTCAGGTCATGATTCCAGGGTCCTGGGATTGAGTCCCGTATCTGACTCCCTGCTTTTAGGAGCCTACTTTCTCTTTCCTCCCTGCTTGTGCTCTCTCTCGCTTGCTGTGCCTGTCTCTGTCTCTGCCTGTCTGTCTGTCTGTCTCTCTCTCTCTCTCCCCCTCCCTCTCCCTCCCTCTCCCCCCCTTAATCTCTCTCTCTCAAATAAATAAAATCTTTAAAAGAAAGAGAATAAAATATAAAAATATAAAAAAGAATAAAAAATAAAAAGGATACAGGCTTGTCCTTCCCTTCCCTGTGGTCATTACAGAGGTTATCTTTCACGACAAGACGCCCGCAGTGGTGCTGGGACGGAGAGCATGGGCAGTCACTGGCCCCTCTGCCTTACTCTTGCCTCTTTGGTGCTCGGGTCCTGCAAGGTGACTGGGGAGGGGGTGCATGGTCAAAGAGGGAGGGGATGCTGGGGAGTGGTCCCATGTGCAGTTTGCCTCTGTGACATGTCCCCAGAGCGTGTGCACTCCATGTGGGGGGAACACTGGCAGAAGTGGACACCTGCTCCCTGAGCAGAAGGTGGGACGGTGGCTGGGCCTATGCGGCTGCCTCATCTTGGATAGTTCACAAACCCTCTGAGAGCCTTCGTCTCGTGTGTAAAATGGACACAGGGATTCTGTTGTCTTTCGCTCTCCCCCAACTGCACTGCTGGGCCTGTGGTGGCACTGGGTCTTGTGGTACCACAGTTCGGGAACAGTCTCGGGGGGCGGTGAGCTGGAATCTCCCTCCTAGAGACCCCTCCATCCCGCATCAGGGGCACCCCCAAAGCTCCCACACAGGTTTGGAAGCAGAGCACACTCTCCCCTCCTCATCTGGGAGGGTACCCCTTTCTAAGGATTCCCTCTTTGTAACGTCGCTGGCCTCCCCTCTCTGGGCAGGAGGGGTGTCAGGACACACAGGTGAAAGGCCTGCTTGGCCACGTCCCAGGAAGTGGGCAGAGCTGTTCTGCTCGGGGTCAGCCCAGACTCCCCAACAGGCAAGTTCCATCTCCCAGCATGTACTCCACCTCCCAGGAGATGGGGCTGCTCTTCCGGGGGCTTGAGCTGCCCTGGCCCTGCCGGGGTGCCTTTGACAGAGTACAAAGAGTAGGAGCCTCTCTCAGACCCCGCAGCGTTTACACAGCACTGGCCTTCAACTGGGCTGTGCTCCTGCCTTCCTGAGCTGGAAGCCTGGTGGCGGCGTGTTGGAGCTGGCTCTGGGGGGGTTGAGTGGAGTGAAGCTCAGCCTTTTACCCTTGCCCATCCCCCACTTACTCGGAACCAAGTGTCCACGAGACTCTGATGCTGCTAGCCCATCTCTGAGTCTCCCCGTTACTAATGGGGCTGCGGCCTCATTTGTCTGATTTATGTCCAATATTCTCCTGGTTTATACCTTTTCTCAGCAGTTTAATAGTGATCTATAAACCCGTCTCCCAGGACTTAGATTTGGAAGGTCTGCGTCTCTGGGGACTGTTTTGATTTTACAAATTCTGTACACTTAAGGGGGGGGGTTGTTGAACTCTGCTCTGGGTGGCTCATAGTCACACTCGTTCCCTTGACTCTCCACTCATTAGGAGCCAGTCCCCAGCATGGTTTCCCCAAATACTTTGTGACTGCCCCGCATGTCTGTGAGCAGGTCGAGTCAGGGACCATGGTGGTATCTGGGTCCTGTTCTTTCCTTTTGTTTAAGGCCCATCTTTGGGGCCCTGGTGGGGCCTTAGACCCAGTTGACTCTGGCCAGGCCCTCCTGGTCCTGAAGGCACTCTCCTCTCTCTGAAGCCACTTTTCTGAGTACCTGTGGTTTGCGTGTGTGGCCTTGAGCTTGTCCAGAGGTGAAGAGAAGGCACCGGTTCCTTTTCCATGTTTCTTCCGCTGTGGGCAGTGCAGCCCAACTGCTGATGGCCCCCCGCCCTGTGGAACTGTGGGAGAGGGGCCTTCAGCTTTGATTCATCGCCCTCTTCGCCCTTGCACTCAGTTTAAATGCTTGGGGACGGAGCGGGTCACATCACCAGGCCTCTTCTCTGGGTCAAGCTGTTGAGCTTGCGGTCCCAAGCCCCACCAGGCTGAGCCTGACACTTCTCCCCATGCATATAGCTTCCCTTGGGGAGCGTTCTGGGTGGTAGTTTTCTCCCAGGGGTGTTGAGGGTCTTGCACGATGGGAGCTGTGTGTGGGGTCGGGGCAGACAGGGGCATGTGGAACTGCACACGGGTAAGAAGGCGGTTCCAGTTGTGGTGACCCCACATCTCGGAGACAGGAGCCTGTTGCTTCTTGTCCTGTGGTGTTGCTGACGTTCCGCAGAAGGGCCTTGAGGGTGTGCCTGGGGTCACGCTGCGGTGTCTCTCTCCTAGTATAGAGACAAGCGGCCCTGAGCCATCCATATTTTCTCACTCAAGGGAGCAATAAATGAAGGGGTGGTGTTCAGGGTCCGTTTGCGGTGGGGGGTCCAGGATCAGTTTGTGGCCACAGGGGGCTGACATTTGGGCTGTCCTGTGGAGACGATATACTTCCTTTGAGAAAAGATGCTGGGCCCGTGGCAGTGGAACCCTGATCTTGTCCTTACTCATGACTCATTTATACAATAATGACTCACTGGAGGTGTGGTGACACGCAAAATAAACTCTGTGGTCCCTGCCCCCATGGAGCTTAGATTCCACTGGGGCCAGACATTCCATAAGCACATGTGTGAGGGCGTTCTCCCAAACTGTGATGAGTGCTGTGAGGAAAATGTGCGTGGAAGGGAAGATGTCCTCCCGTGGGGATGCGTGGACACCTGAAGGAAACCATCCAGACAGGTGCGGTGGGCACGGAGAGTACAGGCCCTGCGATGGGAGGCATCTAGGAGGGTTCAAGGGACTGAATGAAGGCTGGTGGCTGGAGCGCACAGAGCAGGGGCCATGGTGGGAGGTGGGGCGGGGAGCAGGCTGCAGCCAGACCACGCAGAGCCTTCACGGGAGAGGAAATGTGGCCTTCATCGTAGGAGCAAAGGGTATGTATGTATGTATGTATGTATGTATGTATGTATGTATGTATTTAGGGGAGAGCGTGTGCATGAGTGCATCACACTGGGGGAGGGGCAGAGGGAAAGAATCTCAAGCAGACTCCCTGCTGAGCACAGAGCCAGATGCGGGGCTCCATCCCATGACCTATGAGATCAGGACCTGAGCCGAATCCAAGAGTTGGACGCTTAGCCGACTGAGCCAGCCAGGTGCCCAGTGTTAAAGGTTTTAAGCAGAGTGACGTACCTGTTACCTGGCTCCTGATGGAGAATGGAGTGCCCAGGAGCCAGAATGGAAGGAAGCAAAGCAGCTGGGAGGTGACTGCAGGTGTCCAGGTTGGAGAATGGTGGCGTGGGCCACCGTGGTGGAGGTGGGTGTGCAGAGACGTGCACTTAATTGAGAGGCATTTACGAAGTAGGACCGCCTGGACTCGGTGAGGGGGTGGGCATGTGCTACTGGGAAAGGGGAGGTGTGACCCCCAGGGTTCTGGCTTGCTCAGTGGGATGGGACAGCTGGATGGATATAGGTGCCACTCCTTTATGTAAAGAACATTGGGTTTCCTGGAGAAAATCAGCCCAGATTTGGATGGTTGAGTTTTAAATGTCTATGACTTTGCACTGTTGAAATGTCTGAGTGGAATTGTCAAGGTGGAGGTTGGCTATTTTAGTCTGGCTCTTGGAGTAGAGAGCTGGCTGGACACAGAAACTTGGGAGTCATGTGGTCATAGAATCTACAAGGAGGTGGCCTAAGGGGAGTGTCTAAGTGAGGAGGGATCCACCAGCTAAGTGGGGTGCCTAGTGTCCTCCTTCCTTCCTGTCTGTCCATCCCAGGCTGTGCAGGGTTGCTCACCTTGGGGTTCTGGAATCTATACCTGTAGATACTGAGCTCTAGACATGTAGGGGTTTTCCGGGCATCAGGAGATAGTTGTCTCAATGTGGGGGCTGTGGCTGAAGGCGGCCAGTGGTCTTACCTCCCTCCCTCAGCCACTGTGGCCAGCTTGATAACTAGACATACATGGCTCGTTAACTAGACATTCTCAGAGCCCATCTCACGTTGGAGCTGGCTCTCTGCCCCTTCCAGGAGCCTTTTAGCATAAACACCCCTGGACTGTGAAGGTCAGAGATGACGACCGACAGAGTGTGGGGTTCTCTGGCAGTTGGGCTGTTCCAGTGCGGGCCATCCAAGCCTTACCGTGAGCAGGTAACTTGATGGCTTTCTCTGGGGAGGAGGGAGGACGAAGCAGTTTGCTCATGCAGTGTGACGGTGGTAACTCCCACTCATCATTTTAGGTGGGCTGTGGAAATGATGGGCATCTGGAAATGATGCCCAGTGTTTCTGCCTATGGGGAAAATCGTTAGTGTTTAGAAGAATAAATTTCTTGGCTGGGCAAAACATATCCTTTCTCCTTTTCTTTATTCATTGTTATGAATTGCAATCAAAGACAGTTTAATGGTGAAATTGCTATAAAATGGTGGAGAAAACATTTCTTTGGGTATTAGTTTTGTTTTAGGAAATTACAAAGTAGTGATTTAACTCACTACCTTCAAGATTATTTCTGCCTCTCAGTGGGGTCATATAATCAGCAAGATCTACTACTGCCTTCATTTTCTAGAGAACACAGATAAATAACCCCCCATTATGCTCTTGAGCAAACTAAATCACCTGGGATTTTGATACCTCCCATCCAGAGTCAAGGCGATGTCACTTGGAGTGCATGGGTGGGGAGGGGATGATGGTACATCAGTAGCGTTGTAGCAAAGGGCACGGAGAGTTACAGACGGAAGCTGGGACCCCCCCGGAGAATCACTCCAGGAGGGGCTTCACCTGTTCACATGTGTGCGGAGGTTTCCTAGTGGCTCTGGGGGGTTCCACAGAAGCAGGAGGAGGCTGAGACTAAGTGGGGGACTGCCAGCACACTGGTGGCACAGGCTCTCAGCTCACAGTAAGCTTCCCATCTGCTTCTTTAATAAACATTTTTCTGAGTCCCTACTATGTGCTGGCCAACTTGCTTCTCGGGCAGTGTTGTGGTGACAGGTTCCATATGCCCTTCAGGGAGCCCAGAGCATGGAGGGGCACTGGAACCACGAGTACCAATGGGAGGATTGTTCACAGGATGAAATGCACGTGGAGAGATCATTCTGCCTGAGGCTGTCAGAGAAGGTTTCCTTGAGCTGAGGTCTGGCCGAGCCTTGAAGGCTGTAAGTACTCTTCCCAGCAGAGAAGGGAAGAGGAGGAAGAATAGAGCAAGCAGAAGGGGCAGCAGAGACAGAGGCCAGTGGGGTGAAGTCCTGTGTTGAACGTAGTTTACAGGCTGGGCTTTACAGGGCTCCTCTTTCTGGGAGACAGGGATGGGAGGAAGGTGGGGCCAGACAGTGAGGGCTGTCTCTCATGGGCCTGCCTTGGGGGTGGAATGGCTCCGGGATCTTAAAGGTGACCTTTTGAGACCCCTCTCCTTAGCCTCATCTCCATGTCTAGAGGGGCTGCCTATGAGTAAGGGTGAGGGGGAAGGGGGCAGCAGAGTGGGCAGTGGGCACTCGGGGATCCAGTCTGCTGCTCACTTTTACTGATACCCTCTGTAACTTTGGATAAGTCACTCAGCCCCTTCAAACCTGTTTCTTTAGGTCTAGAATGAGACCGTCCTCCCTCCCCATAGGTTGCTGCGCTGTTTCTATAAAGTCAAGAGAGCCCAAGTCTGCAAGGACTGGGAAGTCTGTGTCCTGTGGATCAGCATCTCTGTATTTTCCCAGCCTTATCTGCTGGGCCTGGGGAAGAAGGACGATTCAGTCTGTGCTGTGATGAAGCTGGTAAATAGGGGGGCTGGCTGTACAGCATCCTGAAGCCCCATCTCTGAGAAGAGCTTACATAGCCCTGAACTCGCAAGAAGATGGAGAAAACTCCATGTCACAGTAGCCCTTCCTGCATGTAGTTGGGAGGAATTACCTTGAGGGGCTTTTCAGAAGTGGGGACAGCCTTCCAAGGGGCCCCGTTAAGTCACCACCCAGGGTGGCTAGCCTTTTTTGGGAGGAGGCCAGTCTGGCGGCGGCAGGTCCTGGGTTTGGCTGAGGAGGTGCTGGTTTGGAGCTGGACCTCGCTTGTTTGGGCAGTGCATGGGGTGTGAGTATCGTGCAGGGCTCTTTGTTTCCCTGTCCTTCCTGTCCCAGTGCTCAGTGGACTGCTTAGTACACACTTAGCAAATAAATATCCATTGATATTCGGGTGGCCTCATGTTTTAGTCTGGCCTAGAATGGTGGTCGTCGGGTCTAGAACCAGACTGTTCAGTAAGGTAGGTGCTTGCCATCTGTGGCTGTTGAGCATTTGAAAAGGCTAGTCTGAATCGAGATGTCCCGTAAATATAAAATACATACTGGATTTTGAAGACTTTATACAAGAAGTATAAACTATTTTATTAATAATTTTTATTCTGAGTACATGGTGAAATGATAGTATTTTAGATATATATTGGGTTAAATAAAATATATTAAAATTTCACCTTTTTTGTTTTTTGTTTTTTGAAAGACTTTTATTTATTTGAGAGAGAGCACTGGTGGGGTGGGGGATGGGAAGAGGGAGAAGCAGACTCTCTGCTAAGCAGGGAGCCGAACGTGGACCTCGATCCCAGGACCCTGGGATCATGACCTGAGCCAAAGGCAGACACTTTACTGACTGAGCCACCCAGGCACCCCAATTTTACCTTTTTAAAAAAGATTGTATTTATTTTCAAGAATCTCTCCACTCAACATGGGGCTCGAACTTAAAACCCCGAGATCAAGAGTTGCACTTTCCACTGACTAAGCCAGCCAGGTGCCCCTAGTTTCACCTTAAAAAATTTTTTTTTAAAAGATTTTATTTATTTATTCGACAGAGATAGAGACAGCCAGCGAGAGAGGGAACACAAGCAGGGGGAGTGGGAGAGGAAGAAGCAGGCTCCTAGTGGAGGAGCCTGATGTGGGGCTCGATCCCATAACGCCGGGATCACGCCCTGAGCCGAAGGCAGACGCCCAACCGCTGTGCCACTCAGACGCCCCCACCTTAAAAAAATTTTTAATGTGGCCACTAGAAAATTATAAGTAATGACTTGCTCTGTATTTCTATTGGACAGTGCTGGTGTAGAGGCAGAAGGAAGGAAGCTGTGTAGATGAGGGGCCCTTTGCAACTTTGAAGAGTCCTCCCTCCCGCCTGGTCTGGGCACTTGAGAGGCACCGCTCTGGGAAGTGGACACTCATGTCTTGGCAGCTCTGCATGGGATGTTGCTCCCCTAGACCTGCTGGGAAACTGGTCCTGGGCCGGGTTGTGATGGGACCGGCCAGGTGGTGCTGCCTGAGGATCCCAGACAGAGCACACATTCCTAGGCCCCCCTCTTCATTGGATCCCAGTGGACCAAGAGATCTTTATGGGTGGGGAGTAGCTCACACTCATATCTGTAGCCACAGGACCTGGCCTTAGATCCTGCATACGGTAGGCTGGTTGGATGGATAGACAGATGGGTGAATAGATACATGGCAGGATGGCTTCTTGAGGACACAATTGAACCAAGAGATTGAAAACATGGGTACTGGAGGAATGGATGGTTCGATGGAGCTCAGAGATGGGTAGACGAATATTTGGGTGGAAAAAATGGGTGAGTGAAGGGATGGATGAATACGCAGGAAGCTGCCTGGATGGTTGGGTGATTACATGAATAACGGAGTGCGTAAAAAAGTGATGAGGTGGAGGGAAAATTAGATGGTGGGTGGATGGAGGGTCAAGAAAGGATGAACGAAGGGACTCATCCCAACACAAGCACTGGCCAAGGCCTGTTGAGGACATCACCTCTGAGGGTCAGCGTGCAGTGTGTTTCTCTTCCCTTTGTCCTTGTGCTTTGCCCAGACATGTCTGAGATTCTCCGGACTTTCATTGCCTTCTCCCGAGAGTTGTCATTGCTTTGGCTATGCTAATCAAGTCTCTCCCTCATTAGAACTGTCAGCTCCCTGGTGGGCCACCTCGGTCATTTTTTGGGGGGCAGGCTGGGACATGCATATGGGGGGTGCAGATGGTGTATTTGTTACAGTGCATGTGGGGAATTTGTTAGGACAAGTCAATCATCTTTCTATACAGACCTCGTAGGACTTGGCTAATAGTTGAGGAACCAAGAGCGTGACAGAATGAGGGAAGAGAAAGTGTCTTAAAGAGATCTGAATCCATGGGAGAGGGGAGACAGGATAGAAAGAGATTTCTTCTTAGGACACGATTCCTGACCCAGGTGGGAGTGTGATAACTGCCCTCATACCTGCAGACGTGGACCTGCCAGGAGGTGCTTCCTTTGGGGAAGATGAATCTCAGAAGAAAATTTGACATTGTATCTTTAGATGTGAATCTTCTCTCAGAAGGTGGCAGGAGTGGGTCCGGGGTGGGAAGCTCTTTGTCTCTCTAATGACAGGGATCCAGAGGGGGTGGAGGGGAGAATGGACTCCTCCATCCTGGTCCTGCTGCCTCACTGCCCAGGGCAGTCAGGCTGGGAGAAACCTGGCAGGTCTGACCATTTCGAGGTTCTGGATTTTCTGCATCAGTAAAGGCCTTAATCATGGTGATCAGCAGTCACCTCTTACTATTAATTCAGTTACATGTCAAGCCGGTTTCCTGGAGAGGTTCCATTGCAAATGGTACAGAAGGATGACAGCCTTTCTGCTCCCTGCGGCCCGGGCAGCTGTCCGAAGTGCAGTGAGCAGCAGCACTTTCCTTAGCCAATGCACAAACCTTTCTTCTGATTTTCAGGATGCCAACCACCATATCCAATCCTCCAAACTCTGAATAGTGCATGGGTTTTTTTTTATTTCCTCCCTGTCTTTTCAGAAAAAAAACTGGACCTTCTTTCATGATGGCAACCTCTGTACAATGAAACATCTAAAGGAAATGCATGAGGCTCCAAAAGCCTTGATGAGGGTAATGAACAACTTTGCTGAAGGTCGTCTTACTAGGACCACAACCAGGAGTTACACAGCAAAAGTCTTCAGTGTTCTCTTGAGCTCATTGCTGTCCTTGTGGGTTCCATGTTTTAGCCACTGCTCAAATCAGCTTTCTCTTCAAAATGCCCAATCTTGGGACCAGTTTGCTTCTCCCACTTCTCCTTCTGGCTCTGGCCAAGACCTTTAAAACAACTCCCGGCTCCAAAATTTCTATTTTTCTTCCAGTAAGGACAAGTCCATTCTTAAGAAATGGTATGTATTTTCTTGTTCCTTCTCCTCCTCCTCTGGTCCCCCACCCAGATCAGTCCAATGAGGGGAGCTAGAACTTGGTGCCTCCAGGTTTCTTTGGCCAGGCTTGCTTGGGGGGACTTCAGCTGGGCTGTGCAGGCTGAGTGCCAGGGGCAGTCTTTGGAAAGGTGAAGGTGGGTAGAAAAGACCTCAGGGATGCTAAGGGTGGTATGTCCTCAGATGACCCATGCTATCCTGAGCTTTCTTCCTTTTCCTTTCCTTTTCAAAGGTTTTATTTATTTATGTGACACACAGAGAGAGAGAGAGAGAGAGAGAGAGAGAGAGAGAGAGAGATCACAAGCGGCAGGGAGAGGGAGAAGCAGGTTCCCCGCAGAGCAGAGAGCTGGACTGGGACTCAATCACAGGACTCTGGGATCATGACCTGAGCTGAAGGCATAATGCTTAACTGACTGAGCCACCCAGGCACCCCATCCTGAGGTTTCATCTTGAGAAATGTGCTGGTAAAATCATCCTTGGTTCTGAGTATCAGAAACCCTCTCAAACTAGTTATTGGCAGTAAATTATTATAAGGGCATTGAAGTTTCTTTTGGAATCCAAGGATAGGAAGGAAGCTGGGACTTAGGAAGAGCCTGAGAGTAGAACGTAGAAACTTGTTTGCTCCCCCACCAACCCTCCCCAATCTCCTCCTGTCTCTTTTTCTTTCTCCCCATCTCTCCCCATCTTCTTTCTCCCTATCTCTCCCTGTCTCTCCCTTTTACTCCTATCTCCTCCTTTTGTCACCCTCCCCCATTGGCCCTCTCCTTTTTTTTTTCTCCCCTGATTCTCTCCCCACCCCCACTTCCCCTTTCCTCTCCCCACTTCTTGTGCAGGCCAGTGTTTCCCATGTCTCTCGACATAAGAAGACGGCCATCCTGACCACTTGAGTTCTTACTTGGCACTCACTCCCGTCACACGAGGGAATGAGCATTCTGAGTCCCATACCTGCGGAAATTCTCACTGACCCAGCTTGGGTCAGGTAGTCTCCCAAGGTCCAGTCAACTGTGCTCAGGGAGGGAGCGCGGGCACGAGGCACAAGGATGGCTGCCAGGATCCACAGTTGAGCTGTGGGAAGACTAATTTTCAGGGAAAATGGGATGACTCTCGGGCCCCCGAGGTGTTTGCCATGGGATGTGCTTGTTGGGCAAATAGAAAGGACCCTTTACCCAAGTAGGGGAATGATGATGGCACTCGTATTGTTGTTCATATGGCTCTGATCAGCTATGTATGATTCTGTACTATTGCATTATTGTCTTGTTTTCCACGTTATTACTAACATTTTATGGACTTCAAAGGGTTTCATTACAGTTACTTAATAATTTTCTCATTGTGAGACATTGAACTTGTTTAAAAATTTTTTTTCAACATTACAAATAATGCAGCAATAGTCATCTTTATGTACAAGGCTCTTTCTGGGTTTTGGATTTTTTCTTTTTGGACTAGATTGCTAGAGGTGGAATTATAGGTTCAGGTTTTTGCTTGCAAATGAGAGAATATGGTGTTGATAGTTAAGCAGAAAGGAATCTTTACACAAGGTATTAAATATCTCTGGGGGTTGGAGTGGTGATGCAGAGAGCTAGGCTTGGATATGACAGCCAGGAACAATGCAGCCAGGATCCGTGCGCCATCCTTTTGTGAAACTTTCTAGTGAAACATTCCTGCCACCTCCTGATGCTTTGTTCTAATGTCTCCAATTTCTGAACTGCAGAAGCTCTCCCACAGATTGTGAAGGACGAACTGCCATCAACAACACACTACTGGGCAACTGAGCTCCTTGCACATGGCCATCCATTTTACCTCTCTCTCCTGAATCCAAGTTCCAATGACTGGGTCACATTAGTAGAACCTGGGACCCATATCCTCAGTCTAGTGATAAGTCTGATAAGTGGATTTTTGGGTTCCTGGTATAGGTAGGTAAGATTGATTTGAAATGACCAAAATATCATGTGATTATTAAAAAGATGTCAAACAGCTGTGAATGATGGATGCCCACTGTGTATTCAGATGCACATGGAGAGAAAAGACGATACAGGCAGTAGCAATAGTTTGGTGATACTATCAAGAGCCCAGTGGTTTTCTCTTTTAGTCACAGTGTCTCCCCTCATGGCTCAAAATAGCTGCCACATCTCCAAGCATCACATCATTGTTTGATGGAATCCCAAAGAGGAAGGAAAAGAGTAGGAGCAAAAGGGATGTCTCCTTAAGACCTCTCTCTTTCCAAGGATTGAAGTCTCTGGCACTTGCTTTTACATGGTCTACATCAAATGCTTAGTCCTAGATCAATTAGTGGTAGAAGGTGACAGGAGTACCATGGTTGCCTTAAACCTGGGCTGAGGACATAGTTCCCCAAAGTTGAAGTTCTGTTAGTAGGAAAGAAGCACGAATAGCTTTTCAGAAAGCAGTAGAATCTGCCATAGGAGGTCTTAACTTATGTTTGTTTTTCTATGAATCTTTTAAGATTTCTGGTATGGATTGCCAAATTGTTTTCAAAAGAGTTTTACGAACTTAAATTCTTACGAACAGCATAGCCGTATGTTTGCTTCACCACATCTTGCCATCTCGTGAGTTTTTGCGTATTTACTAATAACCATGATCTGGAACTTTCTTCTTACTAGTTCCGATAGGTTTTTGATTAAACTGTCTTGACTTGTTGGAATGCAACCTTATCATGAAAGATTGAATGAAAATGACAGTATAGTCTCATTTTTAATAGCTATATTTTTAAATGCTGTTTCTTACTGTATTGATTGGACCCTTCTGAATAGTCTTAGATTTCAGTGGTGATAATGAACATCCCTGTCTTATTTCTGATTTTAATGTCAAAACTCAAGTGTCACGCTGTTGATGTGAGTTGTTCATTTGAGATTTATCTTTTTTTTTTTTTTTAAAGATTTTATTTATTTGACAGAGAGACAGCCAGCGAGAGAGGGAACACAAGCAGGGGGAGTGGGAGAGGAAGAAGCAGGCTCATAGCGGAGGAGCCTGATGTGGGGGCTCGATCCCACAACGCCGGGATCACGCCCTGAGCCGAAGGCAGACGCTTAACCGCTGTGCCACCCAGGCGCCCCCATTTGAGATTTATCTTATTTCCTCAAATTAAAATACTGGTTCTAAGCTGCACCAACTTAATGATAGCTTGGTGGGAAAGAGAGTGGAGGAACTATTTAATCATAACTTTGTGCATTGATTGAAAGACATTATTTCACAGTGTGAAAGAAACATATCTCATAATAACCAAGGAGCGTATATATATGTTTTCTTCTCATTGATAGTGTCACATAATGAGATAATCATTTGATAGAACCAGTGTCCTCACAGAAGAGAAGTTCTTTATACAGTATATACTTTATTATGTTCAGCAAGTATCATTCTATTCCCAAGTTTTAGGATTTTCAAGAGAAGAAAAGTTTGAATTTAACAAGAGTCCAAGCATAAGGCTACCACTAAAAAACTGATGCCTTGATCCAAGAGGTTATATGATTAATTTGCTAACTTGAAATCATTTTTGCAATTCTGGGGTAGACAGTACTTTATTGTTATATATTATCCTTTTAATATTCTGTTGAATTCTCTTGCCTGGCATTTTATTTAGGGTTATTATAACTTTTCATGAGTGAGGATGATCCATAATTTTGTTGTTGTCTATTTACTATTTCTGTCAGATTTTAGTGTTAGAATTATGATAGTTTTTTTTTTAAGATTTTATTTGAGAGAGAGCAAAAGCGAGAGAGATGACAGAGAGAGGGAGAAGCAGACTTGCTGCTGAGTGGAGAGCAGATGTGGGGCTCGATCCCAAGACCCTGGGATCATGACCTGAGCTGAAGGCAGCTGCTTAACCGACTGAGCCACCCAGGTGCCCTGAATTGTGATAGTCTCTTAAATTACATTGCTGTTCAACTTGGTTTCATGTTGCTGAATGGTTCACATGAGAGTTAACAGTGTCTTGAAAGTTAAATTCAACATGTGGACCCAGAGCCTTTTGTGGAAGTAAAGATTTGGTAAACTTTTCCTTGATTATTGGTCTTAAAAAATTCTTACAGGGTTCATTTTGATAATTTATATATTCCCTAGAAAATCTTCCATGTCACTGAGATCTTCGAATTCATTAGCAAAAAATATTAGCTAACAGAAATTTATAATTCTTCCCTGTATTTGCTTTATCATTTAAAATTCTAACTTTTTGGTTCTTTGCCAGAAATTTGACTATTTGAATCTAATTTTCCCCAAAGAACAACCTTCATCATATTTATTAATGTTCTTGTTGTGCCATGTTTGGATTATTTTGGTTCCTCTCTGTTTTTCTTGAAACAGTCTAATGTTTTCAGTCCAAGGCCATGTTAACTATTTTTAACACAGGTGGTGCAAGTTTGGGTTCCATTTTGACTTGTGACTGTTTTGCTCCTGAAATTTGGAGTTTTGGGATTGCTCCATGAGTAAATGATGCAAGGCAGGGATCTCTGTTCCTTTTCTTTCTGATGTATCCCAAGCATCTAGAGCATTTCCTGAAATGAACTAGGGGTGTAATACATACATGTCGGCCAAATGAAATAATGAGTCTGGGGAGCTGGAGAGAAGCTGCTGGAAGCTTCCTCTCCTGGGGAGACCTTACGGGGCATGGGGAGCAAGAGAGGGCAGGTCATAAGCCTCACTGCAGCTGTAAGATTTTTCTCCTGCTTCTCCCCCACCCACAATCAGCTTCCCACACAGTATGAAGGAAGTTCTTTCTTGGAATGCAGGACAGCCAGTGTTAAGGGCCATCACCTCTTGAGCTCTGTCCATTTTGCCCTTGACTGTGAGGTCTCTTGTGGTCACAGCTAGAGATGCTGGCAGGAGCGTGAAGCTTGGGAGAGAAGCCTGTCTCCTGGAAAGTGAGGAAGGTGAATACTAGGCAGGAGACGAGTCACCTGGACAGAGGAGTGGGGGCTGAGGCAGTATGACATGGTTATTCTGATGAAACAGACCTGCAGTAAGGTTTCCTTTCTGGCCCTGCAGAGCTCTAAGCTTGAGTCCAGAACACCTGACCTGTGGCTGCTGAGAAGAGGGATGGCTGTGCTGGCCTGTGCCTTAGGAATTACGGAGAACCCCTGGGGTGGTTGGGCAGGTGCCCTGTAGGAGGACACCTACCTCCATCCCTATCTTGAGTTGCCAGATCAAGTGAAGGATGCCCTTTAAATTAGGATTTCAGGTAAGTGATGAATACTATTTTTAGTCTAAGTTGGTTCCGTGCATTGGGGACCTCTTGATTTACCCAGATCTGCGGCAGGCAGTGCCTTAGAACCTGGGAGGGACAACTCATTGAGTAAGCTCTAAGGCTCACCCCCCCCCTTGATCTCAAACAGACCCTAAGATAGTCCCAGCAAAAAGTAAAGTCTTTAGACATGAAAAAGCAAGGCCCCTCACTTCCCACCTGGTCTTGCTGCATAAATGCAGCTCTCTGACCTTCCTCCACTTGGTAGTGGTCTTTTGGACAAGGCAAATTCAGTCTCACAGGCTCTGCTGAACACAGGGGTGAGTGAGGTGAGCTCTTGCGTTCTAGCAAGTCCCAGTCAGTCAGTCAGGAAGTGGGGCAAGGGCCCAGGAAATAGGAGTTTGGTCAGACTGGTGGCTTAAACTCAGTGTTAAGGCCTCAGTCAGGAGGATGGACTGGGGGGCAAAGGGGCATCCAGGAGATCACAGAGGCCGAGGCTGAGCAGCCAATGGCCAGAGAGGGGGAGATGTGAAGCCAGCAAGATCAGGAAGACCCTCCCTCCCAGGCACTTCCTCAGTGCCATTTGCTTCCAGAGGCTCCCAGAAAGCTCAAGGAAGAGTCCCAAGTGTAGGAACTACAAAATAAGCTTTGGGCAGGAAGTGTTGCAGGTAAGATAACCTCTAGGTATTGTCACGAAGTTTGTGTTACCCTTAGACTAGCCTCATTTATTTCTGGCAGAAGGTTAAAAACTATACAAATAATTTTAATGGACATAATTATGTTCTCATCACAAAATAATGTGGCACAGTTCCATAATTACGCAAAAGTGATCGTTGTGTGAACAGCTATTAATTAGTGAATGGCTTTGGAAAAAAAATTTCAGTAGATTTGGGAAGCATTGTTAATAACCCATTATGATATGTCTGGGGGTCAAATCACCATGTAATGTCAAAGCATAGATTCATGGCTCCATTTTTAATCATTTCAGAATAATTAAGAATGTGCTGTGCATCTGACTGGGCAGATTTAAGGCACGAAAACCATATATCTGTATTAGAAGGGAACGGGTCATTTCCAGCCAAAATGGGGATCAAAGCTCTTTTGACATCCATTTGGCAAGAGCATGCACATTTTAGAGCTTCTCAGAAATTATTAGTGATTTTAGATAAATAGCATTCTGCTTTTCTTTCCCTTCCCCCATGGCCTTCTCTCAAGCAAGAGAGGAAAATCACAATTTGTCAGGAACTTCTGACCTTGACTTGCACTTCCGGGGAGTCCAGCCATACACTGTTGTTAGAACAGGGGTATTTTTACAGTACTCTTTGTCCTTCTCAAGAGTGGGTCTGAGTGAAGCAGCTCTGCCCTTAGCTTTGAGGGAGACCCTCTCCTTTTTTGGGGGGGTGTGGTGCTGGAACCCCATTTTGAGCCCTGGAATCCTTGTTGGGGAGGGGGAGGAAGTTGGTGCTTACTGACTGCCTGTGTGTCCCAGGTGCTTTGCCCACCACTTGCATACAGTATGTCAGCCTTCCACTGGAGCATGTGTTGTCACCCCGGTCTTAACAGTGAGGAAACGGAAGCTCAAAGAGGAGAGAGAGAGGTGACCCTGCGAGATGGTTTCTCTTGAGAAGGAAGCCAAAGGCTGGCGAGAATTTTTAGGTCCAATATGTTGTTGGATGTTTGGCTTTGTTTGGGGATTTACCTCTAAAGAGGTCCTTTGGCTCAGGGTTCACTTTGTCGTGTGGAGGGGTGCTCACCACCACATGACCTGTCCTGTTCCACGTGAGTAATGAGTATACATGCTCATTGTTGAAACCAAAAATGCATAGAAAAGATGATCACTCCCCGCGTCCCTTCTCATCCTATTTACCAGAAGAAATCACTCTTAGTTAGCAGCTGAGTGTGTATCATTCCAAATACCTTCCTGTGATGTACAAATACATAATTTTTAGTGTAAGTAGGATCATATATACTGCTCTGTGATCTGCTTCTTACTCAATAGTAAACTGTGGGTGTGCTTTCACATATGTCCCCGTTTTATCCTGTTGACATTTCACCAATCAGCTCTTCAGCTATCACTTATCTGTTACTTATTTTTATTTATCTGTCTAGTCATTTCTATCTTCAAAATAGATCTGACCACTTCTTTTTTTTGAGGGGGGGTAAGAATCTCAAGCAGGCTCCACACCCAGTGTAGAGTGGGATGTGGGGCTTAATCCCAGGACCCTGAGATCATGACCTGAGCCAAAATCAAGGGTTGGACACTTAACCGACTGAACCACCCAGGTCCCCTGATCTGACCACTTTTGACCACTTCTGCCTCCCTGTCCATCTCTTACTTGGGTTACTGTCATAGCCTCCTACGTGGAATCCCTACATTCACCTTTGGCCGGCCCTATAGTCTATTCTTAATCCAGCAGCCAGAGTGTTCAAGTTAAGTCATATCACTTCTCCACTGAAAACCCTCCCATGGGAGTAAAAGCCACAACCCTCACATGGCCTTGGGAGCACTCTGTGGTCCTCCTCCTCCTGCCAGCCTGCTCCGTTTGTTTGACTTGGTCTCTTACCCCCTCACCCTTGTTTGCTCTGCTCCTCTGTTGGCCTTCTTACACTTGCTCGGACTCACCAACATGGTACTGCCTCAGGGACTTTGAATTTAGTGTTTGTACTGCTCAGAATGTACTTCCATGTGGCTCCCTCTTTTCCTTCCTTTCAGATTTATTCCTCAATATAGCCAAGGCCTTCCCTGACCACCCCTTGACAGATTGGCATAACTTTTTAAGGTGATTTTTAAAAACCATGTACCCATATGCCCCAAGCAGCATTACACTAACCAATGAAATAATAGAAGCATTCGAATTTCGATGAAGAAAAAGACCAATCTGTTGATTCATCTCTTCAGTTGGTCTCTCTGTGAGCTTCATTGCACTGATGGATTGGGGAAGAAAGAGAAGGGACGAAGGAATGGAGGTCCTGGAAAGGTCAAAGAATGTTGAGAGGCAGCAGTCTAACAAGAAAGCTGGAAAGAGGAGGGTGCGGTTGGAGGGTGATGTTGGAATTAATGATGTTGAGAGGGGAGTGCTATAGGTAGACGACGAGGTTCTGGGTGTGACTATGGGTTGCCGAGAAGGGTTGGAGAGAGAAGCGTACTGGAATGAGATGGTCTAGGATGTGGAGGTCAGCATGCAGGATAGGCCTTCCATATGGACACTGGTCTCCTAGGAGCTGAGAAAGAGTGAGGGTGGAGAGGAAGATGGGTGTCATGAGCCTAAGTCTTAGGTGAATGAGTTGCTCATCACTGGGGAAGTTCTGATGTGACAGCAGAGAGGAAGGGAGCTCTACCTCCCATCCCCGAGGGCAAGAGGAGGTGGCATCTCCACGAAAAACTAGGTTTCAGAGAAGGTAGGGAGGTTTTTGAGTAGAGGCTGATGATCCCAGAGAATTTTAGATTATGGAGCTATAGTTCTAGAAGGCCCAGTGGAAGGTTGGGATGTGAGGGGAGCTCCATTTTAGAGAACTACAGTATTAACATTCCTAATCGAAGATTTCAGATATCCCTAATATAGTATATTTCTAACATTTTATACCCATTTCCCTTCGCAGTTCACCAATTTAGGTATAATTAGCATCTGACAGAAGGCCAAAGAAATGGCTGCGTTCTCTCTATGTACTTGATGATGGCATCATTGTGTCAGTTGGTACGTAACCTCCCAACTCTGAATGAAAAACACCTTTGGCTCTGCTGGCATCTGCTCTTTCCCCAAGTTCAGACTCAAGTCCATGAGCCCAGCTGGATAGTTTGCAGCTGCATTCCCCCTGAATTCCATCCTCCGAACCACAGAGCCTTGGCACCGGCATCAGGACACAGGCAGCAAAGGCGGGGTCGGGGGCCACCTTCTGTGGTGTCTTGGCTGTGGACATCAGCGAGACTCCGAGACAGGGCTGTCTGAGCTCTGAGGTTGCCCAGAGAGGCCATTTTTACTCCTAGTTCTGGGGACACACCCCTTACTCTATGACTACATGAGAGACAGAGCCTATAAAAATGTCCAGCTGGTTCCTGGCACACAGTAGGTGGTTTTTCTGCGAGTCAAAAGTCAGCCTGGTGGCAGTGGGGTGTCCACGTGGCTTGTTCAGCCCCTGCGTCTCGCGGATGCCGCTGGCCGTGGGCCCATCTATCAGGCCGTTGCCGTCACGGAGGAGGATGCTGAAGCACAGTCATGAATCACAGGGTGAGAGCTGCTCATAATTGCCTTCTATGTGTTTTCAGTTCTCAGATTTAAAACCATTTACTGCTGGGAACAGATGTTAAATTCAGGACGCTTGTCAACTGTTGGCGCTATACACAAAAAAGATGCTTAAAATTAGAAGCCTGATTGAATTTTAAGGACAGTGATCACAGTGGTTGGAGCTAAAATAATTGCAACGGTAAACAGCTTATTGTGGGAGATGGGAGTAAACTGAACTTGACTGTGAAGGCCTGTGATGCAGATTAGTATGGGGATTCTCCAGCGATTGTTGAATTAATTCCTATTTAATTGTGATAGAAACTCTCCAGCAGTACTTGAGGAACATTCATTCATTCACAACTTAGGGGACGAGCCACATGGCATCAATAATCATGGTAAGAATGGTAGCCATCATACATTGGGCATTTATTACGTGCCAGATATTGGACTTAAACCTTTCTCGGTCTGATTCATGTCTAGACTGTTGGTGGTTCTCCAGGGCTAGGAAAGACTGGCAATTTAGGTGATCCTCTGCTTTGGCCATTAAAAAAAAATTATAGTAAAATTATGTAACCTAAAACTTGCCAAGTTACCCGTTTTTATACACCCGACTCAGTGACATTAAATACATTCGTAATGTTGTGCAACCTCTGACACTTGGCATTTCTAGCACTTTTTCCTCCCCAACAGAAGCTCCATACCTCTTAAATAATAACTCTCCCTGCCTCCCTCCCCCAGCCCCTGGTAACCTCTCTTCTATATTGTGTCTCCATGCATTTGCCTTGGCCAAATTTGATAAGGCTGATGTAACCTCTCTCTGACTCCCAACCCCATAAAGAGGTTTTCCATTCTCACTGTAGGGACTCCCTTACAGGAAGCACAGCTGGACAGGCTGGGTGGTGACCCCTGTGGACCCCTCGGAACATCACAAGGAGGGTGTATTCAGAGAATGGTGTTGGCAGCTGAGTTGTGGGAGACCTGCTCCCCATAAAAGTCCCCATGCCAGCTCCCTGCTCTGCCCCTTGTCCTGACTGGGCTCAGGATTGAGTACATGCTGTGTGCCTGCTAACTTGTAATCCTTCCAGTCTCCACTTAGAAATTCCTCCAGGAGGGATGCCTGGGTGGCTCAGTCAGCTGAACGTCTGCCTTCAGCTCAGGTCATGATCTTAGAGTCCTGAGATCAAGCCCCGCATTGGGTTCCCTGCTCAATGGGGAGCCTGCTTCTTCCTCTCCCTCTGCCTCTCCCCCTGCTTGTGCTCTCTTTCTCTTTCTCTCAAATAAATAAATAAAATCTTCAATAAAAAAAATTCCTCCAGGAAGCTTTCCCTGATTCTGCCATGACTCACATCCCCTGTTGGGTCTGGCGACCTGTCCTGCCAGAGGATTCTGCACGTGTTGTATTCCAGTGCTGATGACACTGGGCTGTGTCTGTTTGCTTGCCCATCTGCCCCACCAGCTGATGGGTTGTGTGAGGGCAGCCGCAGGTCACTCAGCTGCAGCCCCATTATTAGCCCTGGGCCTAGATACTTGGTAAGTTAGTGTGGGATGAACCCCCAACACAACTTCCAGGGAGTATCACAGCATGTGGCCCCTTCTCTGTCTGCTTGTACTGCTCCATCCTGTGCTTCTGCGGTTCCCGTGCTCACGGGGCTGCCCCTGTCCCCAGATTCCTGGGGATAGGCTTGCGT
Source organism: Ailuropoda melanoleuca (assembly GCF_002007445.2). Classification (NCBI taxonomy): domain Eukaryota; kingdom Metazoa; phylum Chordata; class Mammalia; order Carnivora; family Ursidae; genus Ailuropoda; species Ailuropoda melanoleuca. Next base: position 22,181,772 of record NC_048220.1, read on the forward strand.
GGAGGGTGTGTGGAGAAGCCGCTGAAGGGTAGGATCTTAGAGCAGCCAGAAGCTTGGCCCAGACTCAGCCGACAGGGTCCCCTGCTTGGGGAACACACCCTGACCCCTTGAGGAGGAGACGTGTTGTGTGGAAATGGGTGTTGGCTGGAATTCAAGTGAATTCAGGTCAGGACTCAGTTTCCCTGCTGTGTTCTGAGGTTTGTGCCTTGACAGGAATTCCTGGCTGGGCTCAAGGGCTGTGCACTTCCCAGGCCTGCTTATTTCCTTCTGCCATTGTTGGTGGGCTGACAGCAAAGTAGATTTTTAATTTTCCAAAACCCACAAGTGTTGTTTCAGTTGGAGATGAAACAGATAACCTATTCCTGTCTCGCTGGGTTCTTTGTGTCAAGATAATACCATTGGATGGATGCTGTGCCTTAGGCTTGGTTCTTGGGTAAGGAACTCCACGCACAGGATGGAGAGAGTGCCAGTTATCCTGGGGAAGGCCCTGGACATAATAGGACGGTCAAAGATCAAGTCCAAAGCACAAAGACCTTGACGGGGAAGAAGTGTGGCCGACACTGTCCATCGGTAGTAATGGGGGAATGACGTGTCGCTTAGGAGGGTTGCAGCCCTCAGATCTGTTTTTGTTTGGTGTGTTCTCTCTCACAAAAGCACATCTCACCGGTGTGTGTATGTAATTTTTTAATTGCTAGAAGGTACTTAGGAAAACAGATAGATTTGAATCCAGGTACCTTCACATACTAGTTCTGTGACCTTAGACACATCACTTCCCCTTTTGGGCCTTGGTTTTCTCGTCCGTGAATTGGGGTGACAACCCCAGCCCTCTTAGGGTGAGGGTGAGAATGAATGAGATAAGCAAGGGCTCACCCCTGAGCCTGGCGCGTCACAAACATTAAATATAAGGGCGGTACGGTGTTAGTTCGGCTACCACATAGAATCCCTGACTTAGGCTGAATTTGGATTTTAGTGTCTCCCATGGTGCCAGGCAGACTTGGTTTTTACTGTCTCTCTTCTTCCCAGAGTAGAATCATGAGTCATTCCGATTCTGAGAATAATTGAGTCTGTGGCCCAATAAAAGGACTTTGCAAGGGTGTCCCTGCCAACTCTGCACCTCCCTTCTCTTTGGGGGTTTCCCTGTCCAAAGTGTGTGACACCATGGCCATGAAAGAAAGAGAGATGTTGGGTGTGGTTAAGAGTTCTCTAGGTGGTTGGGGCAGCCGAGGAAGGCCCATCTTGTGGGTGACCCTGTATTATCTGCTGTGCGCCCCTCTGCAGGAGAGGGCCGTGTGTGTGTGTGCGTGAGCACGCATGCCCAAGGAGGCTTCTCTGTGCTTGGTGGGGACCTGGGCTTGGCACAGCTGTCTAATGTTGAGTAAAGCTGCTGCTGAGACAGATGTTCTTTCGTTTTGAGGTTCATTACAGGGTATTTAGTATAGAAACTGGAGGTAAACAGTTACTGCTCAAAGATTCATACTGTCCATTAAAAGCTCTTTATTAGCAATCTGGTTTAATGGGCAGATAACCCGGAGTCCCGGAGATAGTCATCTGCCACCTACCGAACACACTTGGTCAGGTGAGGGTGTGTGAACCGCCTGGGCGGCAGGCCTGCAAGGCCTGGACTTACTCTCTGAGCCCCAGGGATCCGTCGCAAACTGTTGGTTCAGGCGTCCCCAGGACCCCCATCCTGCCCACTGTCCCAGTCCTGCTGGCCTGATGGCCCCTGAGCCAGATCCCGGTGAGGAGAGGGAGAGGCAGGGAGCTGGGCCGGCCAGTTAGGTGTGGCCACTCCCCCCCTTTTCCTGCCCTCAGAGCTCTGCTACTACCTCTGAGCGAGTATGTTGTCGGAAGTCCCCTCACGGCCCCTCTGGATGTGGAGAACTTGTGGCTTCAGGAGGAGAATGGGTGATCTGCACAGCTCCGAATTGCCGTCTGTGAAAGTGCTTGAAGCTCCAGAAGCTTTCTCTTTGAAACGCCCCGGGTTATAGGTGCTGGGAGAAAGTTGCTGCACAGGTCTGGCTCCTGGGGGCTCAGGCAACAGTTGGTGGAGGTGAGATGCAGGGTTCTTCACCCCTCCCTCCTGTTCTCTGTTCTGTGGCCCTTGTTCTTGCACTGGTGGTGTGTCCCCAGTAGGTTCTGGAGAAGTCTGAAGGATGGCTGGCCAAAGCAGCTGGAATGCCCATCATTTCCTCCTCAAGGTGATGGAAACTGGTTTTTTGGTTAGACACAGGATACTTTTTCCTTCTGTCTTTTTTTTTTTTTTAAAGATTTTATTTATTTGAGAGAGAGAGAACGCATGAGAGGGGAGAGGGTCAGAGGGAGAAGCAGGCTCCCCACTGAGCAGGGAGCCCGATGTGGGTATCGATCCTGGGACTCCAAGGATTGCCTGAGCCGAAGGCAGTTGCTTCAACAACTGAGCCACCCAGGCACTCCTCCTTCTGTCTTTTTTTTTTTTTTTTTTTTTTTTACTGTCCATCTGGAATAGTGTCTCCTCTCAAAAGCGTCGATGGCGAATTTTCTTAGAACAAGTGAGAAAAAGATAATGAAAATGAGCCCAGGTAGAGAAAGTCTTGAAGGGTGAGATCTCCATTTAGTTTGTCCAGCTCTGTAAAAGTATGTTTACTTTGACGAGTGTTTCCATGTTTCATCCCATTATTCCATGCGTGCTCATACATCAAGTCAACAGTGGAACTGGGGGTCAGACATTCTGTAACCCTGTAGCCACAGGGCCACTTGCTGTGGACCAGCTGACGGGTTAACAAATGGTATTCTGATTGTGCACCCCACCAGGCCCACAGTACTCCCCACAGGAACTCACAGCAGAAGTATGACTACTCATCTGTAACCCCCTCAGGCATCCCCGAGACCTGCACGGCCGGTAGCAAATGGATGCATCCGGCGTCCTGTTCCCCCATGTCAGAATCTTCTTTCTGGTGTGAGGAGCTGAGTCCGGGTCCTCAGTGTGAGATTGGGGGCACAGCATGGAAGGGGAGGCTCCTTGTGGGTCACGTTGCCAAAACTCAAAGCGTTGCTGGCTTGGGGAGACATGTACCCAGTCGGGGGCTTTGCCTTTTTGCCTGGGCCCGAGTCTGTAGAGGGGCTCAGCCTGCTGTGGGGTTTGTAAGGGCATCAGAAAGGTACCGCCACCAACTTGCATTTCTGTTAAACTTCTTAAAGCTCTGTGTCCCCCCCCCCATTTTTGTTGTTGTGTTGTTTGTGGTTAAGTCAACACCCTTTATCTGTAAAGCATTGATCACAGCTCTGGAGGGCACTGATGGTTCTGTTCCTTCCTCCATGGTCCAGACTGGGACCTAGGGCCAGAAGGACAGAGGTTCCAAAGCAATACAGAGCCTGGGAGCTTTGCTTGGGGTCCCCCCTGTCATCCTGTCTCAGGAAGGCCTACTGGGCTCATAAAGGAGGGCTGGCCACCAGGGTAAAGGCATGTCATGGGGCCCAGCACTAGGAGCCACTTGACTTGGGTCCTGTGATTGAGTACGTTCTGGAATGATAAGAGATGAAGAGAAAAGTGACAGAAATTTGCCTCTGAAAAGTGGCCCTGAGAGCTTCTCTGGAGTTTCTGGGTTCTCCATGGAGTCTTTTTAGATTTGCTCTGGACTTTGTAGATTTTAGCCACAAAAAAATCCTCAAGTCTGGAAAATCATCAGTCCACGGCCAACCAGAATGGCTGTTCACCCTAGCTTGGGGTGCCCGGAGAGAGTTGGTCCTCACTGCCTGAGAAGCTGTGTCTGACCTCAGGTTAGGAGCTGTATGGGGACAGCAAGGCTCTGTATCTTGTCCCCTTTCTGGGTTTGCTGTGCCACCACCCATGCTCCGTTAAGATAATCACAGTGGTTTGGCCTCTCTCCTCCTCTGTGTCCCCTCTCTCCTTTCTTGATCTGTATTGGCCTTGGTCAGCCTCTTTCCATCTTCTTTGGCTCAAAAAATTACCAGTCACATCGATTTGCCTGCTACAGGACCTGTTTTTTTCCTCTTGGAGTTTTGCAGTGGCTCTCTGGGGCCTCAAGTGTGGCATTTGTGTGCAACGGGGCCAAGCTCTAGGTAGGAGCTTGTCTCAGCTGGGAAGACGCCATTTTCCTCGGAGTCCTTGTCCTGCTTTGGTGAGTGGGAGGCAGAGCTTGTCTCAGCTGGGAAGACGCCATTTTCCTCGGAGTCCTTGTCCTGCTTTGGTGAGTGGGAGGCACCCGTCTGGGCTTGTGAGCCCTCACACCGAGCTGCAGCTTCCGGAGCAGGGCAGCTCATAGGGCTTGATCTTCTGAAGCCCAAGCAGCAGTTCTGGGGTGGGGCTGCCAGAAGCCTTTCTCACGCTGCATGTGTGGTGAGCCCTGCCTCAAGGCCCCTCCAGCTCACCCCTCCTCTAGGTCTCAGCCCTCTCCAGACTGAGCTCTTCCTGGCTGCGCAGTCTAACCCTCAAAGCTGGGGCCTGTGTGTCAGTACCTGCATGCTCCCAGGAGGAAAAAGGTGTCCAGATGGATGATGTTTGAGAATCAGGGGGTAGGGACCCTTTTTTTTTTTTTTTTTTTAAAAGAGAGATAGTAGAACTTTCATGAGTAAGAAGATTTTCCCACCACTCCAGAAGCTGAGCACAAGGGGAGCGTACACAATGAGGACACATTCCTTTGGGGCCCGTGTCTGAGGTGGGAAATGCAGATGAGATCGGCCCGTTCCACCCACGCATCACATGCAGGCCAGCCCGGTCAGGCTCACGCGCTCCAGAGCCAGGACTCCGCTACAGCCTGCGGCGAAACAAGGGAGCATAGAGATTCGGCGAACTCCTGTAATGTCCAGAAAAATCAATTTGTGTCACAATCAGAGTGTGGAATTGGAGTGAAGCAGGTGCCCAAGGAGCTGATGAGAGTCTTCAAAGGGAACTGGGCTTTCAGGCATGCATGTTGACATTTACCCAAGACGAGCAAACGAGCCCACGAAATCGGATGTCTCTGGCACTCCTTAAATGTTGCTTCCTGGACCAGGCCCTTGGCCTTGCCTGGGAGAGCCCGTGTAGAGAGCTGGCCCTGAAGGCTCATCTCTGTGGTCCGGCTCCTGGCGCCAGGCACCAGCTTGGAGGGAGGCTGGTTCCTCAGTCCGGGGACAAGCCTGCTTCTCTGCGTGAGGGCTGACCTTCTCTTCTGGCCACCTTCACTTGGGGCAGAACTGTTTTGGAGGGCAGTTTCGTGGCCCTTCTGCCCTTAGGCAGGATTGGTGGGAGACAGTGATAGTCCTGCCTGGGGCCGGACCACAAGAGTGGGCTGGGAGGCACCACAGGGAGAAGAGGGTGTGAATCCTGTGATTTGGATAGGAGTTCGTGGCCTGGGATTTCAGCAGAGAGCGCGGGAAACAGGCAAGGTGCTGCTGGTGTCACTTCCACCTTCAAAACGTCACCCAGTTATGTATTTGTATTCTTTAATGGGCCCTCCCTCTATTTTTCCTCCCTCCCCCTCCTCCCTCCCCTCCCCTCCTCCCCTCCCCTCCCCTTTCCTGGTGGGGAAAGGGAGAGAGAGAATCCTAAGCAGGCTTCATGCCCGACACTGGGCTCGATCTCACAACCCTGAGATCAGGACCTGAGCCCAAGTCAAGAGTCAGACACTTAACTGACTGAGCCACCCAGGTGCCCCTGGGTTATTTTTCTTTTAATGTAGGGAGTTGCAGGGAAGAAAAACAATAGTCCAAAATCTTCCGGTCCAGAAAAATCCTGGCAATATCATTAAAAAAAAAAAAAAAGGAAATGAACTATTTTTAAGGTTAGAAAATTCAAGAGACAGGAAGGGAAAAACAACAACAACAAAAAACCTTGAACTTTCCCCCCACCCTCTTCTCATAGACAACTGCTGTTTGAGTTTGTCACGGATTCCCTTTGGGGGAAAATTTGGAATATAGTTGTATGTATGAGTCTGTAGTCTTTTTAAACTCATAAAGAGGATTACATTTTTCTACACTTTGCTTTTTTTCCTCTTCAGATAATAATTTAGTCTGGAGATTGTTTCTTGTCAGTACATACAGATCTCTTCCATCCTTTTTCATAGCTGCATAGTGGTTCTGGTCTTAATATACTAATTTTCTCTAATTAATCTCCTTGATGGTCACTTTGGTTGGTTCTGGTTTTTTTCTTTGCTCTTATTAACAATGCTGTAATGATTTTATATATATTCCTTGGGGGGCCTTGGCACATAAGTTCAGAGAGTATGTCCTAGCGGTGGATCTACACGGTCAAAGGGAATATGAATTTTTTTATTTCGGTAGATACGATCTTGCTGAAACCAGTGCAGGCAAGGAATTTGGCCTGTTGTATGGGTTTTATTTTCTGTAAACTATTCACACCTACTGTTCTTTTTCCTCTTGAGTTTTTCTCATTAGTTTTTGTGAGTCTTGATAAATTAGTCCTTTGTTGGATATGTTGCTATATATGCTTTCCAGCTTTCTCTTTTGGGGGCATAGGTAAATTTGAATGCTTTTGTAGTCAAATTTTTCACTTCTTTTCCATTATAACATTTGGATTTTGTGCCACACTCTGAAAAGTGTAGGGTCAGAATTCTGTCTCAGCCTCTGACCAGCTCCATGACCTACAAACCTTGCTGGGCAGAGCTGTTTGTAAAAAAAAAAATTACAGGAGGACCTGTGTATAGGGTGCAGGGGCTTAATACCTCGTATGACTTAATGCTAGATCCCTACATTGGCCTGTTAAAGTGTGCTTTCTCCTTGTACAAACTCTTAAGGAAGGATTTTTCTTCATCTGTAACTCAGTTGGTCTGGAAGGGTGTGAGGTTTCCCTTATGAGTGGGTGAGGCTGAGAACAAATGACCCAAATCAAACTACTGGGCTGGAGTGGTGGAAAGACAGCAAGCCATTAGGGATCTTGGATGGAAGGGTGGAGGAAATGGGGCACATTGTGCTCTCACCACTGGGGCCTGGGGTCACTGTCCTTATCTGGTCCTGGGCATCCTCTTGACCCTTGATCTGCAGCTGCCTTGCTGGAGACCTGTGGGTTATGTTCAGGACCTCAGTCTGCAATTGGATTCTGTGGAATCAGTGATAAAGTGGTCTCTCCCTTCTCATGGGCATTAAAGACAGTGGGATTTACTGTGGGTCCAGGGCCTTGGGAAAATGAAGCTTTTTCTTAACCGTGTGTGTGTGTGTGTGTGTGTGTGTGTGTGTGTGTGTGTGTGTGTGTAGGTAGGTGGACCTGGAGGGGCGGCAGGTCATCAGGTGCTCTTGAGCTCCTTTCTTCGCCTCTGCATGACCCTTCTGTACTCGAGTATTTCTCTCTCTTGAGAGAGATGCTGGGCTTTCCCTGGCTCAGCCCCACTTGGAGCTGCCAGCAGGCCTCTAGGCACGTGCACACTTCATTTTTCTGGTGGGAGGGTGGCTTTGGGCCAGACAGATGTCTGTAGGTGCTCTTGACACAGCTGTATTTGATCTTACTGGGGCACAGCCTTGAGAATGAAAGCAGTGTCTATCTTGGCGGAGGACAGCCGTGGCCTTGCTCTCTTGGCTGATCATTCAGGGCCCCCTCTTGAGGTGTCAGGGCCACGGTGACCAAATACCTAGATTTGGCTGACACCTGTCAGACAGGGGAGGGCCAAATGTGCTTCTGGAGCTGTTCTCCTGGGTTCTTTTTTTCCTTTTTATATGAAATAAAATTTACAAAACTTGGATTCTCTTACTGTATTCTGCATTAAATGGACAATCTATGCTTGGCTCCTCAGAATAATTGAATAGCTTGTTAAAAACTTTTGTATTACTTAAACATTATAATTTTTATCACTCCAATAATATGTGCATAAATATAGTCTCATTTTTGAAAAAGGAAAACCATACTAAATAAGGCTGTAGCTTCCTTTGACTAGCCTGATCCTGGTTCCATTCCTACCTTCCTGGAGGTTGCTATGGTTCTCCACCTGGTACATATCTTCCAGAACTTTATTCTATCTGTATACATACATGTGTCCCTATAGAAAATCTCTATTTGTATGTGTCTATGTGTGTAGTATTGTGGGTCTATGTGTATTTATAAAAATACAAGATGGGGCGCCTGGGTGGCACAGCGGTTAAGCGTCTGCCTTCGGCTCAGGGCGTGATCCAGGCGTTATGGGATCGAGCCCCACGTCAGGCTCCTCCTCTATGAGCCTGCCTGCTTCTTCCTCTCCCACTCCCCCTGCTTGTGTTCCCTCTCTCGCTGGCCATCTCTATCTCTGTCGAATAAATAAATAAAATCTTTAAAAAAAAATACAAGAGGTACTATGCCGTATGTCAGTCTATGACTTGCTTAACAAACATTCACTTAACAAAACATCTCTGTAATCTAGCCAAATCCTCACTGACAGGTCCACCTCATTTTATTTTATTTTACTTTTTTCCTTTTTACTTTATGGAGGGGAGAGGGGCAAAGGGAAAGGGAGAAAGAGAATCCCTTAAGCAGACTCTGTGCTGGCCACAGACCCCTACTTGGGGCTCGATCTCATGACCCTGAGATCATGACCTGAGCCAAAATCAAGAGTCAGATGCTCAACCGATGAAGCCACCCAGGCACCCCTAGGTCCACCCCATTCTAAAAACCACTCCATGGTTGTGGTAGGCAGAATAATGTCTGTCCATCCCCAGGATGTCCACACCCTAACCCCTGGAACCTGTGAATTGTCCTCTTACATGGCCAGGGGATTTTGCAGATGTGACTAACGGTTGGGACCTTGAGATAGGGAGGTTACGCTGGATCAGCCGGGTGGGCACAGTTGAATCACTAGTCCTCAACAGTGGACGAGAAAGGCAGGAGAGGTAAGAGAGACCTCATGGATAAAGGGCCTCCTGTTGCTGGCTTTGAAGATGGAGAAAGGGGGGCCATGAACCAAGGAAGGCAGTGATCTTCACAAACTAGGAAGAGCCCTCAGTTTCGAGCCAGCAAGAGAAGGAACCTCTGTGAACAAGCACAGGGAATGGAATTCTGTGGGCACCCGAGTGAACAGGGGCTGACTTCTCCCCTAGAACCTCCAGAAGGGAATGCAGCCTGCGGACACTTGGGTTCAGTCTGCTGAAACCTTTACTGGACTTCTGGAAAACATTGTAAGAGAATACGTTTGTGTTGTTAAGTCACTAACTTTGTAGTAATTTGTTAAGGCACCAGGAAAGGATTTTAATCTAGAACCAGTGAATAGAAATGGAGTGTTTCATGCCTGTGCCCTCAGAATGGGACTTAAGAACCAAGAGAGTGATTCCCATAAATGCTTGACTGAAGAACATCTGACAAGAATCCCTCCCCATCCTTGAGCCAAGGAACTTACTGCATGGACTCCGGCTGTACCCCGCACCCCCCCCATCAAGTTTTGCACTCCTTGCCATAAACACAACCTGCCCCAGACCGTCAAGGAGTGCCCGTAGCTTGCTACAGCCTGTGTTGCCCAAATTGTGATTCCTCTGCTGTTCTTGAATAAACTACCTAGTAATTCAAGACTGCCTTGGTTTTCCTCTCTATTTAGGTTGACAGCAGCAATAGAAGACAAATACAGTGGTGTTCCCTGGTGTGACCACCCCATATTTAACCACCCCCCTGTTGATGATGGATGGTCAAGTTCCCAGGTTCCTCTCTTACCTGTGGTCCAGCCGAGAATTCCTTGTATCCACTTCTTTGTGCTTATGGGAAAGTGTTCTGAGACCGTGTTTCCTAAAATCATCTTTGGTAATCCCCAGTAAGAAATACTGTTTATGTAGTGACCCAGTCAGGGTGCACATCCACATATAAAACTTTCATGAAAATTTTAAGGAATTATACTTGTCCCTACTACCTTTGTTGCATTCTGCTGTTTTCTAGGCTACTCTATTCTGATTCGTTCAGAATCAGTGCTGGTGGCTAGCCACTCGCGTTCTCTGTTCACAAATAGATCTTAACCTATGGTTTGACAAACACTGATCTAGAAGCTGCCTGGACGGGTTATCTTGTGGTAAGCCTGAGAAACGTGTGCCCTGACTACCACTCAGCCCAGCAGGGACCCCCCAAAATGGCTAGTGTGTTTCTGATGACATAGTCTCTAGTTCTACAATCAGAAAAATCTAGAGATAAGCTATTTTAGCATATATGTAATTTTTTTTAAAGATTTTATTTATTTATTTGACAGAGATAGAGACAGCCAGTGAGAGAGGGAACACAAGCAGGGGGAGTGGGAGAGGAAGAAGCAGGCTCATAGCGGAGGAGCCTGATGTGGGGCTCGATCCCGTAACACCGGGATCAAGCCCTGAGCCGAAGGCAGACGCTTAACCACTGTGCCACCCAGGCGCCCCAGCATATATGTAATTTTTAAGCTATGGTTTAGTATTTCTAAAATTACATTTTATTTTTAAAGGTTTTTATTTTGAAATAATTACGGATTCACAGGAAGTTGCTAAGCTACTACCTAGAGGTCCCCTGTGCCCCTCCCTCAGTGTGCCCCAATGGTTACATCATACATAATTATGGTGCAGTGTTAAAATTAGGAGACTGACATTGATACATTGTGTCTATATAGTTATATCATTTTATCACTTGTATAGACTTGTGTCATTCCTACTGCATTTGGGATACAGAACTATTCTTTTGCTGAGAAATTTCCCTCTTGCTACTCCTTTGTAGTCAAATCCATCTCCCTTTTCCTCAACCATCCCACCTTGGTAATTACTACTCTGTTTTCCATCTCTATAATTTTGTCATTTTGCGAACGTAATGTAAATAGAATCTCATTAATATATAATTATATATCTTACGTATAGTGACAATTTGAGACTGACCTCTTTCATAACGTGCTGCATAATGCGTTGAGATCCATCGAAGTTGGGTGTATCAGCAGTTGCTTTATTTTCATTATCGAATAGTGCTCCGTGCTGTGAATGTATCATGGCTTAACCATTTCCCTATTAAGGGAGGTTTTGGTTGGTTCCAATTTTTGATTTTTATGATGTGCCACGAGCAATTATGTATAAGCGTTGTTTGGATATAAATTTTTATTTAGGATTTCTGGGTCAAATGTAATGGCTGAGTCATAGGATCAGTATGTTTCTAATAAGTATATATTCATACGATTATGTTGAAGTGTAGTTGACACACAGTATTACATTGGTTTCAGGTGCACAACATAGTGATTTGAGAACTCTGTGATGCTCACCGTAAATGCCCCTGATATATTTATAGTTTATAAAAAGTAACTGCCAAACTGCTTTCCAGGGTGTCTCTACCGTTTCATGCTCCCACCAGCTACACATGGGAGAGAGAATTTCTCTACCTCCTGGTCAGCATTTGGCAACGTTGCCATCTATGTTACTGTTGTAGCAGGTGTAGTGAGCTCACTGTGGTCTTGAAACGTGTCTCCCTCATGGCTAATGATGTTGAATTTTTTCATGTGCTTATTTGCTAACTGCATATCCTTTTTGATGGAATGACTCTTCATGTCAATTTTTTTTATTTTGAGAGTTACATATTAGTCTGTGGGGAGGTGTGGTAGGGAGGCACAATATCTTTGGGTGCTTCTTGGTTCTGAGTGGATGTTAAGAGTTGAGATTTCTGATCTTAGAGTACTCAGACATGAACAGTTTCAACTCCTTAATCACACAAATAATTATATTATTTGTCATCTTAAAAAACTGGGTAACAAACTGAGGGCTTCATAGGGGAGGATGGTGAGGGATTGGGATAGGCCGGTGATGGGTATTAAGGAGGGCACATATTACATGGTGCACTGGGTGTTATATGCAAGTAATGAATCATGGAGCATTGCATCAAGAACTGGGGATGTACTGTATGGTGACTAATATAACAAAATAAATATTATTAAAAAATTTTTTTTGATTTTATTTCTTAGAGAATGAGAGTGAGTGAGGGCGAGGGAGAAGTAGACTCCCTGCTGATTAGGGATCCCGATGTGGGGCTCAATCCCAGGACTCCGGGATCATGACCTGAGCTGAAGGCAGACGCTTAACCGACCAAACCACCCAGGTGCCCCGTCATCTTTTTTTTCTTTTTTAGAGGAAAATTACAAGTAAGGCTCAAGTCCTTTGCATACCACCCTATTCCTTAACACATCGTCCCAAAATTTAGTAGTTTGCGGCAACTGCTGTTTATCCGCGAGTGTACAGATAGCCTGCCCGGTAGTTCGTGGGATGGGAACTAAGCCGGTTCTCACCTTGCAGGATAGTGGTGGTTTTTTTTGATCTGGATGGCCTGGCCTGGAACGACTTTGCTCTCCTCCACTTACTCTTCCACGAGGGTGTTCCGGGCATGTTCTCAGTGTGAGAATCCCAGGAATTAACTGGAAACATACAAGTCCTTTTTGAAGACTCTGTGTGGGTTTGGTTTGCTATTGTCTCTTTGCCTAAACCAAGTTCAGCGTCAGTGTGAGGACACCATGAAAAGGCACAGACAGAGGAAGACATGAAGCACTGGAGCCATGAATGCCATCTGTCTACAGTGCACGCTGAGGCTCCAATTAATCCCATGCCTCCCCTGGGCAAAACAGGCTCTCCCAAATTCCAGGATCCCCGAAAGATTTTCCAGTCATGTCCTTATGCCTGGAGTCTAGGGTCTTATGATCTACATCAGATCTGCATGTGGCTCCCTGAATGCAGCGTCTCTTGGTCTGGGGACCTCTGAACTAAAAAGACGAGTGAGGGACGCCTGGGGGCTCAGTTGGTTAAGCGTCTGCCTTTGGCTCAGGTCATGATCCCAGGTCCTGGGATCGAGTTCCGCATGGAGCTCCTTGCTCATCAGGGAGTCTGCTTCTCCCTCTCTCCCTCTGCTGCTCCCCCTGCTTGTGCTCTCTCTCCCTCTGACAAAAAAGTCAAGTGACCCCCCTCCCAATACAGTGGTGAGACAGGAATAGGACAGCTGCAGTGGACAGTCCCATTTAGAAGGGGAAGAATGGGAGATAGCAACATATATATATATATATATATA
>NC_048220.1:22194824-22211954 GCF_002007445.2 Ailuropoda melanoleuca
AAAAAAAAAAAAAAAAGTCAAGTGACCCCCCTCCCAATACAGTGGTGAGACAGGAATAGGACAGCTGCAGTGGACAGTCCCATTTAGAAGGGGAAGAATGGGAGATAGCAACATATATATATATATATATATATATATATATAAAAAGTATTTTAAGTATTTAAGTAAGTATTTTAAGTAAGCTTCACACCCAGGATGGGGCTTGAACTCAAGACCCTAAGATCAAAACCTGAGCTGAGATCAAGAGTTGGATGCTTAACCGACTGAGCCACCCAGGTGCCCCAACTAGGTTTCTCTATTTTTGTCAGGATTTCACTTCCAGGTTCCTGCTCCTTCAGAGGTGGTCACTGTCCCTTGATTAGCGCCTAATTCTGCTCGCCTGGAGTGACCGCCTAGTGCATTATCTTCAAGCCCTGGGCCCCACCTTCTGAGATGTTCTTCCTTTCCCACAGCCCTCTGTGGCCACACCCGAAGAAAAAATAGGCCCTTTGGGTAATTTCTCAGCCTTTTACTTGTCCACAGGCCATTTTACATTTTGAATAATTTCATTCTAGCCCTGAGGGCACTGAAGACAAAACAACATCCTCAAAAACTTTGTGGATTTTCGACTACGTTGGATGCCATTTAACTCCCCTTTCCAAAAGGCACACCCATAATTTTTCACGAACTTCATCTTTTCTAGGCTTGCTGACTGACTCTGGGCATGTCGGGCCATGTTCTTAAGAGTCGTAGGTTCCCTTTCGTCTAGCTGGGAGGGTCCATAAGGCCTTGCCTTCAGTATTCATTCAAGCATTTGCTTGTGTCGAGTTTTCTTCTGCCCTGTTGGCCAAAGCAAGCCACGTAGCCCAGCCCAAAGTCAGCATGGGCAGGCACTACGAAGGGATGGATCCAGGGAAGCAGGAAAACTTGGGGTATTGATGTAATCCTCTACCACAAAAGGTGATTAAAAAAGTAAGGCGTGAGGGGCGCCTGGGTAGTGCAGTTGTTAAGCGTCTGCCTTCGGCTCAGGGCGTGATCCCGGCATTCCGGAATCGAGTCCCACATCGAGCTCCTCCGCTGGGAGTCTGTTTCTTCCTCTCCCACTCCCCCTGCTATGTTCCCTCTCTCGCTGGCTGTCTCTCTGTCTCATTAATAAATAAAATCTTAAAAAAAAAAAAGTGTGGTTTCACGTGTGTGTGAACGCGTGTGCATACACACGTGAATATAAATGTTGGACTGTACGATATGATTCTGCATCTCGGTATTTTTATTCAGTAATATGCCTTTTTGTGATCTGTTCCTTTTAGCTGTAATAAGAATTTCATTGTATGAAATTATAGTGTGCATTTTGTTGAGCCATTTTGTGATGCATAAACATTAAGTTTATTTACAATTTTTCACTATTATATTTCACGTGGTCTAAGATAGACCTTTTTTCTCATTTTAACATCTCTGAAATCCATGATGTCTTACAATTATTTCACAGTGTCCTTTTATTGATATACAAAATAATGATGTATCTTACAATCAGTGGTGTTTTAGATTTGATGAAATGGGGTATAAACACTGATGAATATCCCGATTGGATTGATTTCCAAATCAGTTGTAATGGTCTATGCTTTTCCCATCGCTCTCCGTCCTTGTCAGTAATTTCTACGTTATTAGACTTTGTTAGGTTTTTTACCAGCCTCATACAAGCAAAATGGTATCTCACTGCAGTTTTAAATGCATTCCCCTGGTTAGTAGTTAGGTTAAAGATCACTTCGTAGTTATTGTCCATTTACATTTCCTTTCTATGAATTGCCTGTTTTTATCTGTTGCCTTTTTTTTCATAGTGTTGTCTTTTTCTTCTTGATTTATAGGTCTTCTTTCTACGTCATAAGCTTTCATTAGTGCATTGCAAACACCTTCTTCCAGTCTGAAGTTTATCTTTCCATTTTATTTGTAGAGTTTTTTAACATATTGATAATTTAAATGTTAATGGAGTTGAGTTTATAAAATCAATCTTTTCTTTTTTGAAAGCTTGAGCTTTTTGCATCTTGCTTCAAAAGTCCTCCAGTGTTACTACTGTGACAACTAGTAATAGCAAATACTATTTCTTGAGCTGGGCATTGTTCTAAGTGCTTTACATGGATTAACTCATTCAATTATCATAACAACCCCAATGGATAGTTAAGAGTAATATGCACCCCAATGTTCATAGCAGCATTGTCCACAATAGCCAAATCATGGAAGGAGCCGAGATGCCCTTCAACAGATGACTGGATTAAGAAGCTGTGGTCCATATATACAATGGAATATTACTCAGCTATCAGAAAGAACGAATTCTCAACATTTGCTGCAACATGGACGGCACTGGAGCAGATAATGCTGAGTGAAATAAGTCAAGCAGAGAAAGACAATTATCATGATTTCTCTCATCTATGGAACATAAGAACTAGGATGATCGGTAGGGGAAGAAAGGGATAAAGAAAGGGGGGGTAATCAGAAGGGGGAATGAAGCATGAGAGACTATGGACTCTGAGAAACAAACTGAGGGCTTCAGAGGGGAGGGGGGTAGGGGAATGGGATAGACTGGTGACGGGTAGTAAGGAGGGCACGTATTGTTTGGTGCACTGGGTGTTATACGCAACTAATGAAGCATCAAACTTTGCATCGGAAACCGGGGATGTACTGTATGGTGACTGACATAATATAATTTAAAAAATCATTAAAAAAAAGAGTAATTTAACTACTACCACTCTACTCCAGGAGAACTGGGGTCAACTGGCCTCTGGTAGGTTGAATGACGCTCCCCTCCTCCCTCATGGATAATGACATCCTAATCTCTGGAGACTGTGACTATTACCTTTTTGACAAAAGGATGTATATGACCTTATATGGCAAACTGTGATAAAATTAAAGATCTTGAGGTGGGGAGAATATCCGGATTGTCAGGGTGTGCCCCAAAATGCAGTTGCAAAGTGTATGAGACAGAGGGAGATATTTGTACACAGGAGAGAAGGCAGTGGACCACAGGGGCAGTGATGCGCACACAAGACAAGACATGCCAGTAGCCACCATAAGTTGGAACAGGCAGGGGACAGATAACATATTTTCATGTCACTGTCTCTCTGGTTTTTCTTCCAGTCAATTACCTGTCTATCCATTTTCTCCTATTGGGTTATCTTTCTCCTCGGAGATTTTTATGTAGGCTGGATTCTTTGTTAGATAAGTGACAAATGTACTTTCTAGGACGCAGCAAGATGGTTTATGTTCTTTTGTTGTTTTTGCCATATTCCTACTTGTAATTTTTATTTAGTCAAATGTATCATTTTAAATTTATGTATATATCTGTGATTGAAGAAGACTTTCTCTAACTTCACATTTTCTCCTAAAGGTTTGACTTTTTTTTTTTAACTGTTTAGGTCTTTGATCGATCTGAAATTTATTTTTTGAAAACAGCATATGAGGACTTTGTTTTTTCCCCCACATGGAGAAACAATTGTCTCAATACCATTGCTGAGGTCCGATTTCCTACCTCTGAGTTCAAATGCCTCTTACATGCACATAGATCCATTTCTGGAGCCTCAGTTACAGTCTTCTGCTCTCTTTGCCTGTCCTTCCTCTGATACAAACAGAAGTCATTCCTATAGGTTTATATGTTTGTGCTTTGATAACTGCGAGGGTAAGCGCTTCCTTTGTTGTTTTTAAAACTTGTTTTTACTATATTGTATACTTAAATTTTTTTTAAAATTAAAAAAATACGTATCGTGATAAAGGAACTGAACTCCTGAGAGGTAAAATATCTTGCTCAAGGTCACGTGATTTCATTGGTAACTTCCTCATTCTAGTAGCACCCCACTGTTTTCTCTATAACAGAACAGTGAACTTTAGGCCATGTTTTAAGCTTTGACCTTTTGTCGTCTTTATATTTGCCTGATATTTTCCTCAATAAATTCGCCTTGTTTAAAAAAAAATATGTATCGTGACCATTTAAAATTCTTTATTTTTAAAAGATTTTATTTATTCATTTGAGGGAGAGAGAGAGAGAGCGAGAGAGAGAGAAAGCGTGCTCACAAGCATGGGGAGAGGCAGAAGGAGAGGGAGTCGCAGACTCCCGGCTGAGCTGGGAGCCCAATGGGGGCCTCAGTCCCGGGACCTGGAGATCACATCCTGAGCTGAAGGCAGACACTTAACCGACTGAGCCACCCAGGTGCCCAGAGACTTTTTTTTTTTTTGAGACCATTTTTAATAACAGTTTTTTTCCTAGCAAAATTGAGGGGGAAGCACAGAGGTTTTCCATGTACCCCCCTGAGCCTGCACAGTGTCCCCTACTATCAGCATCCCCCACTAGAGTGGGACATTTGTTATAGTGTGTAGTTTACACTCGGGTTAACTTTGGTGGTGTACATTCTGGGGGTTTGGATAAATGTGTAGTGATTAACAGCCGTCATTAGGGTATCATGATGAGTAGTTTCACCTAAAAATCCTTTGTGCCCGCTCATTTATGCCCCCCTCCCCCCTTAGCCCTGGCAGCCCCTGGTCATTTTAGTGTCTCTGCAGTTTTTCCTTTGCCCCAATGTCACATTGTTTAGAATTAGACACTAGGTAACCTTTTCAGATGGGCTTCTTTCACCTAGTAATATGCACTTAAGGTTGCTATATGTCTTTTCATAGCTTGATAGCTCATTTATTTTTAGCCCTAAATAGTTTTCCATTATCTGGATGTACTGCAGTGTATCTATCTATATCCCTGCTGAAGGACATCTTGGTCGCTTCCAAGTTTTGGCAATTATGAATGAAGCTGCTATAAACAGCCGTGGGCAGGTTTTCATGTAGACCTAAGTTTTCAGCTCCGAAGGGCACGTACCAAGGAACGCAACTGCTAAACCATACAGTAAAATGATGTTTAGTTTTGTAAGAAACCACCAAACTTTCTTCCAAAGTGGCTGTCCCATTTTTGTATTTACATTTTCATGTGCCTTTTAGAATCACCTTATGTAATTCCTTGAAAAATCTTGTTGATGCCAGAGTTGTGATGGGACTGAATTTATAGCTTATTTGAGAGGACTGATAATTTTAGAAGAAATCTTCCCATTCTCAAAAATGGTTTCTCTCTCCAGTTAGATCATTTTTTATTATCCTTCAGTTAAATCTTAGAGTTGTACTGTTTCTTGTACATTCGTATTAGGTGTATCCCAAGATACATTCTGGTACTGATATTTCTTTTCCCTCTCTATATTGAAATTGGTTAGTGCTAGTATAACAGGAGCTATTGATTTTTTTGTCCTACAGAAGTTTGACTTTGTTGTGGTCAAAATTTTTTTCTTTAATTGCTTCTGGATTTTGAGTCACAGTAAGAAAAACTTTTCCCACTTTTTTTCCATTATGCTGGAAATTCACCCGTGGCTTTTTTTTTTTTAATGTTTAATTTATTTTTCACTAATGCTTTTATGGGTTTAGTTTTTACTTTTAGACCTTTTTAAATTTAAATTCAGTTAATGAATGTATAATGTATTATTAGTTTCAGAGGCATTATTAGTTTCAGTTTCATCAGTCTTAAATAACACCCAGTGCTCATTACACCAAGTGCCCACTTTAATGTCCAACACCCAGTTCCCCATCCCCCCACTCCTCTCCCCTCCAGTGACCCTCAGTTTGTTTCCCATGATTTAGAGTCTCTTATGGTTTATCTCTCTCTCTGGTTTTGTCTTGTTTTATTTTTTTCCTCTCTTCTGTTTTGTTTCTTATTCCACATATGAGTGAGATCGTATGATAATTATCTTTCTCTGACTTATTTCGCTTAGCATAATACCCACTAGTTCTATCCATGTCATTGCAAATGGCAAGATTTAATTTTTTGATGGCTGAGTGGTATTCCAGTGTGTGTGTGTGTGTGTGTGTGTGTATGCATGCATGCATGCCACATCTTTATCCATTCATCTGTCGATGGACATCTTGGCTCTTTCCATAGTTTGGCTATTGTGAACATTGCTGCTATAAATATTGGGATGCAGCTACCTCTTCATATTTGTATCTTTGGGGTAAATACCTGGTAGTGCAATTGCTGGGTCATAGGGTAGCTCTATTTTTGACTTTTTGAGGAACCTCCATACTGTTTTCCAGTGGCTGCACCAGCTGTCATTCTCACCAATAGTGCAGGAGGGTTCCCCTTTCTCCACATCCTTGCCAACATCTGTTGTTTCCTGACTTGTTAATTTTAACCATTCTGACCAGTGTGAGGTGGTTATCTCATTGTGGTTTTGATTTGTATTTCCCTGATCCCGTGGGATGTTGAGCATTTTTTCATGTGTCTCTTGGTCATTTGTATGTCTTTTTTGGAGAAATGTCTCTTCACGTCATCTGCTCATTTCTTGATTGGATTATTTGTTCTTTGAGTGTTGAATTTGGTAAGTTCTTTATAGATTTTGGATACTAGCCCTTTATCTGATATGTCATTTGCAAATATCTTCTCTTATTCTGTGAGTTGCCTTTTGGTTTTGTCAGCTGTTTCCTTTGCTGTGCAAAAGCTTTTTATCTTAACGAAGTCCCAATAGTTCATTTTTGCCTTTGTTTCCCTTGTCTTTTGAGGCATGTTTATCAAGAAGTTACTGTGGCTGAGATTGCAGTGGTTGCTGTCTGTGTTCTCCTCTAGGATTTTGATGGATTCCTGTCTCACATTTAGGTTTTTCATCCATTATGAGTCTATTTTTGTGTGTGGTGTAAGGAAATTGTCCAGTTTCATTCTTCTGCATGTGGCTGTCCAAGTTTCCCAACACTATTTGTTGGAGACACTGTCCTTTTTTCATTGGATATTCTTTCCTGCTTTGTCGAAGATTAGTTGACCATAGAGTTGAGGGTCCATATCTGGGTTCTCTATTCTGTTCCATTAATCTATGTGTCCGTTTTTGTGCCAGTACCATACTGTCTTGATGATTACAGCTTTGTAATAGAGCTCGAAGTCTGGAATTTAATGCCCCCAGGTTTGGTTTTCTTTTTCAACATTCCTCGGGGTATTCAGGGTCTTTTCTGGTTCCATACAAATTTTAGGATTATTTGTTCCATTTTTGTGGGAAAAAGTTGATGGTATTTTGATAGAGATTGCATTGAATGTATGGATTGCTCTAGGTAGCATAGACGTTTTAACACTATTTGTTCTTTTAAGCTACGAGCATGGAATATTTTTCCATTTCTTTGTGTCTTCCTCAATTTCTTTCATGAGTGTTCTATAGTTCTCTGAGTACAGATCCTTTGCCTCTTTGGTTAGACTTATTCCTAGGTATCCTATGGTGTTGGGGGCAATTGTAAATGGGATTGACTACCTAATTTTTCTTTGTTCTGTCTCATTGTTAGTGTATAGAAATGCAACTGATTTCTGTGCATTGATTTTATATCCTGCCACTTTGCTGAATTACTGTACGAGTTCTAGCAATTTTAGGGTGGAGTCTTTTGGGTTTTCCACATAGAGTATCATGTCTTCAGGAAAGAGTGAGAGTTTGACTTCTTTGCTGATTCAGATGCCTTTTATTTCTTTTTGTTGTCTGATTAATGAGGTTAGGACTTCTAGTACTATGTTGAACAGCAGTGGTGATAGTGGACAATGCTGCCGTGTTCCTGACCTTAGGGGAAGAGCTCTCAGTTTTTCCCCATTGAGAATGACATTTGCTGTGGGCTTTTCGTATAGGGCTTTTATGATATTGAGGTATGTTCCCGTTGTCTCTACACTGTGAAGACATCCTTTCATCAAGAAAGGATGCTGTACTTTGTCAAATGCTTTTTCTGTATCTCTTGAGAGGATCACATGGTTCTTGTCCTTTCTTTTATTTATGTGGTGTATCACCTTGATTAATTTGCAGTTACTGAACCACCCTTGCAGCCCAGGAATAAATCCCACTTGGTCATGGTGAATAATCCTTTTAATGTACTGTTGGATCCTCTTGGCTAGTATTTTGGTGAGAATTTTTGCATCCATGTTCATCAGGGATATTGGTAATTTCCCTTTTTGGTGGGGTCTTTGTCTGGATTTGGGGTCATGGTAATGCTGCCTCATAGAAACAGTTTGGAAGTTTTCCTTCCATTTCTATTTTTTGAAACAGCTTCAGAAGAATAGGTATTAATTCTTCTTTAAATGTTTGGGTGAATTCCCTGGGAAACCATCCAGCCCTGGACCCTTCTTGTTTGTTGGGAGATTTTTGATGACTGCTTCAATTTCCTACCTGGTTGTGGGTCTGTTCAGGTTTTCTATTTCTTCCTGTTTCAGTTTTGGTGGTTTGTATGTCTCTAGGAATGCATCCATTTCTTCCAGATTGCCTAATTTGTTGGCATATAGTTGCTCATGATATGTTTTTAAAATTGTATTTCTTTGGTGTTTGTTGTGATCTCTCCTTTTTCATTCAACATTTTATTTATTTGGGTCCTTTGTCTGTCTGTCTGTCTCTCTCTTTTTGATAAGTCTGGTCAGGGGTTTATCAATCTTATTAATTCCTTCAAAGAATCAGCTCCTAGTTTCATTGATCTGTTCAACTGTTCTTTTGGTTTCTATTTCATTGATTTTGCTCTAATCTTTGTTAATTATCTTCTCCTGCTGGGTTTAGGTTTTACTTGCTGTTCTTTCTCCAGCTCCTTTAGGTGTAAGGTTAGGTTGTGTTTGAGACCTTTCTTGTTTCTTGAGAAAGGCTTGTATTGCTATATACTTCCCTCTTAGGACTGCCTTTGTTGGGCACCTGGGTGGCTCAGTAGGTTAAGCGACTGCTTTTGGCTCAGGTCATGATCCCAGGGTCCTGGGATCGAGCCCCACATCAGACTCCCTGCTCTGTGGGGAAGCCTGCTTCTCCCTCTGCCTCTGCCTCTCCCTGTGCTTATGCGCTCTCTCTCTCTCTGAAATGAGTAAATAAAATCTTCTAAAAATAAAAAAAAAGGACATCCTTTGTTACATCCCAAAGGTTTTGAACAGTTGTGTTTTCATTTTCATTTGTTTCCATGATTTTTTAAAATTCTTCTTTGATTTCCTGGTTGACCCATTTGTTCTTTAGTAGGATGCTCTTCAGCCTCCATGTATTTGAGTTCTTTCCAACTTTCCTCTTGTGATTGAGTTCCAGTTTCAAAGCATTGTCTGAAAATATGCAGGGAATGATCCCGATCTTTTGGTACCAGTTGAGACCTGATTTGTGACCCAGGATGTGATCTGTTCTGGAGAATGTTCCATGTGCACTCGAGAAGAATATGTATTCTGTTGCTTTAGGATGGGATGTTCTGAATATATCTGTGAAGTCCATCTGGTCCAGTGTGTCATTCAAGGCCCTTGTTTCCTTGTTGATGTTGTGCTTGGATGATGTGTCCATTGCAGTGAGTGGGGTGTTAAAGTCCCCTACTATTATTGTATTATCATCGATCTGTGTCTTTGATTTTGTTATTAATTGGCTTATATAATTCGCTGCTCCCATGTTAGGGGCATAACTATTTACAATTGTAAACTGTATTGCTGCAATGGTTGCCTCCCAATTTCTGGTCCCTGAGCTGAAAGCTCTCGCCCCTCCACTCCTCAGTGAGCCTTCAGAGAAAAGCAGTCAATCACTCCTGTCTCCCTGCTCTCTGGCTGCACTCCGTGCTCACCCGGCCTGTGCCTGAGCGTTTCTATCTCAGGCAAGTGACCCCATTTCAAATCTCCAAACCTGGAGACTCCTGTGATGCGCCCCTGCGCTGCCCCTCCCAGGGAGGAAAGGGGGTCTTGCCCTGGTTCTGTGGCTCACTGGGCCCCTCCTTGGAGAGCAGTCACCTGACAGTGCTGGGGTTCGTGGTTTACGGCAACCCCAAGCTGAGAGTCCCCTCCTGGGCTCGCTGATTGCAGCCAGCTTCCCTGCCCTGATACCTGGGAGCTCTGCTGTACTCAGGCACCCCTGGTCTTCCTGTGACTCTGAGGATTCTGAGGCCACACTGTCGCTCCTAGGATTCTGCCCCGCTTTGCCACCTGAGCACCGTTCAGGTAGGGACATCCCTCCCCGGAGCAGACTTCTCAAAGTTCTGATTTTGCGCTCCGCTGCTCTATCATTTGCCAGTAGCCAGCTGGCAGAGGCTCCCTCCCCCTGCAGTCTATCTTCCCATATGTCACATCGAATTCACTTCTCTACACCTCCTACCTTGCAGGAAGTGGTCGCTTTTCTATTTGTAGAGTTGCAGCTATTCTTTTCTTAGATCTCCGGTTGAGTTCGTAGGTGTTCAGAATGGTTTGATGGCTATCTAGCTGAATTCCTGGAACCAGATGAAACTAAGGTCTCCTACTCCTCCACCATCTTGGACTATCTCCTACTTTTAGACCTTTGACTGGACCTGCCTTGGAATTTATTCTGGGCTTTGGTGTAAGGAACTGATCCAGTTTTATCTTCTTCTCCTCGACTTTCTAGTATACCAACACCATTTTCCCTGAAAGCCTATCTTTTCCCCATTGGTTTGAGGGCACTGGCTTGAAGTCAGCTAAATTTTCACGTTTCTGGATTTTCTCTTCTGTTTAGCCATGCACAGCCCACACTGCTGTGATCATAAAGTCTTTATAATGTATTTTCATGTATGGTAGGGCTGGTGTGTGTGAGATTTGTTTATTTCAGCATTTAGATTTTATTTATTTTAGGTCCTTTCCTTCTGCAGACACATATTTATCTTCACGTTGTGGCAGATGGTTAATGTTCCTTCTTTTTATTCTCCTTTCTCTCACAAGTTTCCCTGTGTTGTTTCTTTCTATGCTTTGGTGCCTTATTCTGGAAGAGTTTCTGACCTCTGATTCATTCTTTGGATGTGTCTGATCACTAACTTAGCTCTATTATGGAGTCTTTTTTAATATCAACATGTCAACTTTTACTAAGACTGGTGCTTTTTCATAACCTTTTCTTTTTATTTGATGGATGTGCTATTCTCATATTTTTCTAAGTATATCAAATAGTCTCATGGCGAAAAGTCTTGTGTCTGTTGGCTCTACAAACTCTATTTCCTCTGAATTAGCTTTCCTGTTTGCTAAGTTGGTCTGTCTTTCATGGTCTTGATGTTTGGCAGTTCATTACTATGTTCTTTTTTTTTTTTTTTAAAGATTTTATTTATTTATTTGAGAGAGAGAGAGACAGAGCATGAGCAGAGGGGAGGAGGCAGAGGGAGAGGGAGAAGCAGACTCCCCACTGAGCAGGAAGCCTGACGTGGGACTTTTCAAGTGAGATCATGACCCAGGTGAAAGGCAGATGCTTAACCAACTGAGTCACCTAGGTGCCCCTATTTACCATGTTCTTATCTTCAGCTGTGCGTTCCTTAGTGTCTGTCTGCCATTTGCACAGTACTTGTGTTGGAGTGAGTGGGACCAGCACTCCTGCTCGCCCTGAGAAGGAGATGTCAGGGGCTGATATCATGGACATGGTGAGCCCTGTTCATTGTCCACTAGCCATCTCCTGGGATACCCCCCCCCCCTCTGATCCGAGCGTCCAGAGACACTGCTCCTCACTGGAGGCAAGCACTTTCTTGCAGAGGCTCGGCCTGCTGAGGGTGGTATGGGCACCTGCAGGGTTGCGTCTCTGTTCTTGGTACAGTGTCCCTAGTCATCACCAGTGACCCAGGCCACCCCTGGCTCTGGCTTTCCACTAGGAGCATGAAACATCTGTCTGCTATCATTTTCCTTTTTTGTACCTGAATTGTTTTTTTATCCTGGCTGGTGGCATCCCTCTGTAGTTTGTAGCTCTTATTTTCTCCTCTCTTTCTCTTTTTTGTCTTTCAGGCATTCCTCACATTTTGTGGTCAAATAGAGTTTCCTTTTTTGTTTTGAACACACATGCACACACACCACACACACACGCGTGTGTGTGGTGTGTGTAATTAAAGATTTTGCCAGTATTTTTATGGATTTGTTGCAGGAGGAGAAGGGGGTAGCCTCGATCTAGTTTAGCATCTTGAAACTGAAGCTTCATTGCTTTTTCTCTTTTCTTGCCTTTATGGAATTTTGAAATGAATTTTTATTGAAAACAGAAGAGTAGAAAATTATACCCGCCATCCAGAGCCCTATTTGTGTTAAAGAGTATGTTATTACAACTTATGGTATATACTTGTTCATTTGCACTTGAAAAGACAGAAAGTATAGCAGTGAATTAATTTTTTAAAATTGGGAAATAGAGTAAAGCATAAAGGATGGAATTCTCAAGATTCTCAAATTATTTATAGTCTGGGTATAACTTTAAAAATGTGTTCATTATATAGAAAAGTATGGAAAAATATACAGCAAACACTGATGTACTCTATTATCCACTGCTCTGCTCTCATGCCCATATCTTGCTTACTTTCTTTAGATTAAAAAAATAATCGAATAGTACATCTGCAAGTAAGGTCTTCTGGAGGCCGTTCCCCCACCCATTCTCTTCTCTCACTCCTGAGGTAACCACTGATAGGGATTTTTGGGCTGTCTTTATTATATTTTGATACTATCATTACATGGGACTGAATCAGCAGGGTATAGTATAATATTTTCCACATTTTGAAAAGTTTATATAAATGACAACGTACTGTGCATATTTTTATGTGACTTGCTTTTTATTTTTTATTTTTTACTTTTATTTATTTATTTCTAAGTAGACTCCCCACCTAGCATGGAGCCCAATGCAGGGCTTGAACTCATGACTGTGAGATAAAGAGTTGGACGTTTAATCAACCAGACCACCCAAGTGCCCGATGATTTGCTTTTTAAAGTCAACCTTATGCTTTTAAGATTTATCCGCATTAGTACTCCTAGCTCGGATTCATTCATGTTCCATTCTGTTCTGTGATTATACCACAGTTTATTTATATGTGCTTTTTCTGATGGTCATAAGAGTTGTCAGTTTTTCTTTATTACCAACAGTCCTGAGAACATTCTTTAAATGTTTCTTTGTGCATATGTATTAGAGTCTTTCTAGGGTAGAGACTTGGACATGGAACTGCTCCGTTACAGGATATACACATCTTTAACTTAATTAGATTTTGCCAAATTGCTCTCCAAAGTGGCGGTGCCAATTTGTACTTCCTCTCGCAGTGTCTAAGAGGCCCCATTTCCCCTGGAGCTTGTCAACACTGGGTGTTATTGGACTGGTTAATTACTGCCACTTTGATGAGGGTGAAACCGTATTGCAATGTAAACTTAAATAGCATTTCCTGATTATTAACAATGAAGTAAACTTTTCTTTTTTTTAATCAGCCTCCAGATTTCACTTCTATAATTTACGTGTTCATACCTTTGTCCCCCCCCCCTTTTTTTTTTTTACTGGATTGTCTTTTTATTACTAACCATTTCTTTATCTACTTTATTTTTTATTTTTTAAAGATTTATTTATTTATTAGAGAGAGAGCGCGTGCAAGTGAGGGCAGGGGCAGAGGGGAAGCAAGAGAGAGAGAGAAGCTCAAGCAGACTCGGCACTGAGCGCATCGCCTGATGAGGGGGGGTTCAATCTCATGACCCTGAGATCATGACCTGAGCGAAACTCAAAAGCAGGCTGCTCAACCAAATGAGTCACTGAGGTGCCCCAGGATATTAATACTGACTATATGACTATATGACTATAAACATCTTGCCTCTAATTAGGGCTTGTCCTTTCACTTTGCTTATGACACTTTTTGGAGTATAGACATTTAAAAAATCTTTTTTTTTTTTAAATTGGTAGTATAGTTCCGGTTACGGTTATAGTTATGTTTAATAGTACTGTAAGTATAAATAAAATGATTGCCTCTACTCTTGTCCCCAACTGTCCAGCCCTTCACTGTTATTCATTCCTTATATACTCTTCCTGAATTTTTTGCACACATGCAAGCAAGTACAAATATATATCCCCCTGTGTATAAAATGTAGTCAGATTTATTTATCTTTCCCTTTATGGTTTGCATTTTATACTTGTTTAAGCCATCTTTTTCCTGAGAGTTTTGAAGATATTTTATGTTTTCTTCTAAAAGTTTTATAGTTTTGCTCTAACTTTATCTTATTTTAATAGAGATAGTTAATTGTCTAAGGACCACTCATTGAATTGCATATAATTTCTCCCTGATTTGTTAGTAATGCTGCCTCTTTTGGCAAGTATCTGGCTCGCACGTACATGTGGGTTTTTTTCTGGGCTTTTTACTCAGTTCCACTGGTGTATTTATTCATCCCCAAAGCATATGAGTGTTGTAATTCCTATAGCTTTATAAGAACTCTTATTTTAAGATCAACCCTGCCATTCCTTACTTTCCAGATTGTCTTGGCTATGCTTGGCCGCCCTGGAATTGGATTAGATTTGATTAGAATTACATGAAATTTAGTGGTGCATGGGTGGTGGCTCAGTTGGTTAAGCATCCAACTCCTGATTTTGGCTCAGGTCATGATCTCTCATCCTGGGATTGAGCCCCACGTCTGACTCTGTGCTCAGCGGAGTCTGCTTATCCCTCGCCCTCTGTTCTTCCCCCTGATCACACTCTCTCTCAAAGCAATCAATCAATCTTAAAAAAAAAAAAGAATTACATGAAAATTAAAGATTAATTTTGAGGAAAATTTTATTTTTAAAATATTGGGCCTTCCTGTCAAGAACATAGCTTATATCATCATTTTTGTAAGTCTTTTAAATGTCTTTTATAAACAATTTTTTCCCTATTAAACAGTTAGTGTACCGTTTGGTTAGATTTATTCTTTGGTACATTGTATTTTTTGAAAAATTACATTTCCCAGTTGTTTGTTGCTCTTATACAAGACGATTTTTCTATACCAATTGGTAAAGTTGTCAAACTCTTACTGTGTTTTTAGAAACTTGAGGATTTTCTGCATGTTGACATCCTTAAATAACAATATTTTTGTTTTCCCTTTTCAATCTTCTGCCTGTTTGCGACCCGTTCATGCCCTTCCCACCCATAGTTATCCGTCAGTCCATCAGTCAGACTGTACTTGCTAGAAATGTCGTGGAGACCTTGAACATCCTTGATTTGTTGCTGACTCCAAAGGGAGGAAGTTTAACATTTCCCTTTGAGAATGATGTAGGTTTTATATACCTCTATTAGTTAAGATAGTATGAGCTGCTATAACAGGTTTCCAAATCTCAGCATCTGTAGCAAAAAGTAAGGTGATTTCTTGCTCCCTTAAATTTCAAATCAGTTCTGATGGGTGGTCACTTCTCTAAATTTTCACGTGGGGGATCCAGGTTCTTTCCCACGTGGGCTCAACAAGGGCACCGGTAGTAGAAGGAACTTGGAAGGTCACGCATCACCTAGGCTTGCTTTCCAACGGCGGCGACTCTGTCGTGTGGCCACACAGGACTACAGAGGCAGGATTCTGCGTACCTCTGTGCCTGGAAGGAAGAAGAACTGAGTTTGTGGCCAGCCAGGCAGTTTTTGCCCCGGTCAGTCCCTAAAATCGCCGAGTAGTTATTTCAGCCTTTCTCACAGGCATGTAACCTAGCGCCCTCTCTCCAGGGGACACGTGCCAGGTCACACCTGGTCCCTACCTGCAGATTGAATTCCAGCCGATCTCCAGGTGATGTGCAGGCTCTCCGTGAGATCCTGATGTTATCTGATGCGCTCTCAACTCAAAAGGCAGGTCCCAGGCTCTCTGCCCCCAGCAAGTGACTGATGGTGAAGTAAGTACAGGACGAAGCCCAGTTAGAATTTCTGTTCAGAAAAGGGGAGGGAGACCAGATACCCAGCTGTCCCTGGTCTGCTGCAAGGATTAAATGCTGCCTGGCAGGCACTGGGCGGTCCCTCTGTCCACTCCCTTTCGAGTCTAGAGAGACCTCTCCCAGGGCCTTACTGGAGATCATTCTCAAACATGATTTTCCCTAAGGGAGCCTGCCTCTGTTCCTAAATGGCCAGGAGTTTTTGTTTTTAAAATATGAATGGTGCTGAATTTTATCAAGTGCTTTTTCTGGATCTGCTGAGGTGATCAGAGATTTTTCTTTTTTAATGTGTTAATGTAGTGAATTACAGGAATAAGAATTTACGCTTGTGTTGCTGGGATATGCTCTTCTTGGTCACGAGGCATCATCTTCTGATTTTCTAGTGTTTTATTTAGACTTTTTCTGTCTGTTGTTCATAAGTGAAATTGATCCATAATTTTCCTTTCTTTTACTGTTCTCATCTGGCATTTGTTTTAAGAGTTTACTAGCATCATAAAATGAGTGGAGGAGCTTTCCCTTCTCTGTTTTCTGAAATATTTTGTATAAGATAGAATTGCCTCTTTAAACTGTCTGGGCCTCTTGGCTTTGGTTTTGTTTCTGTGAGCAGATTAACTATTGATTTGCTTTCTTTTATAGGTTTATTCGGGGTTTCCATTTCTTTTTGAGTTTGTTTTGGCAAACCATTTTTCTAGGGAATGGTCCACTGCATTTCAGTCTTTGTACAGCTTTCTTAAAGTTGTTCATAGTAATCCATTACGCTTAAGAAAAAAAGGTCTCTGCTAGATCTGCAGTAACTCACTCTCTTTTTCATTCCTTGTATTATTTACACTCTTTCCGGAGCAGTGCTGCTGTGGGGATGCTATTTTACTGGTATTTACAAGAAACCAGCTTTTGGTTTTATTAATCGTCTTTATCATTTGTTTTCTGTTTTAAAAAATCTCTGTTCTCTCTTCTTTGCCCATTTTCTTCATTTACTGTTCTTTTGGTGAATTTTTTTTTTTTGAGTCAGATCTATGATAGTTATCCTTTTGTTCTCTCTTTTTCTCCTTGAGAGAGAATCAGGGGGAGGGGCAGAGGGAGAGGGAGAGAGAATCTCAATAAGACTCCCTTTTGAGGGGCACCTGGGTGGCTCAGTTGGTTAAGCATCTGCTTTCAGCTCAGGTCATGATCCTGGGGTTCTGGGATCAAGTCCCACATTGGGCTCCCTGCTCAGCAAAGAGCCTGCTCCTTCCTCTGTCCCTCACCCTGCTTGTGCACACACTTGCTCTCTCTCTCTCTCTTGCTCTCTCTCTCAAATAAATAAATACAATCTTAAAAAAAAAAAAGAGACTTCCTTTCAAGTGTGGAGCCTGACAGGGGGCTTGATCCCACAACTCTGAGATCATGACCTGAGCTGAAATTAAGTCGGATGCTTAACTGACTGAGCCACCAGGTGCCCCTAGCCTTTTGTTCTTTTCTAAAACAGACTTTTTTTTTTGAACATACATATTTCCCTCCATCTGTTGCTATATGTGCATAATACAAGTTCATATATATATAT